>NC_137070.1:4102051-4222063 GCF_032717465.1 Coenobita brevimanus | reverse complement strand
GAGATGCTGGCGGAACTATAACAATTAATTGGATACCCAGCCATGTAGGTATCAAAGGGAATGAATTAGCAGACCAACTAGCCAAAGAAGCCACGGAATATTCACACGTTCAGGTTGACATAACACTGAGCCTCACTCAGATCAAAAGAACAATTAAAATGCAGGCAGCAACAATCAACCGCTCAGAACACGAGCATCAAGTCCAGGCGGGCTCCCCTTCTGCAATATGGTATGCTGCCGCTACAAAATATGAGCCAATAAATGCTATTAACAAATTCAAAAGCAGAACACTTAAAAATATATGCCTCCGCTTGGAATATAAGTGTAAAGCCCATATACTCACAAATGAGGCACAACCCAGCACGTGTGAAAACTGCAACACTGATACCCCATTCCCGTTTCTCCACTATATTCTCAGCTGCCGAAACACCAATAAATTTAACAGACCTGTCAATCTCCCCAACCCAGATACGCCCCGCATAAATACGGCAGCCAGCCCCGAGGAGACACTTAAACAAGCAGCTGCTGCAGTGATTGCTAATACACCCATAACAACCCTAGCAAACATCACTGCACACTTCCCCCCACCCTTTTAAAATCACTCAGTCAGGCAGCCACAACTGTCTCAGTCACCATGCCCCCTTCCATACGGTTCAGGTACCGTTAATCCCCGCTAATCCCCGCGCCTAACGGTCACCTGGTCACCTGTTCCATTATACCCTCCCACTCTAAAATCACTCCTGTGTTTGTGCCTGCATGCGCGGATGTTTTTATACATCAACGTGTGCAGGCATATGATGCACCTGTGAGCTATCTATAAAAAAAAAAAAAAAAAAAAAAAAAGGCCATACAGAACCACCACGGTGGTTTCTTTCCCCTCAAATACAGCCCACACAACCAACTAAGAAATCCAGTCAAAAATCCACCGACTGGGCTAATGTAAGGCCCGGCCCTCCCTATAGGGGAGGAAATCGTCAACGAACGAACGAACGCGTCCCCCATGTCGACTCAGTCTCTCACTCGCTCCCGCACCGTGCACATACCGTCTGACTCGGCGACGCCATGCCACCCAAGACCTCCGGAAAGGCTGCTAAGAAGGCTGGCAAGGCCCAGAAGGCCATTGCCAAGGGGAGACAAGAAGAAGAAGCGTAGGAGGAAGGAGAGCTACAGCATCTACATCTACAAAGTGCTCAAGCAGGTCCACCCTGACACCGGCGTTTCCTCCAAGGCGATGTCTATCATGAACTCTTTCGTGAATGACATCTTCGAGCGCATTGCTGCAGAGGCTTCACGCCTGGCACACTACAACAAGCGTTCAACCATCACCAGCCGGGAGATCCAGACGGCCGTCAGGCTGCTCCTCCCTGGCGAGCTGGCCAAGCACGCCGTGTCTGAAGGCACCAAGGCTGTCACCAAGTACACCTCCTCAAAGTAGAGAGGTTACGCTCTTGGCCATTTCAACATTTCCGGCTCCAATCGGAGCCACAAGATTCTCGATAAAAAGGGGAAAGACAGACTTACAAATTATCCTCTCAGGAACTCTGGTTTATCGACCTTTTTCTCTCTCCCTCTATCTCTCTCTCTCTCTCTCGCTTTCTTTTTTTCCCTTCATGTCTTTCTTTCTTTTCTTTTCTCCCTTCATGTCTTTCTTTCTTTCTTCCTTTTCCGCAACGGTGGTTTGGGATGGGCACGTAGGCACAATCGAAATGTTTTGAACTAGGGTTGGGGGTTAAAACAATACAGTCAAAATAAAAGAGTAAATATGGGCGTGCGCGCCTTCTTATTCATCTGGAGAACCAACAACAACAACAACGTACCGTCGCCCCAAGAAGTGACGGCACAGTTTCAGATTGCTTCGGTCACTCTCCACTGCCATACGTTCTATGAAAACAGTGAATATAAGGTAAACATTCAATGCCTTCATCACGTCATGCCAAATAACGTATATATTATATCGCGAAAATAATGATGTAAAATGAATAACAGGAGGCAGTGATATATTAGATGGTAACACTTAGTTATCTTTCCCGATTTGAATGAATGTGAAATGTATTAACTTCGCGCGCGGTGGCCAGTACGCCTATAACTCCCAGTCACTTTTTTTTTTTTTTTTTTTTAAATAAACTCTAATGTCCTGCTCAACAGAAAATGCTTATTTGGAAGTTTTGAACTCAATGATTTGTTTATGAACCTCTGCATTTTATTACTCTTGCGAATCGATTATGCACTGAGGATATCAGACACTGACAGAAGGTAGCATTCTCCAAGGAGCTCCGACTCTGATGTACGGTAGGCCTTTTTTTTTTTTTTTTTTTTCCCCACCGATAGCCCTCTGTCTTAGATGAAATAATCCTGAGATTTTTCTTCATGGGAAACTGGCCAAAGGCAGTGTAATAACTGCATGTCCTTGAATGAATGTTATCTCCTTTCGTGCGTGTTGATCGAAACATTGAAAATAGCTTACTGGCTTACGCCTCCTTCCCTCTTTCTGTCGTCGTCCATGGAGACATTGGAAACGGAAATAAATGACTTGAAATTATTCCCTAGTATTTTAACGGAAATTATTTTATAACTAATAATTAATCATTTCCAATGTTTATTGAAGCTCCCTTTGGTTCAGTCTTACGCTACCCAAAAATCACTGCCTGTTACCATGCTAGATTTGAACGCCACAAAATCATTATTCCCGACTCTTCCTGAGCGACAGTTGTGAAACATCAATTAGTTCCGTTTACGAATTCCTATTATCGTAACTAACCAACTGCTTCCTACAATAATTTGGAAATATACAGATAACTGGCCATGGATTTATTGTTTTTTGTAACAATTTTACGTATTAGGTTTCACCTCGTACAGATATAAGGAAGAGTATGGACACTATCGCTGACCGAAAACTTCTGGATACTCCGCCGGCACTTCTTAGGCCGACTGTACCAACCCACACACTCAACAGGCGTACAGTAAATACAGGCATGACATCGTATCATGCATATTCATGTCAGTCTACAATCTGTACGTACATACACCAACACATGTGCACAAATACATTTATACTGTGTACGCAGTGACCTACACATGTACGTACACACTAAGTCATGCTCACATACACACAAGCCCTCATACCTCCGTACACACAGACATACATGCTCACACACACACACACACACACACACACACACGTACAGTATAAACATACAACATTCATACATACATACATACATGCATACACACGCTCAACTGCAGGTAAAAATCTTTTTTTTTTTTTTTTTTTCCTCAGTATATTAACGGAAGGATTTAACGTGCGTTCGTGGCCACTGTCAAACCTTCATAACGGGTACAGAGAGTCTCCTAATATGCAGCGGGAATGCCTTTCTCCTTGTTCAAACCTGTGTACGTTTATGAGGGCGTGACTGAATCGATCAGGAAGTAAACGAAACAGGCAAATAACGACAACAAAAACTGCGACGTTAACAACAGATCAACAAAAGAAATAAACGAATAGGCAAGTTGCCCCTCCTCCCCCCCCCAAAAAAAAAGGAAATGAATGATTGAAAAAAAGGATGAATGAATGAATGCATGTATGTAACTATATAAGTACAGTTCATTCGTCCGTTTGTGTGTGTGTGTGTGTGTGTGTGTGTGTGTGTGTGTGTCCTCATACGTCCGTACACACAGACATACATGCTCACAAAGACACACAAATACATAGGTACAGTATAAACATACACACACGAGCACAACTGCAGCAGGCGAAAATCGATGGGTTGTTTTTTTTTTTTTTTTTTCCAGCATAGTAACTGAAGGATTCACCGTGCGTTCATGACGGATATAGAGAGCATCTCCTAATATGCAGCGGGAATGACTTTCTCGTTGTGCAAACCTGTGTACCTTTATGAGGGCGTGAGTGAATCAATGAGTAAGTAAAAGAAACAGGCAAATAACGAAAATAAAAACTGCGACGTGAACAACAGATCAATAAAAGAAATAAACGAATAGGCAAGTATTTCCCCCCCCCTTCAAAAAAAAAAATTAAAAAAAAAGAATGAATGAATGCATGCATGTAGGTAAGTAATGGAGTTCATTTGTGTGTGTGTGTGTGTGTGTGTGTGTGTGTGTGCGGAAAAGCAAGAGCTGATATATGGAAACCTAAACTGAGGGTCTGTCATCATCTCTCTTTGAAAAAGGGTTTTGGCCCTGAAAAGGGCCGAGATTTCTTTCGATCGAGGTGAGGGGCCTCTCGCCTTAGGCGCGCTCGCCACGGATGCGGCGGACCAGCTGGATGTCCTTAGGCATGATTGTTACACGCTTGGCGTGGATGGCACACAGGTTGGTGTCCTCAAAGAGACCGACCAAATAGGCCTCAGACGCCTCCTGCAGAGCCATGACGGCAGAGGACTGGAAGCGCAGGTCAGTCTTGAAGTCCTGGGCAATCTCACGGACGAGACGCTGGAATGGCAGCTTCCTTATAAGCAGCTCAGTGCTCTTCTGGTAGCGACGGATCTCACGCAGGGCCACAGTGCCAGGCCTGTAACGATGGGGTTTCTTGACGCCGCCGGTGGCAGGGGCGGACTTGCGAGCGGCCTTGGTGGCCAGCTGCTTGCGAGGGGCCTTGCCCCCAGTGGACTTGAGTGCAGTCTGCCTGGTACGAGCCATGGCTGAGCGTGACTGGAGCGAGCGAGAAGAGCGAGAGTGTTGGCGCGCCGCGCAGTGGTGGTGGTGGTGGTGGGATATTCGCCCCGGCCCAGAGGCCGAGGCACGGGCAAATCTGGAGCCTGTTAGGGGTCATGCCAAACTGGCATAGACAGACTAACGAGGGAGGCGGGTATCAGGTTACCACCCGTGTCAAAGTGGGGAGAGGGACCCCCGCAATCACAGCGGAGGCGTCCCGCAGGTCCTCCCGGACCAAACAAAAGTGCGGGCCAAGCAGGATCGGAAGGCATGCGGTCACCGGACACCGCAGGACATAATGTAGGAGAGGCTCCTCCTCCAACTCCAGACAAAAGTCGCACGGGTCCGGCCGGGCTAGAGCTGTCTGCCTGTAGCACAGGAAGCCCAGATGCATCCGATGAATGTGGACCAGGACAGCATTGGGAACATCAGGCAGTGGTGGCAGAGGCTCACAGCGGGTAGCCGCCGCGTACCAAGTAGCAGAACGAGAGCCTTCTGCCACAGCAAACCTGATGCTCCTCCCGGGCCCACCGCATGACAGTGGACCTGAGCGGCTGAAGGATCTGATGCTGCTCCCGCTCGGGAGGACAAAAGACACCTCCCGGAGCGAGCACGCCAACCGCGCCGCCTGATCCGCATGCTCATTACCTTTGAGTCCTACATGGCCTGGTACCCAGTGGAGGGTCACCGACCCCCGTCACTGACAACTCTGGCCGCACATACATAAATTGAGGATAGGAGGAGGGGGTTGTCCCCCAGGGATCCGGAATGGACAGCCTGAATCGCTGAAAGTGAGTCAGAATGTACCACCACATGGGTGGAGGCATGCTGGCTTGCATGCTGCAGTGCCCCCAATATGGCCACAAGCTCTGTCTGAAAGACAGACACACCCTGTGTGATGCGCCACGATACCACCGCAGCCCGCATACAAAGGCTGCCCCCGCAGCCCCGTCGGCAGAGACCGAGCCATCGGTATAGTAGTCTGCGGATGCTGGGCGCTGCAGAGCCTCTATCCGCGCCAAGGCCTCCCGCCGAAGGAGAGCAGGGACAGCATTTCGCCCTCCGCCAGCAGTCGGAACGACGACTTGAATAGGCGGAGACGTCCAGGGCGGTGGCTCAGTGTAGCCCACACAGGGCGTGTCAGGCTCCTTGCAAATACCAGTGGCCGCTCCCAGCTCATGCAGCGCGGCAACCAACCCACGGACCCAGTCCCTGCGCGGGCAAGGATCAGGCGGCCGCAAAAGAAGCCGCTTAAACAGGGCCGAGACCGGGGCCTATGCTGCACAAGCTGCAAGATGACCGCAGCAGCGCGGAGCACGACCCTACCCCAAAGCGAGGGGAGGCCGCACTCCAAACGGAGATTGACTAGACGTGTCCACATGGGGACATGAAGCATTATCCTCATTGCGTCATTCTGAACCACTTTCAGCAAGGCGGCTATCTGAGGGGCCAAGCCTGTCATGCAGATAGCACTGAAGTCAATGACTGACCGGATGGCATGAATATAGAAGGTTCTGAGGACCTCAAAAGAGGCCCCCAGGCTCTTCCGGGAAAGGAAGCGGAGAGCCGCCATCCGAGATCGAGCCCTCTCCCTCAGGTATCTAACATGACAGGCGAATTTCAGCCCCGAGTCCATCCAGACCCCCAGGTATTTGTGGGTCGTCACACAGGCTAGAGGGTGTCCTCCCAACAGCATCAGGAAGGCCGGCGGGCTGAGGGCAAAAGGCATATAGCGGGTCTTCGCCATATTTACCTTCAACCCCAGCTCCGCCGACCGTCGATAGAGCCGCGAGAGGGCCTCATTGGCCTGTGTGTAGCAGTCTCTCCTTGAAAAGACTAGAACCAGGTCGTCCGCATAAGCAAGAAGCGTGACCCCCCGGCCATACTCCACATCCAACAACCCTTCAACGAGAATGTTGAAAAGGATAGGGCTCAGCACACTGCCCTGCGGCGTGCCATTTGGATGGGAGTATGCCGGGGAAAACTACCTTGAAAGCGGACGCTAGCAGCCCTGTCAAGGAAGAAATCCTTGACCCACGATAGCAGCCTGCCTCCGATCCCTCGAGCCACAAGGCCGCTCAAGATGACTAACGGATTAGCCAGCTCGAACGCCTTCTCGAGATCAAGAAAGACAGCCATTCACCCTCGACCCCTTATCTGCGCGAGGAATGATGCCAGACATTGTGCAGCATTACGTTTCCGGTGATATGCAAAAATCCTCAGGTGTAACGGCCCCAGACGCCACGACAGCCGCGCCCGCACCACCCTCTCAGCTGTCTTGCCAATACAACTGAGGAGGGAGATGGGGCGATGGCACCTGGGTCGTTTGGCTTCGGGATGGGGTGGATAACAGCCGTCTTCCATGACCGCGGCAAAAGCCCCTAAGACCCGGAGAGATTGAGCAGATCCAGCAACCACGCCTTACCACAATCCCCCGCATGCGCAAGGATGGAATACGTAAGGCCGTCGAGGCCCGGAGCAGTGTCGGCCCTGCGCCGCAGAGCCGCCAGGAGCTCGCCCACCGTGATGGGGCAGTCAGCCTCATCAGGTTGGGAGCAAGCCTCCCGGACGGCCGCAGCACGAGAGTCTGACAACCCCTCCAGAGTGGCCCCGACGGACTGCGGAAGATTGTGGGAAGCAGAGCGATCCGCAAAGTGTTTAGCCAATCGGTCAGCCTCTGAGACCGGGTCAGGGTGTGAAGGCGGACGAGAGGGGTGAGGGTTGGTGAAGGACCGCAGCCTCCTCCACATCTCTCGGAGAGTGGTGTGAGCACCCAGAGTCCGGCACCACCGAACCAATGCCTCCTCCCGAATGCGACGCTTTTCAACCAGCACGTGTCGCGACACAGCCTCTAAGCGCCTGCGCAGGGGTGAGCCGCGACGCCGTCGTTAATCGCAGCGCGCCGCATTCAGCCGCCTATTCAGCTACCTGACCCGGTCGCAGTAAAACCATCCATCTCGGTAAACTCTTGTGGACCGCCGCTTCTGGGGAATTGCCTCTGAAGCGGCCTGCCCAAAGACGCTGGCCACCAGATCCGCAAAACTCTCCAAGTCTGAGGGGTGGTGGGACGAGGAGAAAAGACTTACGAGGGCACGCTCAGAAGCCACCCAGTCCGCCCTCTCCACATCCCACTTATGTGGCGGCTCGGGGGAAGGGAGGCAAGCCAACCCCAACTCCACCACAATAGCATAGTGGTCACTCATGAGGGTGGGGTGTATGGACCAACATGCCGAACCCATAAGCGGATCCGACATGAACGTCAGGTCCAGACGCCCCCCCCCTAACATGAGTGGGTCCTGATGGGTGGTCCGTCAGCAAGGACACACCAGCCACCTCCTCTAACACCAATGCAATGTGCCGTCCTGCCTCATTAGACCTCTGCGGGGACTGCAGGAGGTCATGGTGCGCGTTGAAGTCGCCCCCTATAAGCACAGGCTCCCTGGTAGCCTGGGAGAACAAGTCCCCCAACTCCAGGGCTGCACTGGCACCACGGTAGATGTTGTACACTGTAAGGGATGACTCAGCAAGTTGAAAACGCACACCATGAACCTCAACATCAGTTCCACAGAATGGAGCAGGCTCACAAACTGTGGAAGCGATGTGGTCCTGGACAAGGATGGCACAACCCCTAGTCTCACCCCGCACATGGGGGAGGAGATGAGTGGTGTATCCCTGCAGCCGGAAAGGGGACCTCTCCCCCAGCAGAGTCTCCTGCAGCATAAACACATGTGGCCGGTCATGAGCAGCAATCTCCTGGAGGAGTGGGAGCTTGCTCATCGCGCCGACGCAGTTCCACTGCAAGACTCTGATGGGGTCGGGGATGCTCTGTCTGGGGAGAGGCGGAGTCGCGTCCCCGCCTCCTCCCGCGACACACGGGGCGACCCGAGGGACGCCCGTGAGACCACGGGGGAACGCGGTCTCGGACTGTTCCGCTCTCCCTCCGACGCCCTCCTCACATGAGGGCCGCGGGCCCTCCCTGCGGCCCCTGTCTCTGGCCCTGCCCCGCATCTCCTCGGGAGTCGGGGTTGACTGGCTCCCCTGGGCCTCGGCGGGCACCTGTGTCACCTGTGGCTCTCCCTGGGGCTGCCGCAACACGGGTGAGTCCTGGGGTTGCTGCGCCAGCGCCACCCCACCACCGACCTTGGCCAGTACCCCTGAGACCAACGCCTGTGCTGCACCCAGCAGCTCCTCCTTGGGGCAGGTGAGGGGAAGTGCATTTGCCAGGAGGCCTACGATGCCGATCATCATTTCCCCATGGCTTGGAGAACAAACCCAGGGTCGGTTGATCCTTTCCACTGTGACTGAGGGTGAGGGGAGGGCACAGGAGAAGCAGGAGGCCTGGGACGAGGAACCCTCTGTGGTTTGGGTTGACCCGTCGGCGGGGGCGTGCACCTCCGCCACCGTCGAGACGGCGACTGCCGCACCTGGCAGTGGCGGGAAGTCCTCGTTGGTTACCACAGGTGAGGCGGCGTTTGTCGGAGCAAGGCGTTGTTGGCCCCAAACAAAGGTTCCTGGAGGAACCGTCGTGGCCAAGGACGCTTGCTGCTCCTGCACCCAAGAGACCTGGGACTCCCGTCCCTGCTCCACCCTGCGCACTCGGGCAGGACAGGCTGCGTGCCATGCATGGTGAGCACCTTGACAGTTGGGGCACCGGGATCGTACCGTTTCCTTTGCCTTGAATATCTCGAGGCACTGCGTGGTATCGTGCGCCCCGCTGCACATCCCGCAGACTATCGGCCTGTTGCATGATTATCTGTGGTGTCCGTAGCGCTGACACCTGTAGCATCTCAATGGTTCCGGGGTGTAGGGACGGAGCCAGTAGGTCCCCCAGTTGCCGAGATCGAGAGAGGGGACGAGGGGGCCCCGCAGGGTCACCCGCACCTGCACTGTCTCCTCGTGTGTCCTCTGGTGTTGACACCGCTCCGCTTCCTCCACGAGATCGTGCCGCTTGAGGATCTCGAGCGGCATGCGGCGCGGGTACCCCATCACCACAGCCCTTGTAGTTTGCCCGCCTGGCGATAGTTCCACTAATCGGACTTCCGCCGCCTCGTCCTCCGCCACAAGCTTCAGCAGGCGGTGAGCCGTCTCCGTCTGTGGGATGAGGACGCAAGAGCCGTCCATCCCAAAGCGATTCACCACCGTCAGATCCGGGAAGCGACGCTCCAGGGCTGCCACAGCATCGTAAGACGTGGCAAAACCCTCCTGTTGGGGCACCCTGAAGGCTGGGAAGACAGAGCGAGGCGGGGCGGTGCCTTCACCGATACCGATGGACGTGCAGGCGGTGTGAACCGAGCCGGAGCAGGCGCAGAAAAATCCCCCCCAGCATGAGCCCGCCGCTGACGGCGGCCACCACGCTCCACCAGGACAAAATCATCATCCGCATCCCTAACAGACTCAGGCACACCCCCAGATCCAGCCGCAGATGTAGGAGGCAAGGCAGGACGCGACTGAGAAGGGGCACAAGATGGTGGATTTGTAGGCTGGATTCCCTCCATCTCATCCGCACTGCTACGGAGCACCTTGCGCTGAGGTGCAGAGGCAGGAGGGGGAGTACCCGAAGCAGAAGATCCACCGGCATGGCCAACTCTCACAGTATTGGCTGGAGGCGGGCCACCCGATCCAGAAGCCGCGCTGCTCCCAGACCTATGTCGAGATCGCTTCCCAGACATCTGCAGAGACGACTTGCCAGGATTAGTAGACGGAACTGGTATCTTCGAAGCAAGCCTAGGGTCACGGGAAGCCGGCGGAGTCTTCAACGGCCCCTTTGGCGAGGGCGCCGTACGGCCTGCCATAGCTGGCGGCCGATACACACACACAGGCACACTCACAAGCACTCGTACAATCACCCAGAACGCAGGAAGGAGCCTACCTACAATAGCGGTTACTGTCCCCCTGCTAGCAGAGGACGAGACACCCCTACTATTGCCCCGAAGGACTTTCCTAACCCTATCCCTATCGAGTTTTTGGCCCGCCCTGCGGCTTCCTATAACCACCCCTCTAAGGGGCCTCCTTGTGAACCAGGCCTGCGCCTGGAATCCGCGGAGTTCGGCTTCGTACCACTCTAAACAGGGGTCTCTAGGGCCAGAAAGGAAATATAGAAGGCAAAAAGAACCACACCAGGGCGAGTACACACAAGTGCGTGTACCCCGATACACTACTGTGGCTGAAGACCAAGGCGTGGTCTGAAAAATGGCGGCAAGCAACAACAACAGCAACACCTCAAGCACTGGCGTGATACAAAAGGGCAGAGCAGCTTGATCAATGGCAAACCGGAGAGCTGTTACCCTTGTTGTAGTAGTCAGGAACAGGAGATGTTGTCAGTGCGGAAGCAGGCAGCAGAGTGCGCGCCGTGCCTGGCAGCGGTCTTTTATGCCGCCTGTCTCAGGACTGGCGGCGTTTGAATGGTCGGGGTGTGATGTACATGGCGGTGATTTACTGTTCAAGCCTTTTCGATGCAATTCCTGGTTTGCTTGCAAAATTTGGCATGCCCGGTGCCGTGACCTGGCTACGACACCTCTCTAGGATTGGCCTCCTGAGAGCTGGGGTGGGGCCTAGGCCTGAAATCAAGGTTAGATGGATAAGGTTCGTACTTGCACGACCGACACAGGGTTATATAAGGGTGGTTGGCGAGCGGAGTCGTCATTATTGTTGGTGCTGGGAGCAGAGCGGACACTCACTACTACTGGGTCTGAGCAGCAGCTGTAGACACTATGACTGATCGAGGCAAAGGCGGCAAGGGTCTGGGCAAGGGAGGCGCCAAGCGACACCGCAAGGTGCTTCGTGACAACATCCAGGGCATCACCAAGCCTGCCATCCATCGTCTGGCTCGTCGTGGCGGCGTGAAGCGTATCTCGGGCCTGATCTACGAGGAGACCCGCGGTGTTCTCAAGGTGTTCCTCGAGAACGTGATTCGCGATGCTGTCACCTACACTGAGCACGCCAAGCGCAAGACCGTGACCGCCATGGACGTGGTGTACGCCCTGAAGAGACAAGGGCGCACCCTTTACTGCTTCGGCGGTTAAGAGGGTGCGTGCATAACTGCATGGCACTATTCCACCTAGCCACGGCAAAGCACACAACAACCATCACCACCCCCGGACCTCTTTTAGAGGTCCACACCTAATTTCTGTGAAAGAGAATGAATGAAGGCATAGTAGTATAAGTAAATGCAGACGTTGAGCAGGTTAGCTAGCACCAAAATTATTTTTTTTTTTTTTTTTTTTTAATGTAACGGATAGGAAGACATGTAATGCAACCCAACCAACTCTTACCACATCTAACATAACCAACCCTAACCTACCTGAACCATACCAAACCTCCCTCTCTCTCTCTCTGGCAGTTTTAAAAAAAAAAAAAAATTGGGGGGTTAGGCAACTGTCAATTTTGCTTCTACATCTTCTAATTTTAATGGACGTCTGCATACACATACATTATCACTCATTTTGCTGGGCCATTGCTTTCTCTGTCCCTCTGATCTCCCCCCCCCCCATTTCAGGAAAGCTTTCTCCATACCTATCAGGGCAATTTCCATCCTGTTGCGAGAGCATCTCCTCTGCTGTGCTCCGGGAGTCGCCTCCATAAATCGTGAAGGCAAATCCCACTATTCCAAGGTATTTCTGCCTTCATATGCACGAGCAGCAAACTTGAAGGATGCACCTAGAGAATAGAAGACACAGTCAGTCACGTCAGTGAGGCACCACCCACACAGTGCATGATATGAATGCCTAAGTGTTAGACAGACAGAATGTCTGCATATGAACAAGTTATCCCTTGAATTTGTCGCTGTCACGGCCGTTTTCTCTAAGTGCCAAAACCCACCAATCACCCATCGTACAAGCATTGCATCAACCGCCATACAACCGCTGAGGCCTGAAATCAAATTTAAATGGATCCGGTTGGTACTTGCACGACCGCTAGTGCATTACATAGAAGAGGTGGTCGACAAGGTGGCTGACACTCGCCTCCCAACAGTTTCACTAGCGAGGCCTTCACCGGAGCTCGCAGTTCGATGGCTGCTGCTGCTGCTGATGATGATGATGATGATGATTATTATTAATCTTGATGATGATGATGATGAATGAATGAATGGATGGATAGATGGATGAATAGATAGATTGTGGTTTTTGATTTTATGGGAACTAGTTGTTGCAATACTCCTAATGACGAGAGAAATGAATGAATAGTATTTTCTTAATTATTCCTCTTATTTGGGGGTGTTAAATCCACCATGGTCGTCACCACACGGATAATATCAGTCTGTCTCTCTATGTAACTCCACATGCTCCTCACAAATAACTCATTTCCACTGCTCTCACTCTTGACTTGCGTCTTTCCAACATGGTCCAAACTTCACTTCCATAAGTTAGAGTTAGTATCACGATACTGTCATGCACTGCCTTTTTTACTTCCATGCTCACATCCCTGTTCCTTATCACTGCTTTGAAAGAACCAACCACCTTTCTTCCCTGTTGTACCCGTCCAAGCACTTCACTCACTAAACTTCCATCCTTACTCATCACACTACCCAAGTACTTACACGCAATCACATTTTCCATTTCCTCCTCATCCAGCCTCACTGTACATTCAGTGACTTCACTTCTCTCAAACACCATAACCAGAGATCAGGAAAATATGTGAAGCACAAAAAATATTTTCTCACGTTTTCTGCAAAGAAAAAAAAAAAATTATGATTTCCACTAAAGATGCACCAAAATGGCCTACATAACATGTTTATCAGATCTCTGGTAATGACTGACAGAAGACAGCGTCTTACAGAAGAAAATCTGAACAAAATCATGGTTACAAACTGTTTTTACAATCGTTCTGCAGTCTGAGCTTCATCTTACAGTACTATGTTTTGTATACAGGTCTGTAGCCAGAATTTTATTTAGGGTGGAATTGTTAGCTAATTCAAAAAGTTAATCATATGTTCCTTTCCTTTTTTCTCATTTTTTAGCTACGGTATATGTACTTAATGTCAGTTTATGGCTTGCTGATACGATCAATTGATCATTCGGTATTATATAAGCTACTGTTTTGAAATGTCAATAGATTTCAGGGATAATCCACCCCTGTCCCCCTTGGATGCAGGATTGGTTGGTATCATTTCTGATTTTGTTTTCCTGAATTTTCACCGAAATAAAGCACTGATTAAAACTACATATTTTAGTTCTACCGTCATATATTTTAGTGCAAACACGTAATATATAAAAAAGCTAAAATGGCGTAAATAACATTTCAATCCGATCTCTGACCATAACCTTACTCTTCCCTACACCCACCGTTGATTCCGTTACACACATTCCTAAACTCATTCACCAAGCCTTGCATATGTAAATGACGTAGCAAAATATATAGAACGAGTATGTACAGTAGATGAAATAGCTAACGATTATCAAGAAACGTTATAAATATACAGAACGAATAGATAATGAAATAACAAGTAATAAAAATAAACAGCACAAATATGTAGCTGAGTAGAATATGGTACGCAAGTGCATGTAAACAAATGATGATTAGCAGCAAAGTACTGGTTACCTTATAACATCAGCATCTCTAATTAGGCTATTCACAAAATCGTCATACCAAGCAACATTTACGGTATACAACAACAAAAAATGTCTACCTGTCCCAACCCACATAAAAATACATAAATACCGTAGCTACATAAAACAAATACCTATATTCTATAATAAACAAAAATATGGTAATACCGGCCTATTTATTTAAAAAAAATTATCCTACCATGCAACAATTAACGGGAAAATAATGGTAAATCATAATTACTGCACCTTTCCTCCTAATACCCTACAGTGCAAGTTGCTAGCCAACCATGACAAGTTATCGGTATATCAGTTAAATACCTTCTAGTCAACTGGGGTCGCATTCAGATGCGCCTGGGGTTGCAACTATTACTATAACAATCCAGACTTCCACATCCTAACAAAACTAACCTAACTAATCTAACAACCACAGCCTAACCCAATCTATTCTTTATCCTAGTCCAATTTTATTCTAGCCTGTAGTCAAAAAGGTTCACATTAAATGAGCCTGTGCCTGCACAAACTAATCTAGACTTGCACATCCTAACACAACTATCCCAATCTGACCAATCTAACATTACCACAGCCTGGTACAATCTAATTTTCCCCAACACGATTACTAACCTAATCTAACCAACCTAACCTAACCATAGCCTAGTCTAATCTAATATTCCCCATACACAACTACTTCCATTCTATGACGCTTTTTATATTTTAGTTTTGCTACCTCCAGACAGCTTTACTCAATATGGGAGATCGCACCTGTAGTGGCAGACCAATGGACGATGCACCTAACCCCGCCAGTTCTGTCTTTACTATGCTGAATAAAATCGTTCCAAGTCGCTCAAATGTTGTATAAAACCGTTCTAAGTCTCTCTTAAGCAGAACAAATTGGCTATGTCTTTCCTAAGCTGACTAAAATCGTTCTAAGTTTTTTCTAAGACTTAGTTCTCTCTTAGAAAAATAAAATTGTTCTTTATTCTCTATGCCGAATAAAACCGTTCTAAACCCCTTAACCTCAATAAAAACGTTCTACAACTCTGTTAAGCTCAAAAAAAAAAAACGTTCTAAAACTCTCTCAAGCTGAATAAAAACGTTCTACAACTCTCTTAAGCTGAATAAAAACGTTCTTAAACTTTCCTAAGCTGAATAAAAACGTTCTAAAACTCTCTTAAGCTGAATAAAAACGTTCTTAAACTCTCCTAAGCTGAAAAAAAAACGTTCTAAAACTCTCTCAAGCTGAATAAAAACGTTCTACAACTCTCCTAAGCTGAATACAAAAGCTCTACAACTCTCCTAAGCTGAATACAAACGTTCTACAACTCTCCTAAGCTGAATACAAACGTTCTCCAACTCTCCTAAGCTAAATAAAGTCATTATAAAACGCTCCTGCGCTAAATAAAATGCCAGGTACAAAAAATAAAGGGAATTATAAATATCAGATTAGAGAGAGTAATGTAAGCGGCTCTAGGTTAACCTAACCAAGCCTCAACAATTTTTAATCCATCAATCTGGTGGCTTTTACTGTTTTATTCTTGCTAACTTCAGCGACTTTATTCAGCTGTGGGAAGACCTAGTGTAGTGAGGGGACACGGAGGCTGCATCTAACCTAACCTGTTTGAAAAGTATCTCAAGAGCTGAAAAAAATTGTCTGGCAGGCAAGAATAAAACCACGTCATTGGACAGACGGCATTAAACATCATTTGATCTACCCTAACCCAGCCTAACCTATCTTTCTATCTATCTATGCCAGACGCCTCAATCCCGTTCGGGGTGGCCACAAACAAATCGCCTCCACGTCGCCCTGTCCCCCCCATCTTTACTCAATCTTAGTCAAACATGTCTTAAAACCTACACAAATTCATCCAACAGCCAAATTTTTGACATCTTCAAAACACATAAGCAATTTTACCACTGGCACAAATTTAACCAAAACATTTTAATTATTGGCATAAATAAAACCTACACAATTCTAGCACTGGCACAAACAAATCTTTGACAATTTTAACACCAGTACAAATAACACCTAGACAATTTATACACCAGGCTGTGGAACAAAAGAAGAAAGCATACAATGAATGGAGGAGAAACAGGGGCGTGGAAGAAGTTGAGAGGCGGAAGAGAGTTATATGTAGAAAGGAAGAGATTAGTAAGCGAGTGTAAGAAGAGAGTGGATGAGGAATTTGGATCGAATTTGAGTGCAAAGTGGAGGGACCGTAAGAAAATGTTCTGGAATGAGGTGAAGAGAGTACGACAGGGTGGCAGTGAAGTTAGCTGGCGAATGAAAGATAAAAATTGTAGATTACTAGTGGAGAAGGGAGAAAAAGTGAGCAGATGGAGAGAACACTTTAAGGAACTGTTGAACATAGTGGATGGAAGGAATGCGAGTATAAGTGGCTGAGGAATGGCTGGGAGAAGCAGGGAGGTGGGAAGACAGGAAGAAATCAGTAGGATAGTTGTGGAGGCAATGAAGAAAGTTGAATTGGGGAAAGCCCCAGGAATTGATGGAGTGTGTGGTGAAATGCTGAAGCATGGGGGAGCGATAGTAGTAGAATGGATGTGGAAGATGTGCAGATAGGCCTGGGAGGAAGGTAGAGTCCAGGAGGATTGGAAGTCAGGTATAATAATTCCCTTGTACAAAGGAAAAGGTGAAATACAAGTGTGTGGTAATCATAGGGGCATCTGTCTTCTTAGTGTAATAGGAAAAGTGTATAGTAGGATACTTATTGACAGAGTTAAAGAACAGAGGAATTAGTTGGGGAAGAACAGTGAGGCTTTAGGAAGGGGAGAGATTGTGTAGATCAGATATTCATTCTTAGATCTTTAGTGGAAAAGTTTCTAGAGAAGGGAATGACGTTGTATTCGGCTTTCATGGACTTGGAGAAAGCATATGACAGGGTGGATAGACAAGGATTGTGGAAAGTATTAAGAATATATGGAGTAGTTGGGAAGTTGAACGCTGTGAAGAGTATGTATGATGGTGCTAAGGCTGCAGTGTGTGTGGATGGTGAACAGAGTGAATTTTTCTCTTTGAAGGTTGGGTTGAAACAGGGATGTGTCATATCTCCATGGTTGTTCAATCTGTACATGGATGGGGTAATAAAAGACGTACAAGGTGGGGCAGTGGATGTTGGAGTGGCCCTGGTGAGAGAGGGTAGTGTTTGGAAACTCCCTGTACTGTTGTTTGCAGATGATACTGTGTTGTTGAGTGAACACGAAGGGGAGCTGCAAGGCTTGGTAGATGAGTTTGGGAGAGTGTGTAAGAAACGGAATCTAAAGGTGAATGCAGGGAAGAGTAAAGTGATGGTCTTTGAGAGAGGTGAAGTCAGTGAATGTACAGTGAGGTTGGATGAGGAAATGGAAAATGTGAGTACATTTAAGTACTTCAGTAGTGTGATGAGTCAGGATGGAAGTTTGGAGGGTGAAGTGCTTGAAAGGGTACAACAAGGAAGAAAGGTTGCTGGTTCCTTGAAGGCAGTGATAAGAAACAGGGAAGTGAGCATGGAAGTGAAAAAGTTACTACATGACAGTATTGTGATACAAACTCTAACGTATGGAAGTGAAGCTTGAACGTTGTTGGAAGGATACAAGTCAAGTGTGAGAGCAGTGGAAATGAGTTATTTAAGAGGAGCCCGTTGAGTCGCATTGAGAGACAGGCTAACAAATGAGGATATAAATGAGCGATGTGGTGTGGATGTGGATGTGACAGGAAGCATTAGGAGGAACACACTGAGGTGAATTGGCCATGTGGAGAGGATGGAGGGTGAAAGACTGACGAGGAGTGTATGTGAGTGAGGTGGAGGGGGGGAGCGGGAGGAGGCGGCCGAGGATGAGATGGACGGATGGGGTGGAGAGGTACATGAGAGAGGGGGGTGTAAGTTGGGAGAAGGGCAGTGATATGGCAGGGGACAGGGCGACGTGGAGGCGATTTGTTTGTGGCCACTCCTTACGGGATTAAGGCGTCTGGCAATAGATAGATAGACAAATAAAACCTACACAATTCTAGCACTGGCACACATAAATCTTTGACAATTTTAACACTAGTACAAATAACACCTAGACAATAATACACCAGCACAAATAAAGCATACACAATTCTAGTACAAATAACACCTAGACAATAATACACCAGCACAAATAAAGCATACACAATTCTAGTATAAATAACACCTAGACAATAATACACCAGCACAAATAAAGCATACACAATTCTAGTACAAATAACACCTAGACAATAATACACCAGCACAAATAAAGCATACACAATTCTAGTATAAATAACACCTATACAATAATACACCAGCACAAATAAAGCATACACAATTCTAGTACAAATAACACCTATACAATAATACACCAGCACAAATAAAGCATACACAATTCTAGTACAAATAACACCTATACAATAATACACCAGCACAAATAAAGCATAAACAATTCTAGTACAAATAACACCTAGACAATAATACACCAGCACAAATAAAGCATACACAATTCTAGTACAAATAACACCTAGACAATAATACACCAGCACAAATAAAGCATACACAATTCTAGTACAAATAACACCTAGACAATAATACACCAGCACAAATAAAGCATACACAATTCTAACAACAGCTCAAATACAACCTACACAATTTTGACATAAAAGTCTCATTTCTCTATCTTCATAAAACCCAGACAAATTTCAAACATGTCCATTTCTAACTTAAAAGCCTAGGCAAATTTATCGAAACCACCTCATTTCTAACTTCTTACATAGAAAAAATTTAAAACAGCTTCATCTCTCACTTAATACCTAGATGGATTTAACATAATAGGCTCATTTCTACTCTAACAAACTTTTTACACTAACAAAAAGTACCGGTAAATGAAAATAGTGAAACAAAAATGAGGAACATGAGAGAACTATTGAAGGAAAAAAATTTGGGGGAAAGCAGAAAAATAGTACTAGAAAAATTAATACTGAGAGTGGAAGACATATGGAAGGAAATGAAAAACTTGCAGGAAGAAAGAATGTGAGGGAAAATGAGTATCTAGGTGAGAGTGAAAGAGAAAATAAAGAACAAAGTCACTCACAAAACAAATAAAAACACAAAACATAACAGTACAAAGTAACAAAATGATGGTAAAAGTGAAATTAAAATTTTGTATGTAAACTGTAGAGGAAGTAAAGAAAAGCAGGTAAGTTTAAGAGAAGTGACAAACAAAACAGACCCAGAAATTATAGTCCTTAATGAAACATTCTTGAGAAGAGAAGTGGTGAAGGTAGGTTATAAAGCATATAATAATAACAGAGAAAATAAAGTGGGTGGAGGAATAGAAATTATGGTTAAAATAAATTCAGAGTTAAACACAGTAAAAATTAGTGAGGAAACAGGAGATACAGAAATGACAGTAACAATAGAAACCAGAAAAAGAAGACTGAATGTAACTAGTGTACCGGTATATGGAAGAACAGAAGGATGTGAAGAACAATAAAATTTGGGAACAGTTTCAGTACTGTATCTTAAAGAACATATTAGAAGCATAGAAAAAACAGGTGAAGATTATACAATCATTGGAGACTTAAACGCAAAAACTGGAAATGAGGAGGATGGCATAGTTGGAAATAATGTAGGGAAAAATGAAGCAGGCAAAGCGCTGATCCAAATGGTAGAGAATGTTAAAGGTGTATTTGTAAATGGAACAGAAAAATGTAAACGTAAATGGACAAAAGTTAACATAAGACATAATGAGGGAAAAATCTATAGGCTACTAGATTATGTGATAACGAACATGAGTGTATATGAAGACATAATAGATATGAATATAGATGGGCACGGAATGTACAAGGAAATACAAAAACAAAGAAGTTAAAGATTCAGACCATAATACACTATTAATTGCAATGGATGATAAAATGAAAGTAGGAATGAAAATGTAAAGGAGTGGTACTTTAAAAAAGGAGGAGGATGGGAAAAGTTTAAAGAAATGAGTGAAAAATAAAGTTTTTGAGAGCACGTGGAAAACAGTAAACAACCAAGAATAATGTATAGAAATTGAGTGGAATAAGTGGAAGGAAGCAGTGTATAATATACTGGATAGAGCATTTGGCAAAATAAGAATATCAAAAACCAAGAATAGATAAAAGGGTGAAGATGTTAATGGAAAGGAAAAGGAAGATAAAGAAATATATGAAAAAAGAGAATGATAAAACCAGAAAAGCAAACTTTATAACAGAAAGAAAAGAGACTGAATAAAACAAAGCAAAATATAAAAAACGAAAATGAGGAAAGAAGGATAGAAGAAATTACCAATCAGCTTAATGATAACAGGACTAATGGTGATATGCTGTGGAAATTAAAGATATAACAAGAAACCCCAGTGGCAATATACTGTATAGTTATAAAGATGGAAATGATAAAAGAAACCCAGAAATGATAAAAGAAAGAGTCACGGAATACTATAAAGAGATATACAAAACAAATGAAGTAACAGGATATGAGGAATACACAGAATGCTTAGAGAGTATGATAAGAGAATGTTGGATGTATGAAAACAAAGAAGAGGACAAATTTAAGTGAGGAAGAGGTGAAAAGGGTAATTACAAAGCTAAAGACTGGTAAAGCAACTGGCCCAGATAAACTTGCAATGAAATGATAAAAAGATGTGGGAAAAGTATAAAGGATTCAATAATAAGAATGATGATGAAAATATATGAAAGAGAAATAATAACAAATGAATGGCACAAGACATACATAAAAAATATATATAGGGGAAAAGGTAACAAGATTTAAACAATTATAGAGAACTGATACTGAACTCACACCTGATGAAAATGATGCAGATAATAATAAAATGAAGGAGACAGAAAAGCTGGGGAACATGAGTGATTATCAGTGCGGGACAAGGAATATCAGTGAGGAACAATTGTTTGTTCGTTTTTTTTAAATATTATTGAAGAAGCACAGCAAAGAAATAACAGCAGTATATATCTTTTGATGTATCAAAGTGCTCTGACAAAATGGTATTAAGGGAAGTAATAAAGGACTTATGGCTAAAGGAAATAAAGGGTAAAAACTGGAGAATGATATATGAAATTAATATGAAAAATTAATTGATACCAGTGACTGACATTGGGGAATGTAAAGGAGTGTATGTACAGGACATGATAAGACAGGGGTCAGTGCTGGAGGCCAAGATAAGTTCAATAACTATGGATTCACTAAGGAGAATGATGAGGGAAAAAGAAAATAACTGCAAGACAGGAAATGTAAGGATACGCTCATTAATATTTCAAGATGATATGGCAATAGTTGAAAATTACAAAAATACAAAATACAGGATAATCACAATAGAGGAGTTTCTAAAATTAAAGACTAAAAATGAATGAACATAAAGCAATCAGCATTAGTTGGCAAGGGAAAAACAGTAAAAATAAAGGGTAAAGAAATTATAACAACACATAGCCTTAAGTACCTGGGAAAAATTATACAAGAAAAAGGGAAACTGAATAATTAAGATGAAAATATGGTAAATAAGGCAAGAGTAGCGGCAAATGAATGTATTAACATTATAAACAGAAAAGAACTGAAAAATAAAGTACAATAATAAGTGGGCTAAAATTATTTAATATCTGTGTATTACCAATAATGTTGTTTGGAGTGGAAAGCGGGAAAACAATAAGAGAAAAGGAAAAGAAAGCTCTATATAGTGTTCAAACTCAAGTAAGAAAATTAATCAAAGGACCAAGGACAACACCGAAATGTGCTTTACTAAATAAAACAAAGGAAGTAAAAACAGAACACAAAATTAACCAGAGAAAACTTGGAATATTACACTGAACTCAGAATAGGGAAGAAGTTGTTGAAGGTGAGAAACATTGTGAAGATTTTGAAAGAGAGTACATGAGAGAAATAAAAGACATTACAGAAAAGTACAGCATACCTGAAAACTTAGAAACATCAGAAGAGAGTAGCAAAAAGGGTAATAAAAGAAAAAATAATGACAAAAAATAAAGAAGAAATTTGTGAAGACATAAGAAAAGGGAGTATGGCAAAGTAATCAGTGGAAGAAGAAATAGGCCTACAGAGATAATTAGAGAAACTAGAGTCTGAAAGTGCAAAGATAATATTTTTGATGCGAACCAAAACTCTAGAACTGAGGGAAAATTATAAGAAAAAGTATGAGCCTAACCTAATATATGAGATGTGTCAAGAAGAGAATGGAAATCAACACCATTTATTCATATGTGAAGCATACGAAGATATAACAAAAGAAATGAAAGGAAAAGAATCAATAATAGAAATACTAAAACAAAATGAATTACAGGTGGTAGCAAATACAGTGGGCAGAATACTGAAACGAAGAGAATTATGAATATAAGGAACAACAGAGAAATGAACAATACAGAGAGAGAAAAGAAAATGCCATCTTGTTTAAAAACCACAGAGTTATGTATAACTCTGTGTTAAAAACAAATCTCCCGGATGGGAGAAGGCGACAACTAACAATCTAACTTTACCGAACCAAGCTTAGACAACTTTAACACTGAATATGCCAAACAATATAACCAAACCACCACCAAATATTATAAAACAAACGTTTCAAAACGTTAAAAAATAATAATAATAATAATCTATTTTACGCAACAGGGGAGTCGTCGTTGCAACTTTTCCTCGAGATTTATTTTGAATTTAACTGGTGCGTTACTAAGGCAAACCGCTATAAAATGCCCGTAGCTGTTTTATTACCTACATCTACTCACTCTGAAGCACATCGCTCATGGTTTAGTACGTTATATCCTTAGGTATTTACAAATCCCGCTTGGTCCGTTGGCTCATCAGTCCTCCAGAACCCATAGAAAATGAAGGAAATCAACTGCCCAATGTGCAGGCAGGATTTATATGCTATACTGCCCACCTACCCCACCAGTACAGGTAACTATAAACTAAGGGCCAACCAGGAATGGCAGACTATCACGGAGTAATAGGCTGGGGATAAATAACTAAAAACGGAGCTACGAAGCCTCCAACGCTACGAGAATACGGTCAATGCAAGCTTCGTAACACCTAAATATTTCAAGCCATCAGCATCCTTCTAAAACTGTTAGAGACTGCACAAATCACCTACAGGAGAAAAATACTGAGCCTTGCACATAAATAAATCGGTAAAGAAGAAGCGTTACGAAGATTCACGAACACCACACAAAAATTACAACGCTACTCACCTCACCGTTGCTCCCAGACGAACAACCGGCCGACCGTTGTCTCATTTCGGTCATTCCAGCCCAGTAAACACACAATCCAGCCACACGCTAACATCGCAATCGCAAAACTATCAACACTTTAGTTTTTAGTCAGTTATCCCTGGAGAAACGTTAAGAGTACGAAGTTTATCACTGTCAACACTGGAATAGCTGGCACGTCTCAATATGCCCACGATGCTGCAAGTGCTCATGTTCTTATCTCGCCAGTTTCAGTTTATCGGGTGGTTTCACTGATAAGGGTTAGTTCCTCAGCGTGCCTGTGTGTTCAGGGTTTGCTAGTGATTGGTTTGTCTGCCGATGATGAGATAATCCACGCTAAATCATCGGAAATACCACGCACCACCCCAACTTCCAACCGCCACAGGCGCCCTACTGGACCTCCTGGCCAGTGGGCACTGTGCAGTGTTACCAGATCTCCACTGCCAAATTATGCTAGACTCCATTTAAAATTATGCTGAAACCAGCAAAATTATCCTACAGGGGTGACGAAATTATGCCAATTTTATGCCAACTTTCAGAGTTAGTTTCTTTTCACAGTAAACAATTATACAGCCCTTAATAAGCATACGTAAGTTGGCACTGGTCAGCTGCACTGCACATTGAAAAATAAAGGGATCTAACTAGAGATAATACTGAATAAGAACATAAGCTGACTTTCAGCTGTTACAAATTAAACATGGCTAAACATTTCTGTGACTGAGATGAGATCGTTATCATAATCCTTCTACTTTCTACATAGTATGATGTTATGACCATTAGCTATCAGCATTTGAATAAAAAAAAAAAAAAAAAAAGACTATCACTGCAGTTAGCCACTCTACTACAAGGAATTAAGTCTGTTAAAATTTCTGCTATTAGCTAATAAAGGTGACTGATTAAAAGGATCAGCCCAAGATCACAGATAATTAGCAACACATAAACAAAATTTTTTTTTTCTTTTACTGAAGCTTCTTAAAATTACACTTTAAACACAACCGACTATGAAACATGGAATAATAGCTAGTCATATAAACATTATTGTTTATTTCCTTTTGAGTTCTATTACTACTTTCACATTCCACTGTTATTTCTCTCAATTTTCTCAAATTATTCTATATTTATGCCAAATGTACCAAAATTATGCTAAAATTATGCTAAATTCATGAGTATGCCATATATTATGCTAGCCTATGAAATTCCCCTCAGATTATGCTAACAGCATAAACTTATGCTAGACCTGGTAACACTGGCACTGTGTCGGGGCATGCACTTCAATCGTTTCGCATCATCACCCATTCACATACCATAATTTTTTTTCCTGTAAACCTTTCTTTTTTCTATTCACCAGTTCCTTTACCTCTATCGTAAACTAAATTATGCCGAAAAAGCCCCTACAATACCGCAAAATTTCATATATCCCAGTCTCTTTGCATCGGAAATGTTGGTACCTTGTCCAAAGGTTGGGTATAAATTATTTGTATAAACTCGATATGCCATTATTTTCCCGTATGCCCCTAACAAATTACTAAGGCGAAACTGCTCACTTTCCAGCCTATTCCTTTACAAAGACGATGCCGCTAGGATCCATAAAGCATTATTCTTAGTTAGAACACGATAGGATTTAGATGTTAGTAGTAACTGAAGGATCTATGAGAGCAATGAAAGGGAATACAGTAAAATCCTTGTAACATTCGATTACGTATCGAGAAAAATATTAATTAAAATGATAAATAATAACTTTTACCGTAATTTAGGGGCAAATACGCGAATAGATAAACATGTAATTTTAGCTACGTCCCGAGTCTTCCTGGCCCAGGATTAGCATAATCAATTATATATAAAAGGAATTCATGTTTGATGTCAATGTTTATTAAGGTGTCAATTGTATCTGGGAGGCTGTTAGTCCTTGGGCCCGATAGGCCCCTCGTGCACCCCCACCCCAGGAAGCTATGAAACCTATTTTGCTTTGTTCCTGGCACCTCTCCTGGCTTGAAAAATGGCTGCCACCATCACCAGATTGGGATGGACTACCTGTGTGACGTCATTTTCAAATGGACGTCAGCAAAAATAGCGAAGTAACATTTTCGCCTATAGCCTAACTCAGCTTTTAGGATAGATAGATATGAGATCTTGGCGTCTACACCCATGTTTTTGAGGACGAGGAATTCAATAATGGCGCCGAAATATCCCTATGACTCTTGCTTGACCCGGAATTCAAAATGGCTGCCACTGAAACCTGCCGAAATCACACTTTCTGCGATATTTTGACTTTCAAGTTAAGTAGATGATTGTTCATGGGTTCTGAGCCTTCAGTATGATGTTTTAACCTGGTGATACTTTAATACCTGGAGGCCATCTTGGAATTCAGAATGGCTGCCGATATTGCCAGAGTTCGTGTTGTCAGTCATAACCACATAATAACCCGCTCCATATTGACTTATTTTGAAGCAAGAAAAAAAAAAAAAACATTCAAAACTAAATATATTGTGTAACTCCATCTTTTCATCCAACAAAACAAAAACCAAATATAACTGACAACAAAAAACCAGCTTGACTAGAAAAAATGACAAGAAATATCTCTCTATTGCCAGACGCCTTAATCCCATAAGGGGTGGCCACAAACAAATCGCCTCCATGTCGCCCTGTCCCCCACCATTTCCTTGCCCTGCTCCCAGCTCACACCCCTCTCTCATATACCTCGCCACTCCATCTCTCCATCTCATCCTTGGCCTCCCCCTCCCTCTCCCCCCCCTCCATCTCACTCACGTACACTCTCCTCGTCAGTGTCTCGCTCTCCATCCTCTCCATATGTCCAAACCACCTCAGTGTGTTTCTCCTAACGCATCCTAACACATCCACATCCACACCACAACGCTCCTTCACTTCCTCATTGATCAGTCTGTCTCTCCATGTGACTCCACAGGCTCCTCTCAAATAACTCTGGAGTAGGACCTTCAGGAGAAGACTAATGCGTCACCCGCTTGTTTGTTTGTTTGTTTGTTGAAGATCTCCCCTTCGTTTAAGTGAAAGGGGCCGGGCCATATGTTAGCCCAGTCAGTGATTTTAGGCATAGTTGAATAAGTGGTAGAGGCTGCAGGAGCAGTCTCTTGACTATTACAAATACATATATGCACATATATACACACATACGTATATATGTGCATATTCAAACACATGTGCATATACATACAGTCATTTACACACATAGAGACACAGACACACACAGATATACTTGCATATCAATGGACATGCATGTTAGGTGGGAGGAGGGGCAGAGCGCAGTCCAGGGCTCTCACTTTTTAAGGAAATTTCCTCAGATAGGGAAATTTGGAGCCATCTGATGAAAAGTTTAAGGAAATGACATTTCTGAGGAAATTGAGAATAAAATGGGTGGAAAATCTGAGGAAATTATACATTTGTCTAAGGAAATTGAAAACATAAAAAATGTGATGCTTAAGAACTCGAATTAAGCTTATCACAACTGCACAATGCAAGCAGAACTAATGTTCAAATGTTCCGCTGTTGGGAGTTGTGACTATGCCTGACATCTGGTGGCGCAACTAGTAAGTACCATATAAACAAACAACTGCCCGCACATGTGTTCCCTTTCATTGAATCTCTTGCCTGTTAAGCCTTGATTGTTGTGATCTGAATCTAACAGGTAGCCAACCAGGTGAGCCTAGTAACCAATTAGTCTGCTTGAATGAGTTATTGAGTCAGCACTGGGGTAAGTAGAAAATTTTAAAGATGAAGAGTAGGCCTAGCCTAGGAAATTTGTAAATGGAGCAACCGATCAATTAGTCAGCCAGAGTGTATTATATCATTGTACTTAAAGCATGATATTTCTATTGGTTTTTGAATTTCCAAATTACCGGCAAGCTTGTGGGTTTGTGATGTTAGTAGGAAATATGGCTGAGTTCATTAAAATAGGAAAAAATAAATTAGGCCTTGGCTGTTATTTGGGCGCACTGACTTAACGTTAGGCCTAGGCCTATGGGTAGTGTTTAGCAGCTAAGTATGTCATAGCATCTTCAAGATGAAGGTTTGGAAAGGGTTTAGTATGAGGTTGTACCATCCTCTAAACTTTAGTAAAATAGGCCTGGTCATTATCTAAACTTGGTAAGGGTGTCATCTGCAGTAACACTAGCATCGGATCATAGTAGAATAAGCAATCAAAATCTTCATAGGCCTAGCCTAGTTGAGAAAAAATTGCCTAGTTATTAACCGGTAAGTTCCTGTGCAGCAGCAGTAGGCTAGGCTAACCACGACCAGCATGTCCGACTAAGCAACAGTGATTAATCTTAAATATGCTGCTTTTATCTAATTCTATAATACCTCCCTACCAGAGCCTAAACAAACACTACATAACCTGACCTAACTTATCCTAACTAAAGCTAAGCTTACTTAGTTGAACTACGAAGAATCCCGGTACACAGAATTTTACCCATTAGGCCTAACCTAACTTAACTAAGCTTACCTAACCTAACCTAAGATAAGGTGGCCAAGTTTGCTATTTTTAAATAATTTGGTGAGTAAAGAAAATACTTACTCTTTATAGCTCTTTTTATGTTAGACAAGACATTTATTTCTTAAAGGTGCTTTTTACCAGTACATCATGTACATGTTTCGTTCAGCTTCATGAATCCAATCTATTTTCTTGTATATTCTACCCCGCAGGTTGTGCATGTTGTGCTAATGCTTCCATGATGATCAACTTCTGTCAATGCCTACCCTAACTGATGCATGGTTGTTACTCTTCATTCCCCCATCCATTTTGTACATAAAGAACATTTAAAAATGGCATCTGCTCAGGAAAGCAGTGGATCTGAGCATTATGATTCTGATGAGTCCTCTACACCTTCTTCATCTCGTCAATCAGTATCAAAGAGACCAAAATTAGTGTACAAACAGAAGTTCCGTAAAGAATGGCTGCAAATAAAAGCTTTCCAGGGATGGCTGAAGCCCCCAACCATGGGAAATTCAAAGCCAATGTGTACTCTGTGTGTATGCCAAGTAACATGTAGTAAAACTGGGATTGACAGGCACAGCAAAAGCGCAGCACACATAAAACTACTTAAAGCTTCACAGTTACAATGTAGTGTAAAGGCTAGCTTTCAGAAACTAGTACAACCTGCCACCTACCGTATGCTGACAGAGAGTCGCATTTGTGCTTTTATTGCTGAGAATAATCTTCCTTTGTCCATATCCAAAATTAGTTGACTTAATCAAAGTAATTTGTCCATCCAACACATCTGAAAAGGAAAGCCTAGAGCACCTTAAAATGGGTGCTACTAAATGCACAAATGTAATGAGGCAAGGGTTTGGATACATGTTTTCTAGAGAGTTAGTTGACCGTCTGAAACACACACATTTCAGCATAATACCTGATGAAACAACAGATGTAGGCACTGAGAAACAGCTAGCAATTTGTGTGGTGTATTTTGATCAGGACACATTTGAAGTTGTTACATCTTTCCTAGATATGGTGACTGTGCAGAAATGTGATGCGGAAACTTTGTATTCAGCCATTAAAAAGTGCTTCAAAGAAAAAAACATTCCATTAGAAAATATTATTGGGTACTCCTCTGACACTTGTAATGTAATGTTCGGTGAAAGGCAGAGTGTGGTAACACTAATGAAAACAGAGTTTCCCCATATAACATTTGTGAGGTGTAGTTGTCATATGATCCATCTTTGTGTATCACATGCATGCTTAAAGCTTTCAACGTCCTTGGAGGATTTATGTAGAAATGTTTTCTCTCATTTTAGTCGGTCTAGCCTTAGACAGCATGAACTTACAGAGTTTCAGAAGTTTCTTGATTTAACACCACACAAAATGTTAGCCTTTGGACAAACCCGCTGGCTATCCTTGGAAGCGTGTGTTTCTCGCCTTCTAGAGCAGTGGGATGCCCTGATATTGTATTTCACAGCTGTAACAAGTGAGAAACGTGATCCCTCTTATGTAACTGAGAGCATCCTGAGAAGTTTGAATAATGATTTCATAAAAGCTCAATTGCAATTCATCCATGTCCAGTTAAGACGAGCAAATGAATTCAACAAAATGTTCCAAAGCACAAAGCCAATGTTACATTGCCTTCATGACAAAATGCAGGAATTGCTCCTTCAGTTAATGAGTAATTTTATTCATGTCAGCCACTTACGAAACTGTGATCCATTTAACATAGATGTTCATAACACTCACTTGCAAGTACCTGTCAATCAGATTTATCTTGGTATACTTGCCACAGACACAATACAAAACTCTGTTTTATGCAAGGACCTTCAAAGAGTAAAGGAGTTCAAAATAAGCTGTCGGGCATTTCTTCTAGAATTCATTGACCAAATAAGAACACGGTTTGACACAAGAGCCTTTTAAAATCCTATCATTTCTGGAACCGAAGAATGCTCTAAATCTGAAGCCCAACAGTCTGAGGGAGGTGTTTCAAGCTTTTCCATATCTGTCTGATATATGTGACAAGGAGAGTGCAGATCTTGAATGGAGAAAACTGGCTATAGAGGGACTTTTCAGTGAAGTACAAGATGTGTCAGAGTTTTGGAAGCAACAGTTTTCTTTAAAAGATGTCGATGGTAGTCCAAAGTACCCAAATCTATGCAAAGTAGTTGGTTGTGTCCTTGCTCTTCCTCACTCAAATGCAGCTGTTGAGCGTGCGTTCAGTCAGGTTAGTCTCATAAAGACTGCCATGAGAAACTCGCTGAAATCTGCCAGCCTTGTCAGCCTGCTTCATGTTAAAAATGGATTACATACAGCTGGAATTTCAGCCCATCAATTAAAAATGGATGAAAATCTTAAAGCAGCTCTTTCAAATGTTGACCATGATGCTACTGATGCTGAATGCCAAGACATTCTTAGAGACAGGTATCAAAAGTAAGAAGCTGCAATGTAAAAAAAAAAAAAAAAAAAAAACTTTGTTCTATAATTCTATTATCCAAACCAGAATGAATATTTTCACAACCTAGTTAATATGTCCAAAGTCTGGCTATATATTTGATTTGCAGTAACAAATGCACTTTAGCAATAGTAATGCAGCTGCTGTGTAATGCCATTTTAGTTGCAACCTTGTCACAAATATTGATCAAAGCATATACTAGCTTGCTTAATAGAATGTTCTGTCCCATGTGGTGAATATCTCTGCATTATGGTTTATTTTGTTCTATACTATTTAGAGTCTTGAAATCTTCTACATATGTAGTAGAGATTTTTGCATCCTGATGGGTTCTGCTTTTTATGTTAACAGCTTATAAAATAATCTATTTGCATGGTGGTTAGAACTTATAAAACAATCTGTTTGCATGGTGGTTATTTGTGCATTGTGGACTCTATTCTTTGGTATTAAATTTAAGAGCCTATCAAATCTTTTATTTCTACAAAGGATTTTTCTTTTTCTTTTTTGGATCGGTGAGAACTCATAATATGAGTTTTTATTAAAAAAAAAACCACCCAATTAGTCATATATATATATATTTTTAAAAGTTCTATAGCATTATAAATAAAGCAGTTTCCACTAGTAAGTCAGTTTTGCTGGAAAATTTAAGTTATAAACCTTTAAATTCATTATTTGCAGGTCTGAGGAAATTTATCTGTATCTGAGGAAATTTTGTCAGTGTTCTAAGGAAATCTCACAAAGCGATAGTGAGAGCCCTGGAGCGCACCACCTCAGTCAGTACTGGGAAAGGGGCCGTGGCTACAACATAGGTTGCAGCATTTCGTAGAGAGTTGATGGATCTGGCTGCATCATGGGTTCTGGGAGTGTCTGGGTTGGGAAGAGGTCTTTTCCTGATGCGTGAGGTGGCTGGGCATCTGAGAAGGTAGTGCAGAAGAGGGCAGAGTGTAGCCGCCTGGATACACATTCAGATTCAGGGGCTTCGTCATCGTCAACGATTTCGCTGCAGCATTTATATCCCAGGCGAAGGCGGCTCAGACGAGTGAGCATGTTAAGGTTGGATCTAGTGGTAAGTGGCAGTGGCTTGTAGCGTGTGGCAAGTGCGTACCATATAGCAGAGGGGGAACCCAGTTCGACATATAGGCGGTGGTCATCCTTATTTAATCTGGCTGCCCTCTCCCTAATGCCACGCTTGACTTGGCTTAGGCTTGTCGTGATTACAAAATCGATGCTCGGTTTTTCTAGGGCGTGTTTTGCTGTGAGATCTGCCTTCTCGTTGCCTGCAATGTCTACATGCCTAGGGACCCCATTGATAGTAATCGATCCCCCAGCATTGCAGATAGCTTGTGAGGTGATGAGAATGTCGTGTATTAGGTGAATGTTGTCTTTGTGAGTTTGTTGGCGAAGAGTATGAATGGCCGAAGCAGAGTCTGTGTGTATGATAGTGCGAGTAGTGGGGTTGTGTTCAAGTGTGTCAGAGAGGGCAGCTGAGATAGCTGCCAGCTCGGCCTGAAGGGTGGAGGCACCATCTGTGACACGGAAGCCGAAAGATCGGTCCCCGCACACGAAAGCTGCTCCGGCTTTGGTTGATGTGACCGAACCGTCGGTGTAGTATGTATTGGACTCTGGGGCTGTGAGAGTGGCAATTTGTCTGAGGCCCTCTTGACGGAGCAATTGGGTTGGTGTTTGATTTTTGGATAGTGTGCATAACCCGCCCGCAACCTTCCCTTAAATACCCATCTTCCCGATCCGGCCCCATCCCACCCACGAATGGGAAGGAGGCAGAAGCCGGGCTGCAATCTGGCAGCAATCACATATAAGGATTTCAGCAAGCGCTCGCAAGCGAGAGTTCCCGGGTTCGATTCCCAGGTCGACCACGAGACCTTTAGGTACGGTCTCCTTTGCCCTAGCCTGTTCGTACCTAGAACTAAAAATAGGTACCCGGATGTAAAATCGACGGTTGAGTGTCGTATTCTGGGGAATGTTTGGGAGCTTAGTTTCCTTGTCTGTTCACCAATCACCACGCCCCTCAGTCTCTCACTCGCTCCCGCACTGAGCACACACACACCCCGCACTCACAGCCCACCGAACTACTACACAAATGAACCTTCCACCCACGGTTCACTAATTTGGGGACAGCACGGTCTTCCTGACTGACGGAACCATACTTCTGCCACACCTTGAATACCTCCTTAGACAGACGATTTTGGTCCACTAGGCTCGCCCAGTAGACGACCTGGTGAAAACGACACTGAACCCCGAGGCTATATGCATGAGGGGGCCCCATTCAGGGGCGGTTTAGTTTTCATCAGGGTGGGCTTTCTCTAATAGGGTTAGGGATCTGGGGTACTCTCTTGGCCTCGCAAGTGGTCACCCCTTTTAGAGGGGGGGGGGGTGTAGGTTAGAGCCCCAAGATCGTAGGCAGGAGGACCATTCAGGTGGCCTATTAGAGGCCAACAGGATATGCATCAAAATGGGTAAAGTAAAGATTAGCCATGCCTCACCACAAGACTCTCCAACAAAGCTTTCTTGGAGATTGTCGCTCCCCATGAAATTAAAATCACAGGCCTGAATGACTCAAGGGACCACATCATTGCCTCCACTGCCCCAGACGAGGACGTCGAGAAGCTGCTATCAAGCACAGTCAAACAGGCCCTCCAAGCACATGGATTTACCCCTACCACCTGATATGAAAGCCAAAAGGAGCATCATCTGCTCTCCAGTAGATGACATATATTGCCATTCAGAACCAGAAATAGAACAAGAACTCATGAGGACAAACAACTGGGCTAGAGTGACGCAAGTAACACAGTTTGGAAAGAGGAAGAACATGAAGATAGAATTCGAAGACACAAAAATGGCGGAAAAAGCTTTGGAAGGAATTAAATTGTACCACCTATGCATCAGTAAATCCCAAATAGAAGAAGAGAAATACGTCAACGTCATGGCATGTATGAGATGTTAGGCATTAAATTCACATGCCACAGCCGAATGCCCCAAACCCTCTGAGTACAAAATATGCTCAGTGTTCCTCTACAGACCATACGTGGAGGAACTGAACATCAACAGTAAAAAAATGCATCAACTGTGGAGGGGACCACCGCTCCACGGCAATGAAATGCCCCACCAGGAAGCAAAAAGTAAAAAAGGCAATGAATTCCCAAGCCCCGCCCCCTGCCTCAGTACCCCCGGGAAAAGTTTTGCCCAGGCAGTTACACAAAACAACAACCCAACCCCCAAAACCACAACAAACAAAAGCACAACACCTAATGAGACCTTCAGTGACTATATGGTACTCATAATGAATGCCCATATGCATGAGATGGCAACCCCGGGCAGCTTCAACAAAGTACTGGAGCAGAGCTGCCAACTAAATGGGATGCCTGTATTAAAACTCCCCCTTACCCCCCCTCTGAAAAAATAATACAGAAAATGCTACCTGTCACACTAAAAAATCTACTTCTCCCACAATCTAGTACAACAGCAGCTCCCACCGATTCATCTGAGAACAGCCCCCCCCACCCGGCCTCCAACAGAACACTCCTCAGCTGACGCGAACCTCCCCCCACCTTGGCTGCAACAGATCTAGAAGACACGAACGGAAGTGCAACACACACTATCCACAGCTCCTCCCCCCATGAGGACCAAGCGCATACACACGAAGAGAACACACGCGCACGCACACAGGCCTCTAATGACAGCTCAGACCACGAGGATAGCAACACAGATGAATCTTTCATCCCTTCAGAGGAAGAAGAAGTAGAAATAGAAGACGAAAAGATGCTGTTTGCCAAGATAGAGGGAGTCGAGGTAGCACTCCTCACCTCTCTCTGGAACCCCAACAAACACTACAAAAGACAAGATCTAGCCAAAGCTATAAAAGAAAGGAAGGCACTAGCAATACTAAACAATAAAAGAATGCCCACAGAAACAGCACTCAACAAGATAAGTCTGTGAAAGACATGAAAATTATCAAACGATGATAAGACCTAGTACAACTGCAGAGGAGAGATTCCTCCTTCAAGAAACAGACCAACACAACAAAACCACACATCCCAGACTCCTAAGAAATAGACAGTGAAAATACTACAACATAACGTACTCAACTGGCAGGGAAGGAAATTGGGTCTGATAAACACATACCGCAACGTAGACCTAGACATAATCTTAATAAACAGCCACGGTATCCCCACACAACATTCACTATGTATCTCTGGATACACCACACACAAAAGAAATATATTCAACCGCCACATGGACGGCGTAGCAATAGGAATAAAAACAAAATACAGTATAAAATCCTAGACCACTTTCTATCAGACATGTTAGTTGCTGACATACACACACACACAGGAAAAATAATAACAGCAACAACATACCTCCCCCCAAGTCGTCCATACCTACCAACCCCAGACTTCATCAACCTATTTAGCAGAAACTCCCATGTATACTTAATAGGAGACCTAAATGCCAAACACCACCTCCTGGGTAACAGAAACACAAACACAGTAGGTAGACAAATTGTTCAACTTATCCACGACACAACACTAAGATTCATAGGACCACGCTTCCCCACCTATCACTCACACAACTCTTCCACCACACCCGACATAGCTCTCAGCAACATGAATACACATCACAACATCCACTTCTCCCCTGGACCCCTCACCACCAGTGACCACACCCCCATAATTGTCACCATCACCACCGCGCCAATATCGATTCCTGCCCAACCTAGACCAAATTTCTCCCAAGCCAATTGGGAAAACTTTGAACAAGAAATAACCACAGCTTTACATAACTTCACCATCCTAGATGAAAGCACACTCAAGGAAATAGATCAGGCCCTCGATAACTGGTACACTATAATAATGCAATTAGTAACAACATACCGACAACTACACACAGAACACTAAGCCACCCAGCTCACAGCAGACACACACAGACACTCATCATACGATACAATGCTCTCAGAGCACACTCACTAACACACGGCTGGACACGTGCACATTATAGACTATACAAATCTTTACAAACCCAGCTACATACATCACTCCTTAATGAACACAATACTCAGTGGTCTGAGACAATATCCAACACGGCAGACTCATACAATGACCCCATCACCTTCTGGAGAAAAATGAAAAACCTAACCGGCACCTCAACCCCAGACGTACAGCTCCGTTCAGAAGTTCGTACTACACCCATTGTTTAACCCGCCCCGTCCCGGCCACTTTTCGACCACTGGTACCCCCCAATCCCGGGCAATTTTCGACCTTTTTTTTTTTTGCTAAAACTTTCGCTTTTGGTGAGAAACATCGAAAATTCATAGAGAAATCGCTCACCTGAGGTTTAAAATACTCATTACAGGTAGGAGAGCCTCCTTACCTTACTGGGTTTTCTATCAGGCTGGCACCAAAGAAAACGAGTTCTATGGGAGGATAACTATTTCACACCACTCATAAACGGTATTTATTTATTTACTGTTACGAATTTATATGTAGTACAAAAGTATATTGGTTTTCAAGCAGTAATATAGGCATTATAAGCATTGTTTCACTCACTAATACCTGACCTTTTTTTGCCACATTACCTGATCATCATTTCTAACTGTTTCTTCCTCTAATGCTATGTAAAGTTTGTCCTCCACATTGTCATTGATTGGGGAATCACTCTGGCCCTGAATTTCGTACCTTGGCATGACATGGCTATACTGGCCAGGTCACTGATAACAGGTGAATTGCTGAGAAAAGGGCATGCAGGGGGGGGGGAGGAGGTCATGCTGGGTAAGGCATTGTCTCTGCCTGGCATCTTGTTGAGGCAGGTGTCCCGTGTATACATACCAAAAATGACTCGCGAAAATTGAAAATTGTGGAAATTATGAACCTTGCAATTGCAGGACGTTGAAGTACGTCCTCGGGATTAGCTGTGACAAAACGTGAGGACGTGGAAGTACGTCCTCGGGACGGCACGGGTTAAAGCGCTAGTCCCGGCCCCTCCTTCCCCGGCGACAGGTTACAGCTTCGAACCTCCCACGAGCATCCAGAATTTGGTTAGTATCGAAGCAGTGTCATTCGCTTACCAACTGTTAAATGAAATGAAAATGTTATTTTCATACTCGTAGATATCATTCGATCTTACTGCTGATTTAATTATGAAAGTATGTTTATATTCGCCTGCCTCAGAAAATATAATACAATAATAAATAGCAGAAAAAGCACGTAGCCTACCAGAATATGAGAAGGTCGGCTATGAAGCAATGTAATTATGCGTGCTAGTGAGTTATCATGTGTTACTCCCTAGACACGGGCAGTATTTCAGCGAACCATCTTAGCTCAGTACCCATGAACAGTTCTACAGCTTCAAGGAAAATCCAAGCAGCCAAAAATAATTGTATGCAATCAAGATCTTCAAACATTTAAGAAATATCTGAACAGCTAAAACTCATATTCATACTCAAAACTAGATGAAGACGATTGGTGGAGTCTAAAGAATAATGGAAATCACATGTTTTAAGATGAAGTACCTTACATGATATTTCCCCTACATAACCGTCGCTCTCTCTCTCTCTCTCTCTCTCTCTGGGGTGTGGAAGGGGGGGGGGGGTTCAGCCGAGGTATTTTGGCTATCCTCTGCTCATAGGCTTCGCGTGCCCCAGTAAGTCGACATGAATCGGCGAGACGACAAATTCGTGCTTAGAGGTCAAATTATCGCTCTACATGATAATAGCTTTTCCATCAGGGCAATAGCGCATCAGCTTTGCCTCACTACAAAAACTGTAATGAAGTGGATAAAGAGATGGGAGGAGAGTGGCAACCTTCAGTACCAACGTCGGTCATAAGTCTTTTGTATTACAGTAGTGTTATACTAATAATGAATAATTGTGAACAATAGCTCCCCATTATATTCCAGTGCTAATAGAAACTAAAAGTAGTTTTCGGTCCCTATGGAAGATTTCAGTGAAAATACCTACAGTATATTCAGTAGCGTAAGAAGGGGGCGGAGGGTGGGAGTGGGTTTGCAACCTTCTCGAGTATGAGTTTTTGGGAGGGTGGCAAATTACATCCTGAGTATATAATAAACGTTCCCATTTTACTTTTTGACATGGTGTGGGTGACTAATGGAAAGAATCTGCAACGGGTGTAAAAATAGTAAAAATTATTATGCATTATTTCCATGGCCAGGTACCCCTACACTACATCCACAATTACTAGTGGCTGCCAGAGCCAGTGGGCGGCGTCAAGCACGGTGGCCGATGTTCACTTCACTTCTTTTGTTGCTTTTTTCACGTCCACACACCTCACACCTGAATATTCATTATGCCTAGTAAATTCATGACTTACATGCAATATATAATGTTCCGTGATACTTTCCCAGCCAATGTTTGCTGGACTTTGTCTTGGTGTTTCACAAAATGTCAGATTTCGGTTCAGTGATGCATTGTCCACACTGGGTGTGGGGGTGGGGATATGGAAGTGTGGGTGTGGGTGTGGGTGTGGGTGTGTGGATGTGCGTGTGGGAGTATGGGAGTGGGTGTGGGGGTGTGGAGGTGGCTTTGTGTGTGTGTGTGTGTGTGTGTGTGTGTGTGTGTGTGTGTGTGATCTCTTGAAACTCTTCGTATTGCATAAAGGCGAAAATTATAGATTAAGGGCATTAGAAATGGGACTTCTCTTGAAATGTGTGTGGAATGCGTAAAATGGGTTGAAGAAGGAATATTATGAATTGAGAAACTGTTGGTGTGAGGAAGCGTGTTGATAACATTTAAGTATATAGTTGGCATTATCATGAAGAGAGAATGGATCTTGATAAGGTGGTGAAAAAGTAAAATCGAGTTTGAAAGCGGGCGAAGGTTAGGATGTTGTAGTTGTTGTTATTGCAACCCCAGATTCATCTCGTTGCGATCCCAGTGGAAATCGGAAGCTTCTACCGGTCGCATCCGTAAGTCTTAAGTTGAGGTTATATTGAAAGACTGTGTTGCAACAGTGATGTGGATGTGGTGAATGAATGTGCTGTGGCGCAGGGGGCTGCCTTGCAGTGTGAGCAAAGCAACTTGTTTGTGACTTGTATTTTGTGTCAGAATCGTGGCAGGGAACGGTGGTGACCACGTCTCATTCTGACTACGCTCATTATTTTTTTTTTACTGAGGTGAAGATGCACTTGACAGGTTGGTGATGACTGGCTGAATGCGACATGTCCGAATAACATCGTTGTATTTCAAATAATTACCAAGTAACGTGGCGTTACCTGGTGAGGCGGTGGCTCAATCGGTAGAGAGGTGGCCTGCAGTCCCACCGGACCCAGGTTCGAATCCCGGCTGGGGCAGGGAACAGTTTAAGGATTTGAATTTCATTACGAAGGGTGATCAGAAAGTAATGACAGTTCGTGCTATAACATGAAAACCTTGAATGATGGGAGGTAGGGGAGCAAGGAGAGTGCAGAGTTACCTGTCCTTACGAGTTTGAACTTGTCGCTGTATGCCTGACTTTTCTTGTTTTATTGTTGTGAGTGAATGCTTCACTCTTGTTTTTGCTCTCTGGCCAGAAACATGGATTACTCGAAAGAAGGCTGCAGGTTCTACATTTTTACGAGGTGAAAACTGGGAAAGAAAGCAACAGAGATTCGAGGGGAATTATTACAAGTTTATCCAGACACTACTCCTTCCCTGGAAACTGTTTCCCGCTGGATTCGTGCTTTCACAGCAGGAAAAACTGAATTGAAAGATGAACAACGCTCTGGACGCCCCCGGACATCCGTGACCGAAGCAACAACTGTCCGTGCACGGTCCATCACTGACGAGGATCCAACTGTAACTCTTAGGTTCTTAGCCTTGGAGCTTGATATCAGTTATGGGAGTACATATGACATCGTGCATGAACAATTACACCTGAGGAAGAAGTGTTGTCGATGGATACCCCATTTGTTGACTGATGAGCAAAAGGCTGACCGGGTGAGGATTTGTCGTGTCTGGCTTGCTGAATTTGAACCAAATGGTCCAAAACGGTTCTCAGATGTTGCTACTGGAGATGAGTGTTGGATTTCATTCTTCACAACCTGTGACAAGCAGTCAAACATGGTGTGGTTGGGGGATGAAGACCCTCTACCTCAGATTTTGAAGGAAGGATTTCGCAACCGGAAGCACCTTTTCACCATCTTTTTCAATTCTCAAGGACCAATATGCGTGGATGTGATGCCTGAAAAGTCCACTATCACAGCCCAATACTACACAGACCAGGTCCTTCCAGAAGTCTTGGAACACAAGGCCAACACCGCACCAACCCGCCGTCGGTCTCGCCTTTTGCTGCACCACGACAATGCTGCACCCCACAAAGCTCGCCTCACTATGCAGTACCTGGAACAACAAGGTATAACTCTGCTCCCCCACCCACCCTACTCCCCTGACCTGGCTCCCTGTGACTTTTGGTTGTTTCCAAAAATTAAATCTGCCATCGCTGGGAAGCAATTTCATCGCATCCAAGACTTGGCACGGACCGTCAATTCAGAACTCCGAAGTATACCGTCTTCAGAGTACCACGCTTGCTTCATGAAGTGGAGAAAGAGAATGGAACGCTGCATAGAGGTTGGAGGGGAGTACTTTGAAGGAATGTGAGTCATAGTTTGATAGTTCTTCATGCTAATAAAAGTTTATGGACTCACTGTCATTTCTTTCTGATCACCCTTTACTGATCTACCAGAAGACCCGCCGACATGTCGTAAAAATACCCCCGCTAATACCAATACACCAGTCCTGTATGAGACAGCCCTAGCTTGTATTCAATATGGACGGTGGGTGTTAGCGCCGAAGTGGTGACATGTAGAGGTGTATGGTATGTAGGAGGACTGCTGGGCCTTGATAACAGGCTGTGAAGCCTATGCCCAGAGTCGGACACATAAAAAAAAAAAAATATTTGAAATATAAGGATGAAATTCACACATGTTGCATTCAGCCAATCATCACCAACCTGTCAAGTGCATTTTCGCCTCAGTAAAAAAAATATTGAGTATAGGTGTGCTCGCGTCTCTCTGGGTAGGGAACTTTCTGAGGTGTGAATGTCTCGTGGTGGTTCACGAAGGACTTTGTTTGGCTGAAGGGCTTGGATGGCTATGGTGCCTAACAGCTAGGTGTTTATGCACTGTATGTGTCTGTGATTTACAGTGTTGGGCGATCTGTGATTTGTATTGTTCGATGGAGAGGTGCTATGTTGCCAAGATGCTCTATGTTCTGTTGGGCAGTTGTTCGTTTGTTTATTTTTTGATGGAGGTGATGCAACATGAAACTGCAAGGGTGGGATGGGCATTGAGCTGACGTAATTCACTGTGTGTCTCTGGTATTCAAATGATCTTTTACAATATTTTTGCTTCTTGGTGAAACTGATCTATAATTATGATTTTGATGCATAGTGTACTTATTCTTTAAGGCTTTGTTTTGTGATGATGAAGCTTATCCATGTCAGATTCATGTCAGAGCAAAGTATGCGGATTACACACACTTTCCAGGTTTAATACATAGTGCGCTGATTGATAATCTTTCTTCTTAACTCTGCTGACTCCCTTTGGCCCCTCTCTCTCTCTCTCTCTCTCTCTCTCTCTCTCTCCACACACACACACACACACACACACACACACACACACACACACACCACTGTTCCTCTGAATTCTCTGCTTGCATCTCTCCCCCATTGTGACGGAAAAGAGGGACCAGCCTTGCCACACCCTCTCACCCGCTGTGTAATGCAACAGTTAACTGGTAATCTGCCTTTCTTGTTTACGACTAGTTATTTATTGAAATGTTTTAGCATGTCTTTTTCCAATGCAGTGCCACATTATTTCAAACACAATGTGTCCAGGCATCTCAGTGGAATGGATATTTGTGTGTTTACGTTTCTTTGGAAGGAACTGACAGGGTTTTGACTTAGCTATGACGGTCACGTACAAATCAGTCCTAAATATTCAAAAGAACGAAACTTCAATACCCATCTCCTTATGCAGCTGTTGTTGTTGTTGTTGTTGAGTAACCCTGGTCTGTCTGGACGAGCTGAGCCATGAACCGCAGGCAAGCAATCGCCTCTACAGGGCTGTCCCATGCAGTAACGGGGTGAAACTAGGATATCTTGCCTTTAGCAGCATTTAGCTTCGCTACACCACTAGCTTTATAGGCAGCAGTTTGTTTAGTACAACTGTTGCCCTTGTAACAATATTTACATATCAAATAATTTATTTTAACACAAGTATACATAATGTTGTTTGCAAACTCAGCTTCCGGCGTTGATTTTTATTAGTGTCATATTTAATAATAGCGAATACTTTCTTGATAGAAAGGACGGAAGCCCCTCGAAGAACCACCCAGGCTGAATATGCTGCTATAGTCGCACCAGCAGAGGCAACACCTCTTACGAATGCGGTGGCCATAAGGGACAGTCTTCATTTAGAAGTGTCAGCACTGACTGTCAGGCGAAGGCTGCATGGCCCTGGCATACACCATAGAAATCCAGCAATGAAGGAACTTGGCACAACAGCACAGAGCGGGGAGGTTAGTTTTTGCTCAACGCTGCTCCCAGGAAAACCTAGACTTTTGGTCGCGCGTCATCTTCACGGATGAGAAGTGTTTCTCCTCCACCTCACATGGCAGGGTTCACTGCTGGAGGAGAAACAACACCAGGTATATGATATTACCGTTTTTATTACTGATAAAATTCCCTACTCTTATTGCCCCCCTCCAGCCTTTGTTGTAGTCATCTGTTTTCTGTCCACCTCTGTTACAATAGTTAACCGATATTCAGACCTTCATGTATAGAACAGGTCAATTATATAACTGTCTTCCGCAGTCTGCAAACCCCTCCGTCCTTCATCTCCAGTCTTTTAAAGACAATATGGTCCGGCATGTAAAAGAATCAGGATTCCATATTTTGGTCTTATCCTGTTCTGATTGCCCAGGAAAAAGACATGATTCCTTCTAGTCTTTGCCTCTGTTTTCTTTGCACAAAGACCTTAGCACCAAAAAAGTGTGATGAATCAATTCTAAATGATACAAGGTCAGGCAGGGGGACATGATATCAACTAGTATTTTGTCAAATGGCTGCAACAATTAAAAAAAAAAAAAGTAAATATATATATGTATATATATATATATATATATATATATATATATATATATATATATATATATATATATATATATATATATGTATATATATATATATATATATATATATATATATATTCCACATGCAGATGCGAGAGGGTCAACATTTGTGAGGAGACACGATCTGGTCACGTTACCAGTAACATCTGGGGGATACCTGACTCTACATGGTCTGGGTGACATGTTCAGCACGAGGGGAGTTTTACTGTTGACCAATACATCCATATCCTGGAGAATGTTTCCTGTCATCATTACGGGCAAAGAGTTTCCCCCTTCCCAGATGGACCTGTTATTTTCATGCATGACCGGTGCCCCGTCCACACCGCACGTGTAGTACAGCAGTGGTTTCGGAGACAGGACACACTTCAGCTCTTAGACTGGCCTGGCAAGAGGGCCGATGTAAATGTAACAGAATATATAGGGCTGAAATGGTTTTAATACCTGGCAGCTAGGAGACGAGAGGACAAGAAATGGACTGCTCAACCGCGTAATCGCCCAGTGGGAACTTTGCCGAAACAAACACAACTTCATCCGTGGCCTTGTAAGCTCCTTGCCTAACAGGTTGCAAGCAGTGATTGAGAAAGAGGGAAGGTGTACCCGATACTGATGTGAAAAATTAGCCAACAGTTATCATTATATTTAGGATGTGTGCATTATTACATATAATGATATTTTTTATATAATATACAGTGGTATGAAATTTTGCCTTCTGTTCCTTATATCTACCTTATAGCCTACTCATATATATATATATATATATATATATATATATATATATATATATATATACACGAGAACGGATAACTATATGGATATTTGAAAACATCCGTATAATTATCCTTATTGCTTATCCACCGCTTGCTAGAAGCAAATTCACTAACACGTAATAACTATGTGTTCCATGGCCTTTCCACACAAATAGGACGGTTCAAGTAGACTTCATATGCGATTTGTTTAGGCGTCGGCGGTGATGGTGGTGGATGGTGGCTGTTGGCGCATGGCGATGGTGGTGGTGGGTGGTGACAGCGGCTGTTTTGGTGGGTGGTGGCGGCGGCGTTGGTGGTGGGGTGCTGGTCGGTGGTTGTGGTGGGTGGCAGGTGGTGGCGTCGGTGGTCGTGGTGGCTATTGTTGTTCTTGTGTGTGTGTGTGTGTGTGTGTATGTGTGTGTGTGTGTGTGTGTGTGTGTTTCAGTGAGAGAATATTAAGCTCATAAATCATTTAATGCTGCATATCAGACATTATCTTCATTTCCCTGTATTTGTGTATTTGCTTTTTTTTTTTTATGTGTCCGACTCTGGGCATAGGCTTCACAGTCCGCTATCAAGACCCAGCAGTCCTCCTACATACCATAAGCCTCTACATATCACCACTTCGGCGTTAACACCCACCATCCATATTGAATACATGCTAGGACTGTCTCATACAGGACTGGTGTATTGGTATTAGCGGAGGTATTTTTACGACATGTCGGCGGGTCTTCTGCTAGATCTTTTAAGCCTGATTTAATGAAATTCAAATGCTTAAACTGTTCCCTGCTCCAGCGGGGATTTGAACCTGGGTCCGTTAGAACGGCAGGCCACCTCTCTACCGACTGAGCCACGCCTCCCCCAAATTGTTATTTTTATACGTGTTTTCATCACAGCTGCAGAATGTCCAGGTATTTCCTTCATTAATCTGTAATAATACTTGCCAATATTTAAGTAAATATCCATTTCATTACAAATTTAGCATTCGCTGTGTGACTGAAACTGCTTCGGTACTTGTTTCTCTCTCCGTGGTGTCGAGAAGTTCGGGGCATTAACATGTCGTCCAGAAAGAGCGGACCGAGACTTGTGCCTTCCACTTTGGGTGTAGTACGAATTTGTGAACGGAGCTGTACACTACCAAGGCCGTCTATAAGGCCTTGACACTACGCCCTTGACCCGCGCGGCGGCAGATTACACTCCCCTAGGGAGCAGGAAACTGCTCACAGACGTCACTGGGAAGCAATTTTCCAACACGACGATGATGAAATAAACAACTCAGGACAGGAAGATATAGTCAAAGAATTCCTACAAAACAACCATAACAGACTCACTCCCTACCACACAGCAAATCCGGATAGGCTGGACTCACAGTCAATATTCACAACACCCATCCCTGTAGGGGAAATCACAGAAATAATTAAAAATATGAAGAAAACATGCCCCCGAGATAGCGGATTTAATCAAACCATTTTATCCAACCTACCTAACATAGCACAGGACGCTCTAAGAAAAATTTTTAACACAACCATCTCTGCAGGCTACTTCCCAGATAAATTTAAACAAGCCACCATCAAACTAATACCCAAAAACAACAGTACCCCTCACCGTGTAGAAAATTATAGACCAATATCCCTTCTTGAAGTCCCCGGAAAAATATTAGAAAAACTTATTAACAAAAGATTAAGAATTTTCCTAGACACAATCTCCTTGTATAACGAACACCAATATGGATAACGCTTCTCCAGGGGCACCACACAAGCCATAGCAATTGCAACAGAATACGTTGCAATCAACAAATCCAACAAGCGACAGTGCCACTTAGTCCTCAGGGACATTACCAAGGCATCTGACAAGGTATGGCACTTAGGACTAAAATACAAAATCCTAAACATCAATCTTCCCACTATCACGGAGAAAATATTATGCCACTTCCTAGACGATCGATGGGCCAAAATTAAAATAAAAAACTACACTGGAGAAACCTTATCCCTGGGAAGTGGCGTCCCCCAGGGCAGTGTCCTATCCCCCACACTATTCACCATCTCCTGACTGGCTACTTCGTAATCTGTCGTCAGCTTTTCCTCAGTGTAACTTGCAAGATCATTTCCCATTCCCAGGCTCGCATAGAGCTGTCTATCTGTCTATTTATCTATCTATCTATTATGATTTGTAAATATAATATGGACTCATAACACCACGACGTCTCCTATGCCACCTAGATCATAACAGCAACAACAGCAATAATAATAATAATAATAATAATAATAATAATAATAATCTTTCCAGACGCCTCAATCCCTTAAGGGGTGGCCACAAAAAAGTCACCTCCATGTCGCCCTGTCCAACGCCAATTCACTGCCCTGCTGCCAGCTCACTCATCTCCCATATACATCTCCACTCCATCCCTCCAGCTTATCCTCGGCCTCCCCCTCCCCCCCATCACCTCACTCCCATACACTATCCTCGTTAATCTCACGCTCTCCACCCTCTTCACATGGCCAAACCACCTCAGTGTATTTCTCCTAACGCTTTCTATCACATCCACATCCACGACACAACGCTCCTTCACTTCCATATTTGTCAGTCTGTCTCTCCACGTAACTCTACATGCTCCTCTCAGACATCATTTCCACTGCTCTCACTCTTGACTTCTGTCCTTCCAGCAAGGTCCAAGCTTTACACCCATACGTTAGCGCTGGTATTACAATAGTCATGCAGCAACTTTTATACTTCCATATTCACTTCCCTATTCCTTATCACTGCTTTCAAAGAACCAGCAGCCTTTCGTCCCTTTTGTACCCTTTCAAGCACTTCACCCTCTAAACTTCCATCCTTACTCATCACGCTACCCAGGTACTTAATTGTACTCACATTTTCCATTTCCTCCTCATCCAGCCTCACTGTACATTCAGTGGGTTCTTTTCTCTCTAAGACCATAACTTTACTCTTCCCTACATTCACCTTTAGATTCCGTTTCTTACACACCCTCCCAAACTCACCCACCAGGCTTGTTCCCCTTCGTCTTCTCTTAACAATACAGTATCATCTGCAAACAAGAGTACAGGGAATTTCCAAACACTGCCCTCTCTCATTTAGGGTTGCTCCAGCATCCACTGCCCTACTTTGTGTCTCTTTTATAACCCCATCCATGTACAGATTGAACAGCCATGTTGACATGACACATCCCTGTTTCAATTAAACAATTCAAACAGAAAAAAATCACTTATTTCACTATTCACAAGCACTGCAGCCTTTGTTCCCTCATACAAACTCTTCATGCCATTCAGCAACTTCCCATTTACTCCATACATTCATAATACTTTCTGCATTCCTTGTCTATCCACCTGTCATATGTTTTCTCCAAATCCATGAAGGCTGCATACAACATCTCTTCTCTAGAAACTTTTCCACTAAAGACCTAAGAATGAATATCTGATCTACACCACCTCTTCTCATTCTAAAACCTTCCTGTTCTTCTCCAACTAATTCCTCTGTTATTTCCCTAACTCTGTCAATCTTACCTTATACTTTTCCTGTTGCACTAAGAAAACAAATGCCCCTGTGATTACCGTACTTCTTTTTTCCCTTTTCCTTTGTACAGTAGAAAAATTATACCTGACCTCCAATCCTCCAGGACTCTACCTTCCTCCCAGGCCAATCTACACATCATCCATAACCATTCTACTATCTTTCCCCCATGGTTCAGCATTTCACCACACACTCCATCAGTTCCTGGGGCTTTCCCCATTTTGACATTTTTCATTATTTCCACTATTTCCACCCTTTTGCTAGCTTCCACTCTTCTCACATCCCTCTGTCTCCCAGCAATTCCCCAGCCACTTACACCTCCATTACTTTCATTCTCTATGTTCAACAATTCCTTAAAGTGTTCTCTCCATCTGTTCATTATTTCTCCCTTCTCCACTCGCTGACTTCTTTCTCATCCTGTCTGACTCTCTTTACCTCTTTCCAGAAAATATTCTTACATTACCCCCACTTTACACTCAAATTCCTTCCCAATTCCTCATCCACTCTCTTCTTACTGTCTTACTAATCTATTCATCTTTCTCTTCCTCTCTACATATAACTCTTCCGTCTTTCAGCTTCCTCCACGCCCCTGTTTCCCATCCTCTCAGTATATGGTTTCTTCTTTTGTGCCACAGCCTGTTTCACCTCATCATTCTACCATGCTGTTCCTTGCCCCCCCTTTCGTCTTCTCTTCATCCGACACACCAACTCACATGCTGCACACATTTGTTCTGTGAATATCTTGCACAAACCTTCCACATCCCCCATCTGCTCCAAATCATATTTACCTAATCGCTCCTCCATTTCTCTCATATATTCTGCCTTTTTTCCATCCTCTTGCAACCTTTCTACCCTACTTGTGTGGGCTATTTCCTCATGTCCTTCCCTTCTACTCCACCACTTCTTTTGAACCTTGACTTTCACCACCACCATGTGGTGGTCAAAAAGTCCTCTCCCCCAACCTCTGTACCCGTCTGCTCTTCCATTCATTACACAACTTCTAATTCTATCATCCACACAAATATAATCAATCACTGACGTCTGTTCGTTCAGTACACCACCCACCTTTCTCATCACTCGTCACGTATACAATAATAATAATAATAATAATAATAATAATAATAATAATAATAATAATAATAATAATAATAATAATAATAATAATAATAATAATAATAATAATAATAATAATAATATTAATAAACCCTCTTCACTTTCTCATTTATTTTATTTTATTTTATTTATTTATTTATTTTTATTTTTTTTTGTGCCATCCACCCACTCAATGGATGTATTCTAGAGTAACGGTACTTTCAGGCGACTCTTCGCTGAGTGACAAGTCATATGGATTCCCTTAACCCAGGACACAGTTTATTATGTTGGGTGGTGTTGCCAGTAATGGACGAGACACTGGTCATCCCTGCCTTAAATGACAGAACTCAGCAGCTTAGTCCCGGGCCCCTATGCTCCTAATGGGCCAAAAAGGATGGCATGACATAGATATATTTCCAGACGATTTCATTCATCTTAGGAGAGACTTTACCAAATGGATACGTCAGACATGGCCTCCATTAACCCCTTAATTCCAAATATCTCCCTTAAGCTGAATAAAACCGTCTGGTATTTAGCGAGAATAAATACGTCATTGGAGTGAAGGGGTTAACAAATAATTTAACCTCTTTAATCAGGTGACGTTTTATTCATTTCATTCTTGCTGACTCCGCATGATTTTATACTTTGTTGGAAAAACTTCGAATCCCAGGGATGTTCAAACTTTTGGAGCTTATTTCACATAGCTTAGTGGCAGAAGAACCTAATATTACAGTTCGTCGTGGAATCCACAACACTTCTTCGTGACTATTACTACCGGTATAGTGTTAATATACAGTTACAGCTCAGCATTCAAGGTGGAGAGATGGTAATTTGAGTCCAAGGAGGAGTAAATGGGTTATAGTTTTCACTTCCGCTTTCACTGCAAGTGGTCTTGGATAAAATCCCATGGAGGCAGCGTAAATAAGCCGACTAAATACATTACCTGATTCAAGGAGTTGGAAATGAAAACGAACTGGTATTTCCATAGAACTTAGTTCAGGAGAGAATATTCAGTTGGGAGGAGACAGATACGAATATTATCTTTAAAAAATCTTCAATAATACAGATCCTTCCAAGCGGAAATAATAATGCTTGAATATAAGAAGACTTAACAATACGTCCTCGGGTTGAAAATAATAAGCCACCGTTGCCCCACCATTTCCTTCCCTATAGAAGTAACATACACGTAATTCTGTCCACTTTAACTATGCCAGGACAGTACAACTCAGTATCAGCTGAATATAATCGACGGACGTTACCTGAAAGAGATTACTAGAGTTGTCCCCTCCATGAGAGGGTTACTGGTAACGGTATTAACACTCTCGGGTTCCTATAACTCACTCTTAACTAAAAAAAAAACTTGCTTGACGTTAGCTGGAATATAAACTGGAATTATCTCGTCCAAGGGAAGGCCACTGGTGATAGTATTAACACTCTCAGGCGCCGGTGACTCAGCTGAACAAAATCGTCCGACTTAAGCTGGAATAGTCATAGAACTGTTCCTGCCATGAGAGGGTTCAGGAACAGTTACACCACCAATACCACCTCTACTGACATCACATACGACAGTGCTATAACGTTACTGGAAAACAGTGTTGGTAACTGACTGCACTCTAACCATTTTGTTGATTTTCGTCACGGTAATAACCTGCAGGAAAATAATTTATATATATATATATATATATATATATATATATATATATATATATATATATATATATATATATATATATATATATATATATATATATATATATATATATATATATATATATATATATATATATATATATAGTTAATGTCTGAATGAACACTTTTTTGTATAGTACACGCCAACACGGAAGAGCTGGCACCTACACAGTTACATTAAGTTCAGCCGATATCTGTACCATTATTATCAGCTCATAGTAGGTCTACTGCAGGACCGGACTTTCTCCTCGTTGGGAGATTGATAGCCACAAATTACTCTTTCCCAGACTAATGAAGTACGAATCGGGAGAGGGTGTCTGAAGAAACAGTGATGCATGTGAACGTTGTAGTGCTGTATTAGGTATGTTTGTGTGTGTATCAGAGTCTGTATATGTCACAGATACAAGGGTACTCGGCCGCCCTAAAGGTTGCAACGTGGGGGTCGGAGTCAGCTCACAGGTGCAAAGACTACTTCCAAACTTGCCATAGAATTTATCTTTACCAAAAAATTTTATAGTTTGAATTCAATATATCTATCCTGTAACTCTAGAGCAAGATATGATAAGAAAAAGAGATAATTCAAATATGTATTACTGTATATACAATTATTAGTAAATAAATTAGATAATTATAGAGAGAAAAAATGATGGAACGAATTCTTCTGAATAAAAAATTGTTATTATGCCATAATATAAGACTTATCAGCAACCGACTGTGTAGCCATGACGTAATTATGACGATGTTCTTATCGGATCCACACACCCGACCTACTGCAGTGTGGGTGGCAGTGAATTTAAGCTCTTCCGGTCACGATGGTTGACAAGTTGTATACACATTAATGACAGGAAAAACGCTATAAATACATGACAGCCACACACCTATTAGACTTGCAGTGGCGAGGTGTGTTCCAGCCCCAAACACATGAGGGTGCTTGTTAATATGTATACAGGTCTTTTTAATGATGATGATGATGATGATGATGATGATGATAGTCTCTTTACCTTTTGCCTGTTGTCAGTAATGTCTTATACCGTCTTTTTTCATTTGTCATAATTCCCAACTTTCCTTATACTGAAAGAGAAGCTGATTTTTAATAGGGATATGCACTGGACACAGCCTTGAACAAAGCACTGTTTGCCACATTTATATATATATATATATATATATATATATATATATATATATATATATATATATATATATATATATATATATATATATTCAGGACCCCTAATGCGCCAGTGTGCTGTCAGTGTGCTGTGTGGCAGTAAACGTTCCGTGTCAGTAAACGTTCCATGTCAACGTGTGACAGTAAACGTTCAGTGTCAACGTGTGGCAGTAAACGTTCCATGTCAACGTGTGGCAGTAAACGTTCCCTGTCAACGTGTGGCAGTAAACGTTCCCTGTCAACGTGTGGCAGTAAACGTTCCCTGTCAACGTGTGGCAGTAAACGTTCCCTGTCAACGTGTGGCAGTAAACGTTCCCTGTCAACGTGTGGCAGTAAACGTTCCCTGTCAACGTGTGGCAGTAAACGTTCCCTGTCAACGTGTGGCAGTGAACGTTCCCTGTCAACGTGTGGCAGTAAACGTTCCCTGTCAACGTGTGGCAGTAAACGTTCCCTGTCAACGTGTGGCAGTAAACGTTCCCTGTCAACGTGTGGCAGTAAACGTTCCCTGTCAACGTGTGGCAGTAAACGTTCCATGTCAACGTGTGGCAGTAAACGTTCCATATTCACCTTAAAGCAACCCTGGGCTTAGTAGAGATAACTAAATAGAATGTGGACGCGCTAAAAGGGTTAAGTGCTTGAGTATGAAATTCATAGTATTACACAGCAGGATTATTTTTGGTAAATCATTGGCCTTGAGTAGATGCATCATGACCGAGGCCTGACAATTGGTTGTGCTATGTAGCATAGTGATCAACATCATCACTCCTCTTATATGATATCGGAGGCAACAACACCAGCAACATACAAATGCAAAATTATAAGCACCATATGAAAAGACTGTTCAGTATAATGGGCCATACGTCATTATACGTAGTGAAATGTCGAAATTAAATGTTTATGGTAATCCGTAGAAACTTTACACATTACTTTTCCTATTTACATTTACCTATTTCGGATGATTAACCTGACATCAGTAACAGAAATTAAAATGAAGATTTTAATGGAAATACTATACTGCTCAATGAATTTATCATTACCTAAGGCCAGTAGAGTTATATAACTTCTAGAAGAAGCATTAGAGAGGCAGATAGATAGTAAACAGTATAGGCTAACACATGGGAAGTGAATGGTAATGAAAATCCAACTCCTATATTAACAATGTCTTACTTTATATATTTTTCTTAGTAGTGGTAGTTGTTGTTCGAGTCCCAGGATCATCTGAATCATGGATCCAGTGGACTGCAGGCCAGAGTTGATCTAAGGCAGACCAACATCCTTCGTCCGTGGGACAGGGAGGAGATTGAGGGAAATGTATAAACTGGCACCTCCACCGCCCATACATACCCGTACCATCACGTGAAGGTGCCCCGCTCCCGCACTATTTGTTTTTCCTTGCCACCATCCAGAATTTTTACTCAGCTTTGGAATAACTTTTCGAACTGGAGGGAGTTAGACACAGCCAACGTTCATGCCTTCACTATGAGAACCCTTTCCTAAACTGAAAACAATTATCTGAATGTAGCAAGAACACAATACAAACTGACATCCTTGGCCTGTATGAGTTAAGGATTACAGACTCAATAAACCGCCTTTACAGCAGGTGCAGGTGTAAGCTGTACAAAGGATATTATTTAGAAAGTCATTATATTAAACCCTAAGACGTGAACCAGAGAATTATTTAAAAAATCTCGATCTGGGCAAAGAAAATATTAGCCTCCGCCAACGAAGTTGGAGGGGGTTATATATTTATCTGTATCAGTCTATTTGTGTACAAGATATCTCAGAAAGATATCGGATTTCAGTGAAATCTGAAGGATAGGTTGGCAGGGCGTCAGTAAAGGCTGGATAAGATACTGAGGTTAATCCTGATCAGAATGCAGGAATATGAAATAAATTACACTGGGATAGGCGGAGGTATGCAATACCTGAGATTCAGTAACAGGGCAGACTAAGACTGAAAAATATACTGTTTGAGTATGTGAGGAAGGAAAATATTGATCGAGAAGGAAAGAAAATACAACAGCATATTTTACATTTTAAATGCAATACCGGAAGAATCGATTCTCTGAATGCTTTCTAGGTACCTATGATGTTTTTTTTTGTTTTTTTTTCTGACAAAGATCGCTAACCCTCTTCAACTTAGCTGATGGCACAGTGTAGTAAGGCTGGAGGGTTGATCTGACAAGTAACCAAGGAGACTCATTTCTACCTCATAACTTGTACATCGTATTTAATGCAAACACGACTCAGTATTCAAGGTTTGAATGTAGCCCAGTTCCATCAGATGAAAACAAATCAACAATAGTAGGATGACATACAGTATTTCCTCGGTTTTATTAAGTGAATACCTTGATACCTTTTTTTTATTATTATTATTAATACCACTTTGTATATTAGTTTCACCAAGTTAAAGAACTCTCATTGAGTGTGCAGAGTAAAAAAATAAAAATGTAAATTAGAAAACATCGATAGTCTGGCTGTGAGTGCATTCAGCATTTATTTGTAGTGGTTACATACAGTATACAGTGCAACTTTGTAGTGCTTCAGTTCTCATTGAAGGTCATACACTATCGCGCCATGGTTTGAAACCAAGACGTGGCTATAGGTATTGGGTATTTCTGTTTGTGGAACGCTGGCAGGGACGTCAGGTGTTCTGGACTACCGTAGCCTATCCTTTGGGGCCTCTGGGGCTGCCAACAGGTTAGTAGTAGTAATTATAGTCCCAGGTTCATCCAAATCCTGAACCCTGTGGAATGCAGGGTGATATTTCCCTCCTGCTGTAGATCATTGTCTTCTTTTCAGAGGAATGGTTGAGTAGATAAGGAGTGTTTGTACACTCAGGCAGTGGAGCCGCATGGTTATATCAGTGCTACCACATGAAGGCGTCCCTCCAGCACCACTTGTCAATAACCGATGCCATTCCGTGTTAACAACTTTAACTTCATGACGTAATTTCTTAGTCTTCTTGCTATCGTCAGACGACTTTATACAGCTCAGGGGAGACTTTTTAATTTCCAGTGGACAGATACAGCCCTAATATATCTCATCTTTGTTACATATGCTTCCCAAGTTGAATTAAATTGTGTTGAGACAGAAATAATAAAATCTGGAACAAGTCATCGGGTTGAAGGGGTTATGGGATTGTGTGTGCAAGGAACCGAGGAATATGTTAGCCTGGACTAAGTTAGGCTCTTATCTTGTATGGGCAGAACCACTACAGAGAAGAGAAGGATGGGTAGACATTATCTATTTAGATTTTAAGAAAGCATTTGACACAGTACCCACCAAAGACCTTTATGGAAACTGTACTATCAAGGAGAAATTCAAGGTAATCGGTATTGTTGGATGCAATATTTTCTCAGAAAAAGTGAAACGAGAACAGTACAAAGCGGAATTACTCACCATGGAGAGAAGTGACTAGTAGGATCCCACATGGATCAGCGCTGGCATCAAAAATGTTTTTAGTACATATATATGACATAAGCAGCAACACTGGAAATGGAAGTTATCTAAATACGTTTGCTGATGTTGCGAAAATCTAAAGCAGAATTACAAACACAGACTTTGGCAGAGAGCCACAAGAAGAATTAAATAATCTTCATGACTGGAGCAATAAATGGCAAACGGAATTCATTGTGGACAAATGCCACGTTATCACGTTTGGTAAAAGTGATAAAATACCAAACTGGGATTGTAAGATAGGATTTCAACCGAACACATATCAGAAAAGGAGAAGGACCTAGGAGTGATTATCAAGAACAGACCATCTCCGGATGACCACATCTGTGAGAAAGGAAGGAATATGTACACACTGCTTGCTAATATGAGAGTAGCATTCACATATAAGAATGAAGACATGCTGAGAAAGATAATCACATCATTCATTAGACCAACCCTGGAGTATGCATCAGTAGTCTAGAATCCACATCCGAAAAACCACATATATAAGACTGAAATGTTACAAAGGTACAAGATAGGCACCACGTTTAAGGGATCGAAGCTATGAAGAAAGACTAGAAAATTAATCCTACCAACATTACAAGAAAGGAGGAAAGAGGAGACATGATCATGCTATATAAATGCATCACAGGGAAAGAGAAAATAGCCATAAATGAGTGTATAACCTACGGGGAGGCAACAGCAAGAGGACACTGCGAAAACCTGCATAAAAAGAGGGGATAAAGACGTAAAGAAATTCTGCTTCCCAAATAGAGCAATTGATCAGTGGAAAGCACTACCGAATGAAGTAGTGTGTTCCACGTAAATTTAAGGATATGTATGACAGACGTGGTTCAAAACACAGGACAGTACGAGCTTGACTCATTCCTTTAAAGATACAATTAGTAAGAACACACACACACACACACACACACACACACACACACACACACACACACACACACAAACGCACACGCACACGCACACACACACACACACACACACACACACACACACACACATCTCATAACCCCTTTAACTCGATGACTTGTTGCATATGTTTGGCTATTTCCACATCACTTTATTCACCTTGCAGCGACGGGGTTTCTTTCCTCTACAAAGGAGGTTATGTTTTCACCCCTGTCCGTCTGTTAGTTTGTTTGTTGGTTAGTTTGTGAGCAAGATTAAAAAAAAAATACTGGACGGATTTCCACGAAACTTGGTAGAAGAATGGGCCTTGGCCCAGAACAGACTCCATTAAATATTGGTGCGGATCCGGATAAAGGTGCGGATCCAGGAATTTATATTCACTTTCTTTAACATTGTAAGATAAAGCGTTTTTCGACATTTTCGTAAATTTTTCAGTGAATATGGCATGGATCTTGATGAAAAAAAAAAAAAAAAATCAGGCATATTTAGGATGTTGGTATCTACGACTATGTACAGTTTGGCGAGGATCCATATAAAATTCCGAATCTAGCGGATTTAAAATAACGGGGTAGTCTTTTCCAGCTGCTGTACAGTAACAAACAGGACTTGATTGAATTAAAAGGAACTGCATGTTGGGCCTTGGCAGAGGTATGCGCTTTATAGGCCGGGAGCCCAGGCCAATTTATTCAAGTGAACAGAGGAATAAGGTTTGTTGGCCTCATTACATTGGAACAGTCCTAAGAATCACGAATCATAGTTGCTGCCGCTTAATATCCTGTACCTACAGCCTGTAGGGTACCTTTAATTAAGGTGTAAAAAAAACATTTATTCAAATGGGTAAGAGGAATGGACATTTTTATATGGTAATAACTTTTTGGAAGTTGAGGGACATAGTAATCACACTGACAGCAACTTGTGCATGTACCTGACCCCAGACAGCAACATTTTAGGGGGTCAAATTTTGCGTTATTCAAACATGGAGAGGAATGGACGTACCTTGTTGCATTTGAACTGTCAGGTACTGAGTTACACAAATATATCAATGACAGCAATTTTTTATTGTTCCGGGACCCAGACAGCAGCCGCAAAATTGCTTATTCTTGACTAAACTGGTTTTCTTTACAAAATGAGAGGAATGGTTAAAACCAACTTTGTAGATCTAAACAAACATGATGGAATATGAGAACGGCAATAACAGCAATTTTTTTTTTTTTTTTTTTTTTTTTTTTAAATAGTCCCGACCAGCAATTTTTTGAGGGTCAAAATTATGTGACTTATTCAGACATTAAGAAGAATGGATGAAACTCGTTCCATTATAACTGTTAGGTACTAAGTAACAAAATTATATCAATGACAGCAATCTTTCCTTGTACCGGGGCCCAGACAGCAGCCTCAAAATAATATGCTCCGACCCAACATTAGCTTAGTCAAACACTGACACAAATATGAAACTTAATAAATTGTGTCTGTTAGGTAGCAAAGTACAAAAATAGTAGTCTTTCCTTATACCGGGACCAAGACAGCAGCCCCAAATATGCCCTGCCCTGATATTGCTTCATACTGCAATATGTCACAAAAGTGCAAGGTACAGTATAATGTTAGAAATTATGGTAACGTAAGCAAAGAGAGACTGATTGAATGTTATGTACTGATTAAGTAATTCCTGTCAGGTGAATATGGAATTAAGTTTAGACTTAAACTATTTGTAATACTTTCTTCCACATCATTCCTACATCATTGAAATTATTCACATATACTTACTGCAGTATTCTGACCTATTGAATTATTAATTTAAGTACCATACTAGAAATACAAACACACCTGCAACTAACTGGAAGAATTCTTTGAAAAATATTGCATTAGTAGTCCACCAAAAACTTAAGTACTTTTCAGTATATTATGATAGGCAATATTAGTATAGATAAAATTGGTATTGGCTAAATAGTTACAGGTAATAAACTTAAATACTTTTCAGTATATTATGATAGGCAATATTGGTATAGATAAAATTGGTATTGGCTAAATATTGTTCTGTGTAATTTAAATTACTAATAATTACACATATCTAGATACAGCACATTTTAATCATCTTCACTTTCACTGTCAGTGTCATCAGTCCATGACTCTATGTCCAAGTCCGATTCATGTTCTTGCTCCGATCCTTCAGTTTCATCCAACCCAGTATCATCCAACAGTGTGGATGACCCTTCTCCTTCTTCATCTACCAAAGAATTTTTTCTGAAGGTGTCTGGCAAACATGGACCGGTAAACCACAGTGGCCCATAGAGTCCATTCTCATTAACAGTCCAGCCGAAGTCGAGAGGGTCAAGGTCCTTTGTTGGGTCAGGTGTATACGACAGGCTCCACATTTGCGATATATAGTTGGCTCTTGAAATGTGCTTTTCCAGTGATCTCTTGCACGGTGGCAGTGACGAGCAGTTCACCTTCTTGACCTTGTCTTTCATCTTAATACCACCTGTCATTTCAACAAATGCTTGGAACCGGGCTTCGTTGATGTCATTCACTGCCTTGAAACCATATATTCCACAGATGTATGCTGTGACAGACGTTATGTTCACTACTTTGGTGGACAGGGTCTGCAATGCTTTAACATGTTGTTCAGCCTTCTCCAAATAACTTAATGGAATCACTTTCCCTTTTCTGTAGAACGCAGATGAGAAATCACACCCAGTTACAGCGTGGAAACCAATAAGTGCTTCGCTCAGTCCGGAATGTTTCTTCTCAAGCTCATTTGAAATATCACTGACATTGATGAGCCTTCTGTTGTTACCTGAACCAAAGTCCATTACTATCATAGATGACTCAGACATTTTTGGTACAAGACCAATCAAGATGACAAGGACGTCTGTGTCAGAGGATCGAACAATGACTTTTCCACTGATATTATACACGTGAAATGCTATCAGGGTTTCAGCTTCTTCATGTCGTCCCTGCAGTTCACCTGGCTGTTCTGCACTTAATGTCCCCATAGAGTTAACCCATATCTTCACACAATATCCACCATGTGATAAATATACAGTTTTCCTCCAATAACTGGGGCATAGTACTCATTTGTGACCTCTTTTAACAAAAAGTCTGCAAAAGCCTCTTTGAAAGGACCATTTTTTAGGAGATCAAATCCTTTCTGGCGCTGCTGTTGCTCTGCACTTGTAGTTATGAAAGTGCTATTCTCAGCTTGTTCTGATCCTCTCTTAAGTCTTTCTAGGTCTTTGACTGAGGGCTCTAGATATTTGTCCAACAGTAAGTGGACAGAATCTCCCTGAGTTGAACAGATCTTTATCATTATGTCCCTGATGAATCCATAGGTTGATCTATTATGCATAGGCAACACTTCATGAAGAACAAGTCTTCCATCAAACAGTGTGGCATCAAATGTAGTGATATCTTTTTCATCCACAGTAGTTGCTTGCTTTGCTTCTAATACTCTGGTGAGGTTAGCCTTCTCTGTCTTAGTTGGCATACCATCATTGTTCTTTCGGCAAATTACATATATCTGAATTTTTTTTATTATTTAATTACTCCTGTTATTTTAGATAAGTAATGAACCTCTAACATAATTCTTTTGGAAATCTGTAATTAGACTGTAATTCAAATTACTAGAAACTTTTTTAATGAATCGTACATCTGTTCTGCCAGTAACAATTTTATAGGTTTTTATTACTGAATGCTCATTCTACCTCAGATGTTTAATGCCAACTAAACTTTGCATATTTCTTAAGACTATAGTCCTGGCAGATAAGTTCACTACTATTATCAATTTTGAGTGTAGATTTAGCTTAAATTAATAAGATTTTTACTGGCAAGAATATAAGTTGCCAATAGAATAATTACTATAACTATGACAGACAGTTATTCCTAGCTGTTCTTTATCACCCATTCTTATCAGTTGACACAAGATCAGACAGTACTCGTTGAATCAGTTAATTGTCCCATCAGTCAGTTGAAGACTTGGTTTTTTTATCTGCAAGCAAAAGTTACTGTCGTTGGTATATTTATGCAACTAAGTACCTAACAGATACATTTTCATCCATTCCTCTCGTACTGCTGATGTTGGGTCGGAGCATATTATTTTGAGGCTGCTGTCTGGGCCCCGGTACAAGGAAAGATTGCTGTCATTGATATAATTTTGTTACTTAGTACCTAACAGTTATAATGGAACGAGTTTCATCCATTCTTCTTAATGTCTGAATAAGTCACATAATTTTGACCCTCAAAAAATTGCTGGTCGAGACTGGGTTAAAAAAAAAAAAAAAAAAATGCTGTTATTGCCGTTCTCATATTCCATCATGTTTGTTTAGATCTAGAAAGTTGGTTTTAACCATTCCTCTCATTTTGTAAAGAAAACCAGTTTAGTCAAGAATAAGCAATTTTGCGGCTGCTGTCTGGGTCCCGGTACAATAAAAAATTGCTGTCATTGATATATTTGTGTAACTCAGTACCTGACAGTTCAAATGCAACAAGGTACGTCCATTGCTCTCCATGTTTGAATAATGCAAAATTTGACCCCCTAAAATGTTGCTGTCTGGGGTCAGGTACATGCACAAGTTGCTGTCAGTGTGATTACTATGTCCCTCAACTTCCAAAAAGTGATTACCATATAAAAATGTCCATTCCTCTTACCCATTGGAATAAATGTTTTTTTACACCTTAATTAAAGGTACCCTACAGGCTGTAGGTACAGGATATTAAGCGGCAGCAACTATGATTCGTGATTCTTAGGACTGTTCCAATGTAATGAGGCCAACAAACCTTATTCCTCTGTTCACTTGAATAAATTGGTCTGGGCTCCCGGCCTAATAATGTAGTGTGCTGGGGATCAGGATCGGGTTGGTGGAGATGGTCATGATTATGGGAATATGATCAGACTCTGAGACTGGGCCAGGAGCAATGTGGTGATGAAAGATGTTAAACGCTCTGTTGGCAAAAATGAGGTCGGGTTTTCCTGATCCCCTGGGTGTGAATGTGGTGTTCAAATGAGGTCCAAGAAAGTTCAGTCTCTTGTGGCTGTAATTAGCAAACATTTGTGTACCGTGGTCGAAACTTATATGAAAGGTTTGAGTACTTAGTGGCGCCTGGTGGTTTAGTGGGTAATTATTGTGTTCCAATCGGATTGAGCCAGTGAAGGTTTATATCCAAGGGATGGTTGGGGTTTATTGCTCACGTAATGCCACTCAGGGATGAGTGAGGTTGGTCACTCTTATCTTAAATGTCAGGACCAACTGCCTAGCCCCGGGCTCCTACGCTCCTCATGGGGCAACGTAGGATTGGATGATGGATGGATGGATGAGTACTTAGCAGGAAATCTGGACTTGTATTGAATGTTGTATGTCTACCTTAGTGATTTGTTATGCATATTACAACCTTGGCATTATCATTTACGGTAGCCTATTTATATGTTTATAGTATGGACATAAAGTGGACTCAGTGATGTCCCACAAGATAAAGAGGTGCGATACGCAAAAGAAATAGCTGAGAAAGAGGCGCTACGCTGTCTTGCATGTCACCTGGATCACGGCCCGTGATACAAGACGACCTGTTTTACTACTACTACTACTACTACTACTACAACTACTACTGCTACTACACAGCCGGGAGCAGCAGCAGCTGGCAGGAGTTCTCTGTGTTTGCAAGCATTTATTGCATTACACTGCTGTTCCACATCAGCTCTGTAGTGTAGAACAGATTTATGAAGGTACAGTCTGTAAGCATCCCGTGTCTGATGTGAGGAGATGTGAGCTGAGGGGAGATTTCCGAAGTATTTATGTCATCCCGGGTCCTGACTGGATGTGGAGGTTTGGAGACGGCCAACAGCGGGATATAAATTTCTTCGAATGGCAGACTGAAGTTCTTTTACTACCATCATTGCTCAAGGTATTGTTTTTCAAGCATCTGTTGTTGGAATCAACGGTATTCTTTGAAAGAGAGTGAAGAATATAGATAACATATGGTGGTTTGAAAACTTAGTGCTTCCCATTTTCTTTGTTGGTTGTCATGGCAGCGATGTGAGTTGCCAACAAGTAAATATGGAGGAAGAAAATATTATAGTCAACAGCTTACTGTGTCTGATAAACTCAGGAAAGAGTGATTACCCCCATGATTCTCTTATTGAAATAGCTTTAGCATTTTATTCTCATGAAGAGATTAAGAAAAGCAAGGAACTCTTGTGTAATATATTGAAAACTGATATATCGTGGAGGAGAGATCCGGAGAAGAAAAAGAAAGACCTAAGAGATGTGTTTGATTTGTATGAGAAGGCAGTAAAGAAGAACAAACATTTGAAATATGTAACTGATTCTCATAAAAGAATGCCACCAATAGGTTTAGAAATATTTGGCCCAATGCTAAGATCCTTAGCTGAGGATATTACTAAAATAAATGAGTTACTGCCAAAAATTTTAGATATTAAGTCAGAGGTCTGTAATACTGCTGATGCAGTTAGGATAATTAAGATGGATATGAAGGACTTAAGAAGTAAGTTTACTTATGCTATTAATGGTATGGAGGAAGCAGCCAAAGATTTAACTATGGAAGATGCTCACATAATAGATAATCTGGATTCCTTGAGAATGGCGGATTTAGGTGTGAACTTACCCAAACATATGAAGGTGCCGGAAAATAGTACAGATCCTGTTCTTAATTATGCAGCAGCAGTAGCAGGGGTGGGTACGGCAAGGAAGGTGGTGGTGGAGCAGGATGTGGGGTTGCGGCCTGAGTTGGTGGAGGAGGTGAGGGATGCTGGGGCTGTGGTGGGACCAGAGATGGATGGAGGCAAATCTGGCAGAATTCATGGTGAGGATGATGGGCCGATGATAGTAGAGAGGAGGCAAGAGATAAGTGTTAGTGAGAGAAGTAGGGGAGTGTTAAGTGGAGCAGAAAGGGAGAGTAAAGAGTTATCTGGTATGATGGGCAGGGAAGGTGGTGGACTGTGTGATGCAGGGAGTAAGGGAAGAGGTGTGACAGAAGGTTGGTGGACAAGCACTCCTAATATGCCTGTCATAGACTCCACTGCTGGGGCAATAACCAAAATAAAGAGATCACAACTGAGAAAAGAGAGTGATAATAATGTTACTGGACAGGAAGCAAAGCAATTTCAAAGGCAGACCATGAATAATACCAGTGATGATAAACTTGGTGAGTGGCAGCTTGTTGAGAGAAGAAGACCTAGAATGAAAAGACCTCAGTTTAGAGGTGTAACAGGCTCAATGAAGAGTGGTGGGCATGATATTAAAGCAGTGAAAAAAACTTTGGATGTATTCTTGGGGAGGGTAGATAAACAAGTCTCTGTTGACAGTATAAAGAATTTTATTTATAGTGTTTTTAATATTTCTGTAATAAACATTGAGAAACTGCAAATTAGATCAGAGGAGTTCCATGCTTATAAGATTACTGTACGAGCTACAGATAGAGATAAATTATTTAACGGAGATTTATGGCCAGAGGACATTGTTTTAGATAAGTTTTATAATAAGTCTAGGGGGACCTTAAACAAAGATTCGATTTAGATACTTATATATAGATATTTTTTTTACTGTCTACAACTTTTAATATTTTTTATTATCTTGACTTTTGTCTTCAGTTGATTTACTGACTACTGTGTATAGTATTTTTAACATTACTGTGTACTTTTGCATTCTGTTATACTGTGGGTATTTTATGGTTACAGAATATCTTAGACTTTATTATTTTATTGCATATTTTTTAATCTTTTGGTATTTTATTATTGGAGTTTTATATACATATATATGTGTGTGTGTGTGTGTGTATGTATATGTATGTATATGTGTATGTATATGTATATGTATGTGTGTATATGTATATGTATGTATGTGTCTATGTATGTGTATATATATATGTATATATGTATATGTATTTTTTTTTCACTATCTGCCTCCTTTTGCTTCAGTTTTTTATCATCCTATATTGAACCTTTCTTTTTTATATTTTTTCTTTCATAGATAATTTTAGATAGGAGTTTATTTATTTTTTTATTTTTTTACTGGACTTTTTTCTGGTACTTTTAAGCTTCATTGTCTGTATTTTTTTTTTTCTGTGCATTTTTAATATTGTAGTATAGAGAAGCATAATACTGTACCCTACATCATTATGGATATTACTATTTGTACTTACAACTGTTGTTCATTAAGGAAAAACATAGATGTGGTGCGCTCACTTGCAGATGGAAGTTATGATGTTATTTTTTTGCAAGAATCATTTCTTAAAGAAGATAGGCTAGGAGATATTGCTTTTATTGATGAAAGGTATATGGGTGTGGGATCTGCTGCTGGCTATTCAGAGAAATCAGTTAAATCATTTAGAGGAAGATGTGAGGGAGGGCTTGTTTGTCTGTGGAAAAAGAATGCTTCCTTTCAAGTTAAAGTTATATCTCTTGAAGCAAATATGATAATTTTGGAATTGTCAGTGAGAGGTTTCACAGTATTACTGGTAAATGTATATGTAAAAAGTGATGTTTGGGAGGATGTCACCCTTGAACTTTATTTGGAGTCACTGAGTAAGTTGGAGCAGGTTTTAATTAATTATAGCTATGATAATGTGTATTTTTTAGGAGATTTTAATGCAGACCCATTTATAGGTAGAGCATGGAATAATCTCAGCAATTTTATTGGGAGAAATGACCTGAAATGTTTTGATTATGATATGCTTGATATTAACACATTTACATTTATTCCTTACAACAACTCCTACACAAAATGGTTAGACCATATTATAGGTAGAGATTCCAAAAATGTTATAATTTCTAATATACAGGTGTTATATTCTTTTATTGGATCAGACCATTTACCAATGGTTGTATGTATGTACATAAATTGCCCTGAAGAATGCCTTGGTACATTTTGCCAGGGAGAAACAAGTGTTAGTGAGGACTTTTTAAATTGGAACAGCCTAAGTGCTGATGATATTAAAACAATAGAAAAAGATGTTAATAATGATTTGACAAGGTTAATTGCTCTTGAAACATTAAGTTGCCAGGTTACTGGATGCCAACGTAAGCAGCATATACAAGAACTTGATATTTTTTATGAGCAACTGATTTCTTCATTATCATCTCGTACTAAGAAATATAAGGGTATGAGGGTAAGAAAAAATAAACACAGAATTATTCCTGGTTGGAATAGAAATGTTAAAACACTGTATGAGAGATCACGCTGTGACTACATGGAATGGTTGAAAAAGGGAAAAGAAAGAAATTCAAAGGAGTACATGAAGATGGTTGGTAGTAGGAAAGAATTTAAATTAGCACTCTCTAAGTGCAAGAAGGAAGAAATTAATGAAAGATCAAAGGCTGTGGAAGAAAAATTCTTAAATAAGAATATGACAGCCTTTTGGAAAGAAATCAAGAAACAAAGTAATAAAATAAGGTCATCAAAAGTAGTTGATGGGACCAGTAATGATAAGGAAATAATAAACATTTTTAATGGAAGAATGCTCAGAGGAGTTGGAGATGTTAGTAGTGGTGATGAAGAGGACTCCTTTCTCACAGTATTGAAAGAAAGGTGGAAAATTAAAAGAAAGTTTCATATATGCATATCAGTTGAAAGACTTTCTGTGTTAATTAAGTCATTGAATGATGGAATAGGGCATGATGGATTACATTCTTTTTTACTAAAGCATGCTTCAGTGGAGTTTTTAAATATTTTAACACATTTTATCAACAGTTGTTTTACTCATTGTTACATACCTGTTGAAATGTTAAAGGGTGATATCACTCCCATAGTGAAAGATCTGAAGGGTAATGCAGCGGACTCTGCTAACTATAGACCAGTAATGGTTTCATCTTGTCTTTTAAAAATTTTAGAACTTCATTTTTTAAATATTTTAAGTGAGAGTGTATTTTTTGATTCCAAACAATTTGGCTTCTGTAATGGAATGTCTACAAGAGATGCTTGTTTTTTATTAAAAGAAACCATTAGGTCATATACAAAAGGAGGCAGAAAATCATACATAGCTTTTATGGATCTATCAAAGGCCTTTGATAATGTTGATCATTTTAAATTGGGTCATATTTTACTTTAATGAGATATTTAAGAAACCAGTTAGCAAGAATTACATGGAATGGGAGTAAAGGAATGTATCATATAATTAATAAAGGAGTGAGGCAGGGAGGAGTTCTTTCTCCTTTACTTTTTAAACTGTACATAGATAATGTTTTAAAAACCCTGACGGAAACAGATGTGGGTTGCTGCCTTGGGGTTGTTAGATTGAATGCAATTGCATATGCTGATGATATAGCATTACTAGCTGATAGTGAAGAGCATATTCTATATTTGTGTGACATATTTGAACAGAATATTAATAGTCTTAATTTAAGAATTAACAATGATAAATCAAAAATTGTTATATTTCAACATAATAAGAAACAGGCACAAGGTATCCGTTATTTAAATTGTTATGAAGTGGTAAATGAATACAAATATTTGGGCCATGTAATTCAAGACAACTTTTCTGATAATCAAGATATTTATTTCAGATTGAACTCATTTTATGCTAAATTTAATTCAGTAATTAGAAAATTTAAGAACGTTAATGCACAGACGTTACTGTATTTGTTTAAAGCATACTGTGTCCCTGACTATGGTTTAAGTATTTGGAATATGAAAGATATGCTTAAAAGCAATGTATTCAGAAGCTTTGAAAGTGCATTTGCAAATGCTCTTAAGAAAATATATAATGTCCCAAGATTAATAAGTAATCATAGTATATCTAAGGCAGCAGGACTACTTTTACTTAGACACCATGTTGCCCTAGTGCAAGCTAGGTATTGTAAAGCCCTAAGTAGAAAGAATAATGCGGTTTTTAGGTTATTTTATCAGTCCTCTGGCCACCATGTTCCTCATTTATTGAAATATTTTTATGATAAATATGAGATAGATATATTGGATAACTCTGTGGACATTATAAATGCCAGAATTCAGTGGGTGCAGAACCATGAGGAAATAAGTGGTGTGGAGTTAATGTAAATTTCGAAAAAGATGTATAACAGTTGATACTGAATGTGTTGGTATGCAAATTGTATATATTGAATTTATTTATTTATTTATTTATTTTTTTTAATTAATGAAATTGGATCAACTCCTCGATCTGATTGTTAAGGATTTATTTATTGTAAATATTTTATTAAATTCAATTGTAAAGGAGTATCTATAGTATTTATGATGATGAAATGTATTATATTTTATGTATCACGAGATACGAAATAAAGACGATTGATTGATTGATTGACTACTACTACTACTACAACTACTACTGCTGCTACTACTACTACTACTACTACTACTACTACTACAACTACTACTGCTACTACTACTACTGCTACTACTACTACTACAACTACTACTGCTACTACTACTACTACTACTACTACTATTAACTCTCCTTCACTACTATACCATATTTTCCAATTAATTCTTAGTGCCAGCCATCCTCGCACTCATTGTAGCCTACAGTAATGGTGATTTAAGGTGATTACTAATTAAGTGACGAGTCAGATGGATTCCTGTAACCCAGGAAACAGTTCATTACGGTAGGCTGGCTGGTGTTGTGGGTTAAGGCGCTCTAACCGGACGGATGTAGCAATAAGGGTTTACATCCGAGGGTTGCTTGGGGTATTACCGCATATTGCTCACATAATGCCACTCAAGGACTAGATACCGGTCATGCTTGCCTTAAATGACAGGATTGAACAATCTAGTCCCGGGCCCCTACTCCTAATGGGCCAAAAAGGATGGCATGCCATCGATTTATTTCGATTTCATTCATCTTAGGAGAGACTTTACGAAATGGATACGTCAGACATGGCCTCCATTAGCCCCTTAATTCCAAATATCTCCCTTAACCCTATTCGGTGCGACCCGTATCATTTTTGATACGCCCTAACTAATTTTTGCCAATAAACTCTAGTTTGTAAGCAATGCATGGTCTCACGATTGTTTTCTTATTAAATTACTGGAAACACAACAAATGGTGATTCTGAGCGAAAAAACTGGGTTGAAACGAGCGTTTTCTCTAAAATTAACGATTTTTCCCCGTGGAGAGCGCTAAACAAAAAGAAAACGCTCGAAGATGAGTGGAATATCTGGGACCTTAGCCTACGCAAGCCTAACGGGCATCAACACAGCTTCCAGACGTACGATACGTTTCCTATTTTCATTAAAACTACTTTATTTTCTATGTATTATTCATTGTTCATACTTTATGACTCCTCATACCTAGTGAAATAGTTATTTCATGCACTAATTTTATTATCTATGTATTATTCATTGTTTTTTCTCTATGACTCCTCATACCCAATGAAATGGTTGTTCGTACACATACACACAGATACACACATGTGCATTGTATTGTGCACACAGATACACACACGTGTATTGTAATGTGCACACACACACACACAAACCTCGCGGCTCTCGTGTAGGCTTGCCGGACGACGGTTAGTTAGCAATTAATTAGGGGACGGGGTGAATGAGCTGACGGACGTAGTCATGGCTTTTACTTTCGACTATGTTGACGACCCAGTCGAAGATTACTTGGAAGAGGTAGTTGGCGATGATGATGATGATGACCTTGCCTTCGATAGAGTAGCTGAGGGCGACCATGAAGATGAGGATCAGAATAATGACAAAATGAAGAAGAATGGGTACCACTCAGAAACAGAAAGCCACAGGTGAAAAATAGATTAATCAGTACTTTGGACCAATGCTTGAACAAACAAAATTATGACGAATTTGTCCTGCCACACGAGCTCAGGGAATATACCTGCATTTTAGAGAAACCCCAGAGAAAATTAGATACCGGTGTCAATAACATGGACCAATCATACAGAAGGTAGGCCTATTGAGAAGGTATTGCCTAGTGAAGGACGTTTTGTTAGGCAAGGTCAGCTAATACAGAAATAATGGCATGGGAGTTGTTTATAACATCTGATATGATTGATGGTATTGTAACCCATGCTAACACAAGGCATAATTACCGAAATTTCTAATACTGACAGTGCTGAAATACCAACACACCTCAAGATGACTGATCCATTGAATTGAAAAGCTTTTTTGGTCTGCTCTATCCAAGAGGCTTGTTGTGACAAAATAAATATTGCTATAATCGTCTCTTCATGGAAGGGTTTGGTCACCCAATATTTGGAGCCGTCATATCTGTAAAACGATTTGGTTTCTTACATGCCAACATGACTTTTAACAACATTGATACCAGACACCAGAGATGGGTACACGATCAACATTGATACCAGACACCAGAGATGGGTACACGATCAACATTGATACCAGACACCAGAGATGGGTACACGTACGGTTTGCAGCAATCAGGGAGCTTTTTGAACAGTTCAGTAATTGTTGTTGCTCTGTTAGAGCCAGGTGACTTCTTGACCACTGATGAAACGTTGTATGGGTGCAGAACACAAATAGGGTTCAGACTACAATAAGAGCAAACCCGTACTCTACGGCCTCCAGTATAAATCTATTAATGCTGTTAGATACCCATTTACCTTTAGGACAGCTGTATATTCAGGTAAACCTGGAGAGCCAGGACCACACTACATACGCGGTACAGTCCCAGCAGTGAAAGCTCTGGTAAGTCAGTTACAAGCCTCAGTCGACCTTAGAGGTAGGATTATTAGCCTGGATAGATTGTACACCAGTATAGAGTTACTGGAGTGGCTTCAAACACAAGGTATCTCAGCCTTAGGTACTATAGATTCTACTAGGAAAGGCATACCACCAGAGATAAAGACAGTCACAGAAAGGGAAGATAGGTCATACCAAATTTACTGGAAGAAACACGGGGAGGAAATGACACTGAATCCTATGGAACAACCACCAAAAGCAAAGGTAAGAAAAATGTGTTACTTCTGAGCACAGTTTCCCCTATATTAGGCATTACCAAGGATGATGATTTGAAAAAAAAATAAATAAAATAAATTGTATGATTTTACTAAAGGAGGCACTGACATTATGGATCAGAGAATAAGTTTTCATACAGTACACACCAAATCTAGAAGATGGACAGCGAATGCCCTTAGCTACATCGTCGACACTGCCAGAGTAAATTCACAGACAATTTATTCGTTATATAATAATCAGGACCCAAGAAAAATTGCTTCAATCTCCTATGGCTGGCAGTTAGTGAAGGCATTGTGTAATCTGCAAATTGAAAGAAGAAAAGTTCAGGCTTGTGGTCTGACCAGGAATACAATAGCTAAGATGAATCTGATGCTCGGACAGGGAGATGTTGAGGAGGCCGTCCCAGAAGTAACACATGAGAATAGGTCAGGCAAGCGGCACAAGTGTCATTCATGCCTGGAGTCTCTTTATGGTCCAGGATACACTCAGAATCGCCCTAAAGTAAAATCGTCCACGAAACAATGTCAAGTATGTCACAAGCACACCTGTGATCAGCATTGAAATAAAGTATGTATGAAATGCTATAGTAACATGCCCAATCAGTGAAAGTCTTGTTTTGGAAATTAAGAATGAATATGCATGTCTGCGAATATGTATAGATTATGACTGAGTTTACGTTATATACGGATTATATTTTTGTTTAAAAATTTCCTTATATGATAGATGTAAATAGAGATACGGAAGGTGAGGATCTTGCAGCATAAGAATCCTCCAGCATACTTATAATGGATGTTCAAGTGCGTAGGATCAAATACCGCCGGAAAATACATTGATTAGGAGCATAGGCATGGATAGCCCCAAGTTAACGGTTACTACTCTTTCGACCTGTGACGGGCTGTGGGTCACTGAGGGCCCTGTTAGTTAATTGGCACCCGTCTAGATCTTTTTAACTTACCAGGGGTCGATGCTGCAGGGGGTGGATCAGCTGAAAAACATGGTCTCGCAGTGGAGAGAAGGAGCTGGGGCCTGATTGACTGCTGTCTCCCTTGAAAGAGCCAGGCAAGGCCCTGGACCTAACCCCTCATATCCACACTGTGCCTGTGCATTAACCAGGGAACAGCTTGTTCTCCGGTTAATAGAGATATAGGGTTTAACCAGGAAGCTACAGGCTGCTCTAAGCGATTCAGTAATCCAAAGACTGGCACGTCTCCTGGTTAACAGTTTACTCATAAGAATTTAATGATGACCCCGCATGTACGGAGCTTTGGCTGGCAGCTGCATTTTCTCGTGGTGACTACTAACAAAGGATCAAGGGACTGACTTCTGGAGACACTGACTGGCTGACCTACAAAGGTCTCAGTGATAGGCTAGTGATTGACCAGTGGGAAATTACTAATAAACTGACATCAGAAGGACAGTCTACTGACTAATTTGTCGGTATTTTGGGATTGACTGACCCACTGAATAACTATTGATTTGTACTGTATATTGATGATGTTTTGGGTATAACTATTCATAATTGAATATTTGTTATTGCATTGCTCTGAATACTCCTTGGGGCGTAGCATGAGCAGATAGAGCTACCGTGCCCTTTGAATAATTGGTTATAACTAAATATTTCTCTCTGCCCTTCAATTTTAATTTGCAGTACTCAGATTTAGAAATACCTATATAATATATTGGTGACAACAGATTCAGCCTTCTCAAGGACCTCCTTCAGCTGTAAGTAAGGAGTGAGAAGCAGGTAGACCTTTATTATACAACAGAGGGGCAGGCAGAATAGGAGGTAGGTAAGGCACAAGGCTGTTGATGTGGAATTTTGCAATTATTATGCAATATGTATGCCTTTTCAAGCATTTATCTCCCGTACATCTACCGCCTTCTGCCTTATCTACCTCCTGTTCTCCCCGGTCCTTTCTCACTCACCATCCATTTGTATGATAAAGGTCTACCTGTTTCTCACTCCTTAGTTATACGTGAAGTGGGTCCATGAGAAGGTCGAGTCTGTTTTGTTCTCACGAATAGATTATATTTCATACACCAACACAATCCTCACAAACCACCACAGACCTCACACACGAGCACAATCCTCACACACCACCACAGTCCTACACACCACCACAGTCCTCACTCACCAACACAGTCCTCACACACCAACGCAATCGTCACACACCAACACAGTCCTCACACACCAACACAGTCCTCACACACCACCAGTCCTCACACCACCACTGTCCTCACTCATCAACACAATCCTCACACACCACCACAGTCCTCACACACCACCACAGTCCTCACACCAACACAGTCCTCACACACCAACACAGTCCTCACACACCAACACAGTCCTCACACACCAACACAGTCCTCACACACCAACACAGTCCTCACACACCAACACAGTCCTCACTCAACACAATCCTCACACACCACCACAGTCCTCACACACCACCACAGTCCTCACACACCAACACAGTCCTCACACACCAACACAGTCCTCACACCACACGTGTAAAATTAATTAATAAGAATAATCTTTTACTTCTATAAATTAATTATTATATAGTGGTAATGACATTTGAAAAATAAATAACTAATTTCTAAAGGGAGGAGGTTGGGGAAAGTGGTTGGTGGGATACATGGCGAGTTGGGTCCTCGTCCCGTATCCTGGTTACACACTTTTTTTGAGTGTGGCTGAAACTCGCTTAGCTAAATATTATATTCAGTCATTAGAAAGAAATATGTGGTAGTATTCTCATCATCATCATTATGTACTTTCCATTTTTAGTCCACTGCCTGATTGTACAAACACTCCTTATCTCCCCTACCATTCCCCCGATACATAAGAGATGATCTGCAGCAGAAGAGAAATATCAGCCTGCATTCCACAAGGTTCAGGTTTCAGATGAACCCGGGACTATTACAAGCTATACAACTCTTTTGGCAGCCCAAGAGGCAACGGTAGTCCCGAATTCCCAAATCACACGACGTCCTTGTCAGAGCTCCACACCAAATTCCCAAATCACCCGACGTCCTTGTCAGAGCTCCACACTACCTGTTGGTTTTGACTCACTGTGTATTGTATAACACTCCATGACAGCTGAATCACTATTTTTGAACTGTTTACTACTTACAAAATATTATTGAGAACAATCGAAGTCCCATATTACTATTACTTATTTCAAAAAAAAATTTCTTCAATCTGCCCAGTTAACGACAATAATTTAACCTAATAAGGTGAAACTAATATGAAAGGCAGTATTAGCATTAAATAAACAAAAAAGATGTGTCAAAATATTCACCTAATGAAACAAAGGATATATATCAACCTACTACTGTTTTTTTTTTTTTTCACTTGACGGAACTGGTTTACTCTCAAAATTTGAATACTGAGTCGTGATTGCACGATGTAAGTTATGAGGCAGGAATGAGTCTCCTTGGTCTTGTCAGATCAATCCTCCAGTTTGACGACACTGCCGTCAGCTGAGCTGGAGAAGGCTAGTGATCTTTGTCAGAAGAAAACAACCAACTATAAGACAACGCAGGAAGTTAGAAAGCATTCAGAGAGCCCATACCTCCGGCAACGACGAGAATTTTCTGTCTCATAGTCAGTCAGTATATTTTGCGGTCTTGTGTGCTCTTTTACTAAATCCCAGATAATGCCTACCTCAGTCTACCTCAGTGAAATTTATTATTTACTCCTGCATGCGATTCCTCATTTACCTCAAAATATTATCAACCCTTCCTTGACGCCTCGCCCACCTATCCTTCGGATTTTACTGAAATCCAATAACAACATTCTGAGATGAATACACAACCTTCCCCAGCTTCGTTGGCGGCGGCAAATATCTTCCTTGCCCACACCGTAATTCCTCTATAGTTCTCAGGTTCACGTCTTAGGGCTTTATATAATGCCTTTCTAAATAATATCATTTGTACAGCTTACGCCTGCTCCTATTGAGAAGGTGGTTTATTCAGGCTGTAATACGTAACTCATACAGGCCAAGGATGTCAGTTTTTTTGTGTTCTTGCTACATCCAGAGAATTGTTTCCATTTTGGGATGCGGTTTTCATAGTGAAGGCATGACGAAATGAGTATAGAGAAAGTAGGAGGATACAGAAAAGGGTTTGCTGTCAGTTGCCTCAGACAGCTGAATCTCAGTTACTCCAGGAAGAGGTGAGGTTTAATGGAGAGGCGGTGTCCGACAGAAAAGTTAGAGGAATGGCCGTGAATGTTGCAGAAATGAAGTAGAAGAGAGTCAGAGAACGGTTCCACGATTCCAGGCATCTCGCTTGGTCGTCACTGGGAGAGGGGCGGATGGTGGGGGCTTTGATGGTCACTCCCTCTCGTGGGGGACTCCTAGGGTTGGTGAATTGATGCCATTATTTTTTTTTTTTTTAATAGGAAGTGTAGTGTATAATGTGCACGTAGTTTGATGTTGACAGTTAGAGGAACTTGCGTTGGAGAGTATGCTGGCCTACTCTCTGTGTTATTGAAACATTGAAAAAGTTCAGCAAAGGGGGATGGTCAGGAGCTAGTCCCCAGGGCTGATGAAACGGGAGCTCCAGCTCTCCTTGTCATTAGCTTTCCATCCACCTTGGGAGTACCACCCTGCTAGACTGGTGCACCCAGCGTATTAAATGATTTCTTGGTTTACAGGAAATCATTAGGCTTGTCACTCAATGTACAGTTACCCAGCAATAGAGTATCACTACACTGAGTGAGTGGATGATAGGTGCCACCACTGACCACTATCATTGATCATAATTCTATACAAAGTGGGACTAAGCATAGGTCCCTGAGGCACCCGGTTTTCTTGGATAAATATATCCGACATTTGTTTCGGGGTTACTTGACAGAGAAAAATCTGTCCCTTAAAAAATTGGAAATAAAAAAGGGCAATGTGGCTCTTAAACCATATGCATAGAGCTTCATTATTAAACCGTGTCGCCACGTCATATCATAGCCTTTATGGATGTCCAAGAACACTCATATCATGAATTCTCTGTCGACAAATGCCTCCAAAATGCAATGCTCCAAATGCATTAACTGATCTTGTGAACTTCTGTATTTACAGAGCCACACTGTCGATCAGTTAACAAATTCGTCGACTCTAGAACAAAAAGAAGCCAATTATTAGCCATTCGTTCCATGACCTTACATAGACAAGAAGTCAACACAATAGGACGACGTGAAGTAGGATTCATAAGACAACCAGTCTGTTTGGGTATCGGTATGACGTGTGCAAAGTGCCATGAGTTTGGCAACGTTTGGGATGCCAAAAACTCATTGTGCAGTGCTGAGAGCGTAATCAGGTTGTCCTGATTAAGATGGTGGATCATACCGTACATGGCGGTGTCTGGTCCAGGACTGGTGTCTTTACAGGATTTAAGGGCAAGGAACAGTTCATCCATGGTAAATTCTTCGTTGCACGGGGAGTCTACGTGTTCTGTGACAAAGAGTATTATTTGCAGCTCAGCCGTGCGTTTATGGTCCAGAAGACACAGGTCGTAACTGGCTGAGCTACATACAGTGCGTGAGTAAAACTCCTGGCGAGGATGTCAGTTACGTCCGCGGGATCGTCATAGATGTTGTTATCTACCTGCAGAATGGTCACAGGGATGTTGGGACGTTTATTATTTAGTACTTTATTAGTGGACCAGACATTACTTAGTGGAGTAAAACCATTCACCGTGGACGCAAGAGACTGCCAGGCATCATGTTTAGCCCTTAAAGTTGTACTCCTTGCCTCAGCCCACGCTTGTTTGTATGCAATAAAGTTTTTCTTACTAGGCTGACTATCAAAAATCCTGTATCTCCTATTGCGTTTCCTTAATGCCTGTTGGCAATGTGGTGTGCACCCATGAGTTCTGTGCTTAACATGAACTGTAGAAGGCTTGGGAATAGCAGCCTTAGACGCGTGTACAATGGAATTAGTTAAATTTTAGACTTTACATCTATGGACTCCCCTGATATATCAAACTCAGCAATCCTTGACAAGGATCCCCATCTTCCTTCTTAAAGTTAAATTTTGGAGGTGGAGGGTCCAAAATAACGTTGCGTGTATAAGACAGACAGTTGAGTAAATGATCATTTCCCATGGAACAGTCATAAGGATCCCACGAGAAATCTTTATGTATACCTGGGGAGGCCAAAGGCAAGTTGATGGCCAAAAAATTACCAGTATGATCATTGATGATCTACACGAGTCGCTCTACCATCGTTCGGAAGACAGAGGTTGGACTGTAGTATTAGGTGGGCTACTTGCTCCCTGCGAACATCAGTCCTCAAACTACCCGATTGAGAGTGATGAGCATTAAAGTTGGCCAACACTAACTTATTTCCAGGAAGGTGGTCAGAAGGTTAATTCAAAGCATCAGTATCCATGGGGCCATGTGGTGGACAGTAGAGAGAGCAGAGACAGACACGTGTTATTCAATTTTACTTTGCGCGTGACAGCTTCCAGAGTAGAATTTAAAACCACTTCCGTTTCTGGATGTGGTTTGTGTGTGTATATGGCAATTCCGTGACCATCATAATATTCTACACGAGTGGTAGTGTTTGAACTGCGGATGATTTGGGTGATACATCAAGTGCATCTCCTGTAAACAAGTAACGTCTGGCCTTTGTATTGATAGCAGGATTGCTGTAATGTAATTTATTCACAAGAGTCCTATCATTCCACTGTAATACAGTGAATGCGACCAGTGTGCTTATATTTTTTCTGCCATCCGCCAACAGGTGAACGACTGCCAGAGGTCCTGTCCCTGTGCTTGTTGATGGAATCCATCATTTTATCATTAATAACAAGGCTCCCAGACTCCCTCGAGGAAGAGCTGACTTCTCTCCCTCGCTGGAGCAGGAGCAGGAGTAACATGAGGACGTGACTGTGTCGTACCCTACACCCTCTCAGTAATGACTTACATGTTTCACACTCATCTTTAATTAGCTCGATATATGACTGCTGTAGATAGGCAGCATCAGAACAACAGCAGTAGGGAGTGTGGAGACAAGTGCAGAGAGAATCTGTAACATTAAAGTTAGGTCAGTGTGACACTGTGTATCCCTGTCTGTCCCAATTCCCTCCCATACTACAAGGAAAACTGGTCCACACTCTGAGGTTCCAAAACACAAAGATACCTTTTTTACTTTACTATATCTAGCTTAGAACAAGACAGTTGTATTACTTTTGCAACACAAATGCAATCACGTCACTCAGTATATGGAGATTTAACTCAAATACTTATAATTACAAACCCTTAATGTATCATAATAACTCATGAGTATCATATCTTTGAGTAGTTACTCACTACAAGAATAACCGCTATAATTATCCCCAAAACCAGGGACTAGCATTAATTATTGCTGGTTATCGAGCAGATGCTAACTGGCATTTATAATTTACGCCCAGGCATGTGAAATTTCCTTGTCTTGCACACTCACAATCTCCCCATCGTAGCTACTGCCACTCACCAGATTCCTTAAGCTGTCCATGGTCGTGTGACTGTCTGCTCCTCTCAGCAGAGCTGTTGTCCCGAGACACTCCCGAATCTGCCCCGTCTGCCAGCCACCTAAACCTGTACTCTGCTGTCCACCTTCATGCCTCTGCTTATATCTAGTTCCTGGAGCACTGTCTTGCCTCTCACTCAAACTGTCTAGCTTCACCTGAATCACTTATATCAAAGTTAATGATACTTTTAGGTGTACCTTCTCATGACCTCTTACTAAAATTAATTATTCACTTGAGCAGTACACTCATCATAACCCCTGCTTGTTTACTCCACGCCCCACAAAGGGTCCTTGGTACTCCACAAGAGTCAGACCAAGGTTAAAAGGTCTCGTGATGCCTACTTTTAACAGCTTTACATGACTCTGCAACTTACGACAATCTTGGTGTATAGCAGTATTTTCCTTCTCCTCATGTTTTTTCTCCTTCTCCTCCTGCGCTGTCCGCAGCTGATCCTAAGTCAAGCTTAATGGGTGTGTCAGGGAGGCTAAGAGGTTTAGCAGAAGACCGCCTCATATGTTTACCCGTTTAATAAACTCTTGCCCCACATGTGTTGGCTTCGGCATGGTCGGGATCAGTGACATTATCTAGCGTTTGGCTGTGCTGACACCTGTTTTGTGAGATGGTCAGATTAATCTTACTACATCTGTCACACTTTGGTTTAGACTTTACTGACTGAGTGGCAGCAGCATCTTGAGAATATAAAGTAGTTGTAGGGATATCAGACAATTGGAGCATACAGGAGGCTGAGATGAAGAGGTAGAGTGAGTGGCATGAGGAACAGGGGCAGGGGCAGCCTGTCTCGACAGAGCACATCACAGGACGGACCATCACCGCTGAAGCATAGAAGGTATTCGGCGAGGGAGTTGCATGCAATGCCTTCACCTTCTTCCTACCATTGTAGTAGGAGATGCCCTCAGTTGCCTTCACCTTCTTCCTACCATTGTAGTAGGAGATGCCCTCAGTTGCCTTCACCGTGCAGACCTCCTTCTCCTTCCACTTGGGACAATCCCTCGAGGAAGTGGCGTGAGCACCCTTGCAGTGAAAGCAGCATACTTGAACAGTCACGGATGTGCAGTGTTCAGCATCATGACTCTGAACCATACACTGATTGGAACATCTGACAAGACTTGTCACTATTTCCATATAGTTGACATTTCAAACAGCGAAGTGGGCTAGGGATATAATTATGGCCATATGTTAACAATTTCATAGCCAACTGCAACTTGATCGGGAAGAGAAACTTTACCAAGAGTCAAGGTAATGGTTGCAGGCTTAGTCCTTATGCCTTCCGAAAATCTGGTGATGAATTTAGCATTTATGGCATTTTGTTGAGCGAGTTCCTGCATAATCTTGTCCTCACTCATCACCATGAGGTCCCTGGAAAAGATAACACCCTTGCGGGAAGTCATGGTAACAGGGATCTTCGGCTCGAGATATACAATGAAACTTGCACAGCTTTAACAAGTCTTTTACTTGACAAGAAGTAACAGTCTTTACGAGGAGTTCTTCATTAGTCAGTTTCTTGGCCTGTTTCACTTCACCAGCACAGCCATCAATCACCTTAATAATTAAAGGATTTAGGCCAGCCAGAGGAGTGGAACCAAGAGCATGAAGACCAACAAATGATGCATTATTTACAGGAATGTCGAGGGAAGCACGAGTCTGGGGCCGGTCAGTCTGGGGCCGGTCAGTCTGGGGCCGGTCAGTCTGGGGGCAGTCAGTTCGTGACACAGTTGGGGTCTGTCAGGACCACCACCGCCCTGCACGGGGGGAGGTGGTTACTAACAAATCTCCATAATGTTCCTCACATTTTCAGGTGCAAACAGCAGCCTAAGCCTACGACACAACTCTTAATTTCTAGAAGGTTCCCCACATCTCCAAACACAAAACCCACCCTAAGCCTGCTGGCATAACAGTATTATTATTAATAATGTGTTAGGTGAGGGCGCTCACCATCCACTCACTCGATGTCGTGCTGCTTTGGGTGTCTGCCTTTTCCTCTCGTCCTTTCTTCCTCTTCTGTCTTTCTTCTCTTCACTCTTTCCACTTCCTTCTGCCTATGGATGACTTTACACTTCCTCTTCTGTCTTTTTTTCCTTCATTCTTTTCCTTTCCTTCTGCCCATGGATGACTCTACACTGAGTGACAAGCCAAATGGTTTCCTGTACACCAGAAAACCATTTAGTACGCTGGGTGGTAACCATATAACCAGATAACCAGATTATGGCGCCTGGTGGTTTAGTGCGTAATTAAAGCACTCCAGTCGGATTTAGCCGGCGGAGGTTTATATCCAAGGGGTGGTTGGGGTTTATTGTTCACATAATGCCACTCAGGGATGAGTGAGGCTGGTCACTCATCTTAAATATCAGGACCAACTTGCCTAACCTCGGGCTCCTCTGCTCCTCATGGGACAATATAGGATTGGATGATGGATGGATGGATGGATTATTATTAGTAAATTACTGAACTTGACACTGACTTTTATCCATTAAAACATATTTTTCTGTCCCGTCTTCGGAAGTTATGCAATAATAAACGAAGTTCCCCCTGTTCATCTCATTTATTTTTCTGTCCGCTTCTTCTCTTGTCATTTTCTCTGCTTGAACTTTTGTTTCGATTCTCGATCTGAATGTCTTTTTTGCACCAATTATGCGTTTCTTATCGCCTGGGTCCTTGTAATGGTCAGGATTACGCAGGTACAGCGGTGTGTCGCCCTTACAAGTCTTTTACCTGGGGTCGGTGGAGGCAGTTTAACTTGATCATTCGTGATGATCGGGATGCCTGGTGCTGTTTGACCTGCAGCCATGGCACTACCTTGAACAGTCGTGATGATCGGGATGCCTGGTGCTGTTTGACCTGCAGCCATGGCACTACCTTGAACAGTCGTGATGATCGGGATGCCTGGTGCTGTTTGACCTGCAGCCATGGCACTACCTTGAACAGTCGTGATGATCGGGATGCCTGGTGCTGTTTGACCTGCAGCCATGGCACTACCTTGATCCTTCGTGATGATCGGGATGCCTGGTGCTGTTTGACCTGCAGCCATGGCACTACCTTGAACAGTCGTGATGATCGGGATGCCTGATGCTGTTTGACCTGCAGCCATGGCACTACCTTGATCCTTCGTGATGATCGGGATGCCTGGTGCTGTTTGACCTGCAGCCATGGCACTACCTTGAACAATCATGATTGGGATGTCTGATGCTGTTTGACCTGCAGCCATGGCACTACCTTGAACAGTCGTGATCGGGATGTCTGATGCTGTTCGACCTGCAGCCATGGCACTACATTGAACATTCGTGATCGGGATGTCTGATGCTGTTTGACCTGCAGCCATGGCACTACCTTGAACATTCGTGATCGGGATGTCTGATGCTGTTTGACCTGCAGCCATGGCACTGCCTTCATCATTCGTGCCGGGTAAAGAACTGCAGTTTTGCTTTTCACCAAAGGATGGCAAACGTAACCAAGAAGCATTAGATGTATCAGGTGGTATAGTTTTGTCATTTTCCTGGCCAGTATATCGCAAGTAGTTAGACATAATGTTGCTTTCCTCCAAAGGTTCAGTGCTAAAAGTGCAATAATCCCTTCCAGCTTGTTTTTGTGTAGTATGTACCATTTCCCAGTCAGGCATGTCGAGTGGTTCATCTTGTTCAAGTATGGTACGCACCACTTCCCAATCAAGCATGTCGTTTTCGAGATTCCAGGGTAACATTTCACTTAGATCCTTCGCTGTAAGTGACTCATCCGTGCTGTCACCAGATTCATAATTCCGAGTGCTCATATTGCTCATAAATACTTGTCACCATATACTGTCTGGGATTTAGAATTGTTCCGCTGTAGTTTGTCTTTCGTAAAATATTGTGCCGATTCAGGAAGTATTTAAATACTAACAAAAACACTAATTAGAATATACTGTAGACTAAAACACTGCTGAAGATGTTTATACACTTAATTGCAGACCTTGCTTCCTGAAGTGATGGAATGACGGGTGAATGTGTTTGCGTTGATGCTGCCACGAACACTCTGCAAAAATAGGAAGCCATCGTAAGAGTCAATATACTCTTCACATAAAACTGCCACTCTCCATCTTGAGCGGTGAGCAAGAAAGTACGACTACAGTATATCCTGACATAGACACTAAATGAAAAAATATGGAAAGGATGTAGCCTACCTGCGTACTAATGTCTTGTTATCTCACTGACCTGTAACACAAGATTATCTTAGAGCATGGTGCTGGTTATGAAGAGAAGTTATGGCAAAGACGTTAAGATCATGACCTCTTGATATCAATTAATGCTCAGCTGCAAAGGAATAAGCTATCAATATGGTCTTGATGTCACAAAGGTGTGCCAGCTACACTTCAGCCGCAGAAATAGGAGCTTTGTTCTATTAATGCGCGTCCACGCGTGTGCTCGAACAAGTGCTGGCAACATGTATGCAACACAGTAACGAACACGCTGCAAACATACTGGAAACAGCAGCGTCCAGAACATGTTGGCAACATCATGATGAAGTCTCAGCTGCCTGGTATGGACACACTTATCCCATCACCTCTGCTGCCAGTGTTCGAAGCTGCACTGAAACATGTTTGCATACATCTGTCCAAGTACTGCTGCACACATGTACCCAAACATGCTGCCAACCGTGTTGTCAACACATGTTCGAGGACACGTGTGGACGCGCATTTACATGATGGTTAAGGTTAGAAAATTACATGGCTACCATAGGTTATAAACAAGCAAACAATTTTAAGAAATATAATAAGTATAACAAGTTGATAAAGTATAAAACGAAAAAGGGAAAGTGGCTATGTACAATGAACAGACAGGGGTTTAAGTACAACACATCCACCCTGCCTGACACCACACAGTTACTAAACATATGATGAATTAACACAATCTAAAATGGATAAGTAAGTAGCCAAACTCATACCACCTCGCCCTCGTTACACTACCAGGTGCACAACCAAACGTGAAATCAAGAGGGATCAGTAAATGATAAAAATCATGGAGGGGGAAGGTACAATAGGCGTCAGCCTTGGTGTACGGTAGGATAAGATCTGCCTGTCTGTGGATGATTCAAACACAACTAGATCAGCAAAACAAACACCGTCAGTAGTCGTGAAGAAACACATAAAAAAACAATATGAATATCAGGAACATCACACAAATAATAGAATAATTTTCATAATAAGATACACACAATAAACAGTGGAGGAGGGAGCACTGAATTACATTAGACAGATGCCAACAAGTATAACAATTCTTGGTCCCTTCAGCCAGCATTCTATCCATTTTAAGATATCGCTGTCTATACCGTGGTCGAACCCTCCTAACTAACCTTTCGTGTGGAACCCTATTGAGAGTTTTACTTAGGCAGGATACATAATATCTTCAGGTTTATCGCTATCTACTGCCTCATAGACCCTCGAGAAAAATGATAAGTTTGTGAGGTAGGATCGTCCTTGCATAAATCCCTGCTGACTTTCATTTAGGAGATTAAGTCTTTTTCGTGCTCTGATTATATATTTTAAAACTGACTCTAGCATCTAATATACTATAGCAGTAGCCATGTGTGTGTGTGTATGTGTGTGTGTGTGTGTGTAGAGATATATCTATCTATCTATCTATCTATCTATCTATATATATATATATATATATATATGATTATATATATATATATATATATATATATCTATCTATATATATATATATATATATATATCATCATCAGCCGTTTGAGTATCCACTGCAGGACCGGCCTATCCCGACCGAAGTCGGGACGATACAGCCAATGCATCTCTACGAAGTGGCTTAGGCTGTCTGGTAGAGATTGTATGTAGGGCTTGTAAGTGTAACTGTAGTGTTGGAGTGGCTTTGGATGTGTGTGTAGTCTGTGAACCAAGTGTAATCGGTCCGCACAAGCCGACTCGGTGCAAGCATACTTTATAGTAAGCGACACTGGTTCAACCACAGCACCCCTTGTGTCTGCCAATGCAGTACATGGCCGGGTGAACACTCCCAAAGTTTATTATCCTGGCGGGGTGCGAACCCTGGTTCACCCGTGTACGAAACGCACACTCTACCACCGTACAACAGAGGCTCCATATATATATGGAGCCTCATATATATATATATATATATATATATATATATATATATATATATATATATATATTGGGCAGCCGAAACTACATGTTCAAATCGCACCAAAATTGGCACAAAAATCGCAAAAAGTTCGCTGATGTGAAAAAACTTGGTCCCATTAGGATTGAAAAACTTTTACTCTATTTAATGAGCGATCAAATTTTGACCAAAAAAAGCCGCTCCTGGCACCCGGTCGTTTGCCGTGGCCGAGTGGTTAATATCTCGGACTTGCGTGCGGACAACTTAGGTTCCATTCCCGAAGCTGCAAATAACAGATCAATTGGTTAGCTGCAAAAAATCCGAGTGACAACGTTAGACTGGAACAGCACATAAACGGACTATCATGGACCTTTTGATATGGCCTTGACGGCCAATAGTGACAACGTTAGACTAGAACAGCACATAAACGTGGCTCAGATTACCTGAAATGATCGCAACGCGCACGCGAAGCGCGAGGAAACGAGTGAGATGCACGAGGAAACGAGTGCAAAGCACGAGCAAGCAGGTGCACAGTGCGAGAGCCCTCCGCAGGAGCAGGTGCGAGAGGGCCCGAAGGGCCCACGAGCACTTGTTTAACTAACTATTGATGTCAGTTATCGGAGTATAATTTGACGCAACTGATTTATCACCCTTTGTAAAATTGTGTACTACGTTTGATGTCTTCCATTTACTACGCTGGTGGTAACCATATAAACAATTTTGACGCCTGGTGCTTTAGTGAGTAATTATTGCTCCCAAGTTGGATTGAGCCGGTGAAGGTTTATATCCAAGAGGTGGTTGGGGTTTACTACTCACGTAAGGCCACTCAGGGATGAGTCAGGCTGGACACTCTCATCTTAAATGTCGGGACCAACTGCCTAGTCCCGGGCTTCTACGCTCTTCATGGGGCAATGTAGGATTCGATGATGGATGGATGGATGTGTTCTTTATCGTGTTCATTTCGTTTCCTAGTTTTCTGCCTCGTCATTTTGTTTCATGTTATTCAGTATCTTTCAGCGATTACACTGTCAAGCCATCCTTACGTACTCTTTATTTTATATTTATATATATATATATATATATATATATATATATATATATATATATACTGTCAACAGATCTTTCAAACTTCCCTTTACTCTTATTTTCTTGTACCCACTCAGCTTTCTCTTTCTTGCCCATTTACCTTCATTTGCTTTGTTCTTTACATTTTCTGCTCTCATATAATGTCTTCTCTGTCTGCTTAATAATCATCATCATTTATTTCCTTCAGTAAGGTGATGTCTCTTATTATACCCGAGCTCACGAAGCGAGAGCAGATATTGCGTTTTATTCAGTGTGTGTGTGTGTGTGTGTGTGTGTGTGTGTGTGTGTGTGTGTGTGTGTGAACAAAATAACTTAGTTTTCGACCGATTATAACCAAACTTGGTGGGAGGACTGACGGCCAGCCAAGGAGTAAACCCAATGATTTATAGAACAATAAGTAAAAGGTCAAGGCCACAGAAATGGGTTAAAGTCTGACCAAACGTGGTCAAGTAAGTTTTTATTCAATTTATAGCAGTTAGTGGAAGGGTTGGGGATACAACAAGAATGAAGGGATTCCATTTTATAACAATTAATCAAAACGCAAGGTAACAAGGGCAAGGGCAAAGCTGTATTTCTGTTTAAAAAAAAATAGTTTTGATCTGATTTGGGCCAAACCTGGTGGAAGGATTGAGTATCAGCCAAGAGGTTAACCTGTTTATATATATATATATATATATATATATATATATATATATATATATATATATATATACAAAGAAACGCTTCAAGGTCACAGATACTTAAGCTCAGTGAACAAACTTTTGTAATTCACCATCAGGTACGTCACATGCCCTCGCTAAAAGCATTGCCCCCTCCATTATCAATTATTATTTGTTTTTTCTGAAATATAATGTGACTTAATAAAGTCATATAATGTTGATTATTGTGAAGCTTAACCATTTTCAGTATTTAAAGTTTCACTATGTTTGCAAAATCTTGCCGGTATACAGTTCAAAAATAAATAAAACTGGCTTTAGTGTTTTTTTTTTTTCCCATGGCGTTACTAGAGCACTTGAGGACATTGCAACGTATGTCTGGCAGCACACATCTTGACACTGAGAGGCTGTGGAGTGTCATGTCAACCTTGGAGGGAATACCAGGACCACAGTGTACCATGGGATACAGAAACACTGTACTTAGGCCATAACTAGGATCATAATGAAATGATATCACGGTCAGCGGCCCTCCATGCAGCCATTAGATGCCAAAGTATTCATGAGGGAATCCGAGGAACACCTTACATGATAGAGTACTAGATTCACTTGGCACTGGACGAGAATTATTACAGTTAAATCTGGAGAGGAGAGAGCAACCTTAATTAGGCAGCCAAGTGTACGCGTTTCCCCAGATGATTGACGATAACAAAGGTGAGAGAACGATGTAATGTACTACAAGGCTCGTAACCAAGCTTGATCTGCCAAACTAAAGGAACTTTTGAGCTGTGCTACACCTCTTGACAACTTTTGTAGACGCTCTCCAACTAAGTATTTAGTTATTTTAAGTATTTATTTATTTACATTTAAATTTGTCGAGCTGCAGAAAAAGAGGCAAAATATTTACATTTATGCTATTATCATGAAACGACGGATGTGTCTGGACAGGAACAACTGAATGTTTATGTGAGATTTGTCACTGCACCATGCGTAGTGCAGGAGAAATTACTAGGATTTTCTTGAGTTTTAAATAAAGCACGTTATGGCAAGGCTTTCACACTAAATATTCTTCCCAACTCGCAACTCGCATATTAACACAAATTTCAAGGAAGGAAAAGACTATGCCGCTGCTGCTGATAATGTTGTAGTGAATTCAATGGCGTGCACCCACTGAAATATTTATCGGCACTCCTTGCTTCGAAACACTTAGCAACTATCACTGGAACAGAAGCCATGAATACGCGGTAAAGGGCTGTACACCTGATTCTCCATCCATCAATCTCTTCTCCCCTCCCCTCCTCCACTCCCTGCCTAGACACCGTCTGATGCAGAGCTCTGACTGTTTCCTCACTCGTGCTGGACTCAGTCTCATTTACTAGTGGCGATTTTTCGCCTGTTTTCTCAGTTTTGCCACTTTTGAGACTTAGTCTCTGGCACTGAGAAGAATTTTTGCTGTTTTCCAGGTTTTTTCTGGGACTTAGTCTCCGATTGCCTGGGTGTGAGTGGGAGTGTGTGTGTGTTTGTGACTGTGTGTGTGTGTGTGTGTGTGTGTGTGTGTGTGTGTGTGTTTGGCCTGCCGTTAGTGTCCCTCACTGTAGTACGACGCCGAACCATGAAGGGGTGCCGTTAGGGCACTTCCATGAAGGGGGGCCTTTAGGGCCTGGTTATAGGAGGCAGTGAGGGCGGCTCTGTTAGATTAGGGAAGACCCGAAAGGGGCAGTGGCGGGGCCTCCCTTCGCCCTTTAGAGGGGGGGGAGCATAGGTTGCCCATCACTGTAGGGACCTGGCCACTTTTGCTGTTTTTTGTTTGTGCTGTTTGAGTGGTTGTGTGTGTGAGGTGTGTGTGTGTGTGTTGACTGAGTTTTTTTTGGCTGCTTCTGTGAGCAGGATGAAGGGATCCAGCATCCCTAGGCCCCAGGGGCATTCCCGGCTCCCGCTCCCTCAGTCGAGGCTCTCCATTCCGTGTCCTGCTACAGGCACGAAGCGGGAGCGTCACTGCTCTGACTCGAGCTCCAACTCGTCAGCTCACGAGGCCTCTTGTGCTAACCCCTCTACACCTAAGTCTACGGGAGTGGTACCTCGCTTGCGTGGTGACTCTACCCGTTCTGCTAAGGCAGCCCGCCGACATGAGACTATGGAGGAGGTTGCACCTGCTCCACCATCTCTCTCTTCCACCAAGGGCACTTCAGCTTCCCTACGTGCAGATGCCAGCCCTAATCCACTGCAAGGCACTCCCGTGAACCGAGCCCTCGATCCGCAGCCTCGCGCTCCCACCTGCGCACCCTCTCACGAGCCTAGGCTGGCTAGTTCTCGTATTCTCAAGTAGCTGGAGGTCCCGTCGGAGGCTCCTGCTGCGACTCAGATCTCCCCCTCTGCTGATCATGCTCTGCATGATGATGAGGGTTTCACCCCCGTGGTACGCAAGGGATCGAGGCGTGCTCGCCAGGGAAACTGCCCTTCTCCGGCAGTACGCACTGGGCCTCCCCTCAGGGGTCCCTCTGCTGCTCGTCCCTCCGTGTCAGTAGCTGTGCGTCCGCCGCCCTGCTCTGCATTCCCAGCTTTCCGTGTGCCGGTACAGGACGGGCATGCGACGAGTTACGACGCCATGGCTGCACTAGAGCGTCACCTGCCAGGGCTACGCTGCTCCAACCTGATAGGTCGGGATGGAAGCTCGGTGTTGGTGCCGAAGGACGAGGGAGCCTACGACCTCTTGAGAACAGCTCTGCAGGACGAGGCCTGCCCTGTGAAGCTAGTCGAGCTGACGCCCGGCCAACAGTCTATGAAGGCAGTTGTCATGGGTTATCCCTTGCGAATGCCCATGGAGATACTGCTTCACCACCCTCAGGTCGAGGAGGCAACCCGATGCCAGAAAGCGCGGACCAGGGAGGAGACTCGACAGGTCATCGTCACCCTGCGGGGTCCTCTGATCCCTGCGATCGACCTGGGGAACTGGGGAAAATATCACCTTCGCCCCTTCACCCCGGAGCCACTCCGTTGCTACCGATGCCAACGCTACGGGCACCACCGTGCCAACTGCAACCGCCCCGCCATCTGCGGCATGTGCAGTGGCGCCCACGACACGGACGAGTGCCTGCAGCGGTTCAAGGCAAACCAACCAATTGCGGCCAAGTGCCCCAACTGCTCAGGACGACACCACGCCTGGCACCCCAGTTGCCCCACGAGGGTTCAACGAGTGAACCAGGGTCGGGAGAGGCAGGTTGCTTTTGTGCAGGAGAACCAGGCCACCAGCGCCACTCCAGCTCCCCCCGGCACTTTCATCTGGGGACAACAGCGCCGCCCTCTCATTTAGCGCCCACCACCTCTTAGCGACCAAGAGTTCCCTCCACTGCCCTCAGCTCTCACTGTGGTCCAGACCACAGCAGAGGTCCACCGCCAACAGTCGCCTGTCTCGCCACCACTTCCAACTGCAGAGACCAGTCAGCCACTGACAATTCCGCCACCAGTGTCTGGCTCCACACCCAGTCCACCCCCCGCTCCTGCTCCTCCGGTGATCTCGTTCACAACGGAGGAGCTCAGGACCTTTGCCACAGAGCTGGCGATGACCCTAGCCAAGACAGTAGCCTTAACCCTCGACATCCCTCTCCCAACAGAGCCCCTTGCCGAAGCTGCCAATCGCCTTGTCGACCAGGCGATCGAGAGGAAGATGGCGAGCCTAGGTGCTCCTCTGTCCCCTCGCCGCCCAGCTCGTTCGGCAGGGTGACCCCGTCCCACATCGCACAGGTCAGCTCGCCCGTCCAAGAGGGTCAAGCCATGACCTCCCAATGCTCTGCCTTCTGCCGCACAGCTGCCTCGTCATCGTCATCGTTTGGGGCAAACCCTAACACCATCTGGGTCCAAAGTGATGGACAGGGCCTCACCACTGCTGCAGGAAAATGACCGTCCGCAACTGTCGCCGGACGGCCAGTAGACCCCTCTCTCAGGTTCCTCCAGTGGAATTGTGTGGGAGCACGGAGCAAGCTTCCCCTTTTGCAGGAAGCGGCCGCAAAGGACCGCCCTCATGTCATTCTCCTGCAGGAGACCCTGCTCCCAGGCAATTCCACTTTCCATCTCTCAGGATACACCACCCATCTCCTCCCGTATATTCGTGGCGTTACACGGGGATGTGCCGTTCTGGTCCAGGACCACATCGCGTGCACGGATTGTGAGCCCCCTCCTTTCTGTGGACCTGATGTGGAGGTTCAGGGCGTGGTTCTCCATCTGGCGACGTCGCCCCTGACGGTATACAATGTATACCGGAGCCAGAGGAGCACCCTGGAGTTGGGGGAACTTTTCTCCCAAGCTGCCAGGGGAGCCATGTACATTGGGGGCGACTTCAATGCCCACCACGCCCTGTTCTCTTCGCCTCTTCGGCCCAACGATGCAGGACGACACATCTCTTTAATACTGGAGGAGATGGGTGATGTTTCCCTATTGAATGACACCACTGAAGCCACACACATTGACGGGGGGCGTCTGGACTTGGCGTTTGTGTCCTCCCCCCTTGCGGGCTCGGCAACATGGTCACTGCACCCTCACCTTGCTAGTGATCATTTTGCCCTAGAGGTCACTCTGCCAACTGCTCCACTCCCACCGACGCTGCCCCCTGCACCGCGGTGGGACTTCCGTAGGGCCGACTGGGTGGCGTTTGCACAGGCCTTAGCTGGGGCCTTTGCTGCATCTCCTCCCGCCTCAGACCTCGAGAGACGAGCAGATCAGGTGGCGAGTATCTTTTCACAGGCTGCCTCTCTTGCTATCCCTCTGCAGTGTCGATCCGCGAGGTGCTATCAGGACGGCTGGAATTACTGCGACAGGGTCAAGGAATTGAACCGGCGGCTCAATGCGGCACGCAGGCAGTACCGACGGCGTCGCACATCTCCACACCGTCGGTACCTGGTGGCTGTCACGCGACATATCACCACAGAAAAACGCCGCCTCAAGGAGGAGGCGTGGATTGGATTGGTGTCGTACCCTAGACGCTCACTCCACACTCAGGGAGATGTGGAGGAGAATCAGGTCCATCTCCGATCCACGTCTTCCTCGTCCGCCCTCGCATCCTGATCCTGCTGCAGAGGCCAGCCGCCTCGCTCAGCACTTTGCGGATCGCTCTGCTTCTAGTAATCTCCCACAATCCGTCCAGATTCTGCAGGCTCAGCTATGCACCGCTCGTGCCACGGCAGTTCAGGCTGCCTGTGATAAGCCAGACCCAGCTGATTGTCCCATCACCAGCGGGGAGGTTCTAAAAGCACTGCACCACAGGGGGACTCTGCGCCTGGACTGGGCGGGATTACCTATTCAATCCTGTCACACGCTGGAGAGTGCGGCAGCGAGCGCCTACTTGATCTAATCAACCTCTCGTGGTCTGAGGGGCGTCTGCCAAGGTCGTGGAAGGCGGCCGTTATTCACCCGATTCCTAAGCCTCATGATCCTACCGCCATGCGCCCCATCTCCCTCCTTAGCTGTATCGCTAAAACGGCTGAGAGGGTTGTGCGGGCTCGTCTCACTTGGCGGCTGGGACCACTGCACCCAAGGATCTTCGCTTACCACCATGGTAGGAGTGCCACTCACTGCCTCGCGTCTTTCCTTGGGGAACTGAGAGGGGGAAGGAGGATGGCCGTCTTCCTCGACCTTGAGAAGGCTTTTGAACTAGCCAGCCCTACTGTTATTTTGGTTGCCCTTGCAGACAGGGGTGTGGGAGGCAGGCTTTTATCCTGGATCAGGGACTTCTTTGCGGATCGCTCTGCAGGGGTCAGATTTCAGGGGCACCTCTCACACTTGTACGAACATTCAAATGGCACGCCCCAGGGGAGCGTATTAAGCCCTCTCCTTTTTAATATCCTTATGGAGGGGCTCTTAACTATTGACTATGGGCCTGGCATCACCCTCCTCTGCTATGCGGACGATCTTGCCCTCGTCTTTACAAGAAGGGATTGTTTTAGACAGGCTGACTTGGCCCTTTCTCGGCTGCATGCCAAGTCTGCCGAGTTAGGGCTCAAAATTAACTTTCATAAGACCAAGTGCCTACCATTCGGACTCCGCCCCCCAGACTTTCCACTGCTACTCGGGGGCCATTAGCTCTCCCTTGTCACTGCACATCGGTACTTGGGGGTCTGGCTTGATGCGGGTCTTAACTTTTCCTGCCATGTTCGGTACCTGAGGGAGCGTGCATCCACCCTCATGGCTGCTCTCTGCTATCTATCCAAGCGGAGTTTGGGGGCATCATATTCCGCCCTACGGACTTTTTATATACATGCAGTCCGATCCTTAGTAGATTACAGCGCCATCTGTTTGACGGGACTCGCTCCGCCAGTCGCTAGATCTCTGGAGGTCATCCAGAATGATGCACTCCGCATTATGCTGGGTGCTCCACGCTGGACCCGGCTTGTTAATCTGCGTATGGAGGGTGGGGTGCCATCTCTGGCTCATCGCATTGTGTTACGAGCGGCAATTGTCACTCTGAAGCTGATCCAGTGCCTGCCTCACCTGCCTGTCTCTGCCCTCCTAAAATGCCTTCTCTGCCGCCCACCCGAGCCGGCCCCTCAGCGTGACTGGGCCCGCACCACAGCCGCTGTCATCCATGGATTGGGAGCTGCTGCGAGCCTCTGTCAAGATCTCGACTCTCCCTTTCCTGGATACGTTGACCTACCGCCATGGGATCCTCCTCTTTTTAATATTATTTGTCCATCGGAGGCTAAACCTCGCTCCTCAGTTCCAGCACTCCTTCGCCAGGAGGGTCTCAGTAGGGTGGCAGCTCTGGCCTTACCAGACTCAGCCATCTATTACACTGATGGCTCTGTTTCCCCTAATGGCGCAGCTGGAGCGGCCTTTGTCTCTGGGCAAATAGTGGAAGCTTGGCGACTCTCTTCAGGTGTATCCGCTTTCCAGGCGGAACTTGCGGCCATCCTGGGTGCATTGCGCCATGCTCACCACCATCGTCGCAATCGAGTCATAATCCACACAGACTCTCTTTCCTCCATTCAGAGATTACGATCCTTCTCGCTGCATGACAACGTCTTTCTCCTAACAGCGATTCATACATTTGCATCACTTCTTGTCCATAGGGGCGCAACGATTAACCTTCACTGGCTCCCGGGACATGTGGGAATCAGTGGCAACGAGCGTGCTGATGACGCTGCGTGCTCAGCTTGCGATCTCCCAGACATCACATTCCCACTACGCCCTAGTCCCTCGCACCTCATCCGCACTCTCACTGCCACCATAGGAAGACTATCCCTAGAGGACCATCAGCTCTGGGTCACGGTGGGCTCTTGCTCTGCAAAATGGTATGCTACTGCCACGTCCTATTCCCTCCTGTTGCCCCCCCCCCAGGACTACCTAATTTTATTGTAGTCCGGCTTCGAAGATCGCGTCTTGGGTTTCTTTGCTACAAGCAAATTGTGGGTATGGAGCCAGACCCGTGTGAACATTGCTTGGCCAGCTGTGAGGAGCCCCTTCTTCATTATCTTCTGGACTGCCCAGCCACCACCATGCTCAGGTCTGAGCTCGACTCGGCCCTAGCCCGATCTGGTGACGTCTTTATGGACGCTGCTGGCATTGTTGCCCATGCTCCATTAAATATATTAATTACTACGGTAAGGGATTATCCTCCACCTCGCTAAAGCAAGTTCGCGCAAGTAGTGCGCACCTCTGACGGGCTCTCTGTTTGCCCGTGTCCCAGGAAACTGGGACGAATATCCCACAAACACAAATCCCCTCCTCTCTCTCTCTCTCTCTCTCTGTCCAGATATAGTATAAGGCCCTTGGCTTCATGTCGTGTATAACGAACAATTGATAGCCATGGACATAATGCCCCAAGGAAGGTCTCAAAACAGCAAAGCATTATTCACTTGATTATGTATAAATCAGTGTGTTATTTACCTGTTTGGCATCCATTGGACCAAATCATTATTCACTTGATTATATAGAAATCAATGTTCTATTTGTCTGCTTGGCACGCATTGTATACGAGGTTACCACCTTAGGATTTTCTTACGCGTTGTGATACAATGGCAAGCACCGTTAACATTTTAAGAATGGGTTGGCGTAGAACTTTGTAGGCCTAACTGTCCAGTATACACAACATCCCATGAACAACGCATGTAAAGTATATGCAGTATGAATAGTAGTATTGCTATAAAATTAACCACATCAGTGACATATGAATGTAGCAGTGCATGCATTATGAGACATCACCAGTTTGACGATGGTAAAAACGTCGCGGAGGCGGTGAGAGGTAGGCCTATTCGTTTTTTTTTTTAGGATAGGCATTTACCTCAGACGGTTCTCGATATGCATGTGACGAATATGTTGCCTACGAAACTGCTTCAGCTTGGACAATATGAGCTTCGAGTGAACAGTACGGGTTTTAAAGCTGATTCTGACTCTGATCTATATTACATATCAACATCCTCGTTTATAACTTTTAAGAAAACTATGTTGATACTCAAACTCCCTACGTAAAATAAGACAGTGATAAGTAATAAGCAAAACAAATCGCTTAGTAAGCGGTGCTACAAAGCCTCCTACAGTATACAATTAGCTAACCTAACCTAACCTAGCCTAGCCCAACCTGAGCTAACCTAAGCCTGCCAACCCAGTCTAGCCTCGTGCAGTGACCCCACCAAGTCTAACTGGGTGGGTTGAGGAACGAATCACTGGAGATGAGGCATCGTCCATCTCGTAACTACCTGAAAAGTCTTGATAGAGAGAGAGAGAGAGATGAAAAACGGGAAAAATGAGAAGGAAAGATTCAGAAATGAATGTTGTTGGTTGGTGTTTAATGACCATCGCCTACTATGAGAGGCATTAGGCCAAATAAACACAAAAGTACAGTATACAAAAAGCACTGAAAAATGCAGGAGGCAAGGCTTCCGATCCACCGATCCAGGTTGGCAAGTGGGTAGTCTAGGGGGCCAACCGTGGAGGCATCATATTGTAGAGGCACGAAAATCGGCCAGACGCACCTCCTCCTCCCCCCACCTGACAATCAGAGGCGGTGGAATCCCCTCACCCAGGTCGGCCGCTCAGAGAAGATCGCGGAGGAGAATAGATACGGAGTTGTTGATGTTAAGATTTACCTCCCGTAGGAGGACCGGGCCAAATAAGGTCCCGCCAGAGTAAGTGGGCTCAAGTAGAGCTCAGGTGGTGGAGATAAATGACGGGAGGAACTGGCTTGATCCAGTTAGCCTGTAGTGATGGAGAATTCGCGAAACGATGTAATTGATCGCGGCCATGTCTTTGGAGTGAGTCTGGCAGGTGGTGAGGAGACATTCTTCAAGAAGATGTTTTTTTTTTTTTTGGGGGGGGGGGAATATTCGTCCCAGTGGAAACTGGGACATGGGCAAACAAAGAGCCCGTCACAGTTGCGCATATAGTGCACATGCCAAAATGATCGTGGTGGAGGGTAGTCCCTAACCGTGGGAAGTAAGTAATTAAAAGATGCCCTGGCAACAATGCCAGCAGCATCCAGAAAGTCATTGCCCGATCGGGCACGGCCCACATCGGGGCAAGACCTTAGCAGAGATGTAACAGGGCAGTGAAGGAGGTAATGTAGGAGAGGCACATCGGACCTGGCCAAACAAAGAGGACACAGATCAGGCTCCGTACCAGCGATTTGGTTGAAGCAGAGGAACCCCAGGCGCAGTCTGCTGAGTCTCACTACTAAATAATTAGGCAGGCCCTTGGGAGGCAGGAGGGGAGAGTATGATGTAGCGGTGGCATACCAGTCTGCAGAGCTAGAGCCCCCCGAGATGCAGAGTTGGTGTTCCTCCCGGGACAGCCTGCCTATGGTTACCTTTAGAGCTCCAATAATGTATGAGGGGCTTGGGCGGAGGGGGAATGTGATATCCGGATGAGAACAGGCAGCGCGTGCCGCGGCATCAGCTCGTTCATTGCCAGTAATCCCGACATGACCTGGGAGCCAGTGTAGAATGATAGTGGCTCCCCTCCGGACAAGAAGAGTAGCAACTGTGAAGATTGCTGTCAGGAGAAAGACATTATTATGTAGGGAGAAAGAGCGTAGCCATTGAAGGGAGGAAAGACAGTCCGTGTGGAGAACGACACGTCTGTAATGGTGATGGTGAGCATGGCGCAATGCACCCAAAATGGCTGCAAGCTCTGCCTGGAAGGCAGACACTCCTCGGGAGAGGCGCCACAAGTCAACCAAATTCCCCACGACAAAAGCAGATCCAGCAGAGCCATCAGGGGAAACAGAGCCGTCAGTAAAGTAAATGGCCGAACCATGGGAATTTAAAGCAGCCACCCGACTAAGACCTTCCTGACGAATCATGGCAGGAATAGAAGAGCGAGGTTTGGCCTCTGATGGACTGATGATATGGAAAAGGGATGGAGTCCAAGGCGATGGATCTGCAAAGCCAGGGAAAGGAGAATCAGGGTCCTGGCAGAAGCTTGGAGCAGCTCCCAAATTGTGAATGGCGGCAGCTGTGGTTCGGGCCCAGTCACGTTGAGGGAGCGCCTCAGGTGGATGGCACAAAAGTCGTTTGAGAAGGGTTGAGACAGGTAGATCAGGCCTGCGCTGCACCAGCTGAAGAGCGATAATTGCCGCACGTAGCGCAATGCGGAGCGCCAGTGACGGCAGACCACTCTCCATGCGCAAATTTGCTAGCCAAGTTCAACAGGGAGCTCCGAGCATGACACAAAGAGCGTCATTCTGTATGACTTTCAGAGACTTGGAGATAGGCGGGGCGAGACCAGTCATACATATTGCTCCATAGTCCACTAGGGATCGTATGGAGTGAACGTAAAAAGTACGAAGGACGGACTAGGATGTCCCCAAGCTCCTTTTTGAAAGGTACCGAAGAGCGGCCAGGCGGGTGGAAGCACGTTCCCTCAGGTATCTGACATGGCATGCAAAGGTAAGTCCCTGGTCAGACCAGACCCCCAGGTACTGGTGTGTAGAGACAATGGGGAGCTGGTGACCCCCGAGCAGCAGTGGAAAGTCTGGGGGATGGAGGCAGAAGGGCAGACACTTTGATTTCTCCAGATTGATCTTCAGCCCTAGCTCATTGCATTTGTCACGGAGTTTAGAGAGGGCAGAGTACGCCTGGGAGAAACAATCCCGGCGTGTGAAGACCAGGGCCAAATCATCTGCATAGCACAGCAGAGAGATGCCTGGCCCATAATCGACGGTCAAAAGCCCCTCCATTAAGATGTTAAAACGGAGAGGGCTTAAGACACTCCCCTGGGGGGTGCCATTGGGATGGAGAGGAAAAGCTGAGAGATGCCCCTGAAAACGGACCCCCGCAGATCGATAATGGAAAAAATCCTTGATCCAAGATAGGAGCCTGCCTCCTACACCCCTTGCTGCCAGAGCCGCAAGTATAACAGTGAGGTTTGCCAGTTCAAATGCCTTTTTGAGGTTGAGGAAGACAGCCATTCCCTTTCCTCCCCTCAGCTCCCCAAGGAGTGACGCGAGGCAATGAGTGGTACTCCTGCCAGGATGGTAAGCGTAAATCCTTGGGTGCAGTGGTCCCAGCCGCCAAGCAAGATGAGCCCGCACAACCCTCTCAGCTGTCTTGGCAACACAGCTGAGAAGGGAGATGGGGCGCATGGCAGCGGGATCACGAGGCTTCGGAATCGGGCGAATGACAGCCGCCTTCCACGACCTCGGCAGACTCCCCTCAGACCACGAGAGGTTAAGCAGATCAAGCAGTCGCTTGCTACCACAATCTCCAGCGTGTGATAGAACAGAGTATGTGAGCCTGTCAAGCCCCGGCGCAGTGTCCTCCCTGCGTTGCAGAGCTTTCTGAAGCTCTCCACTGGTGATTGGACAATCAGCGGGGTCAGGCCTATTACACGCTGCCTGGATAGCTACAAGACGAGAGGCGGACAGCTGCGCCTGCAGGGCTCTTACAGACTGCGGGAGATTGGAAGATGGAGAGCGGTTGGCAAAGTGCTGAGCAAGACAGCTGGCCTCAGCGGCAGGGTCAGGATGGGAAGGAGGGCAAGGAGGGCGTGGATCAGAGATGGACCTGATTCTCCTTCACATCTCACGGAAACTGGAGTGAGAGTCTAGAGTACGACACCATCTGATCCACGCCTCCTCCCTAAGGTGGCGCTTCTCAGAGGTCACATGCCATGTAACAGCAACCAGGTACCAACGGTGCGGAGATGTACGGCGCCGTCGGTACTGCTTGCGTGCCACATTGAGCCTCCGGTTCAGTTCCTTGACCCTGTCGCAGTAGAACCAGCCGTCTCAGTAGCACCTCATCGAGCGCTGCCGCAACGGGATAGCAAGAGAGGCAGCTTGTGCAAAAGTACTTGCTACCTGATCTGCTCTGCTCTCGAGGTCTAAGGCAGGAGGGGATGTCTCAAAGGCCATTGTGACAGCACGGGCAAAGGCCGTCCAGTCTGCCCTGTGTAAGTCCCACCGTGGTGGTGGAGGTGGGGGTGGCGGGAGGGGAGCGAGAGGCAGGTCAACCATAAGGGCAAAGTGATCACTCGCAAGGTGGGGGTGGAGTGACCACGACGCCAAGGCCGCAAGTGGTGCTGACACAAGAGAGAGATCGAGGCGACCTCCCCGGATATGGGTGGGTTCTGCCACATCATTTAATAGGGAGACACCATCCATCTCCTCCAGAACCAAAGAGATGTGTCGTCCTGCTTCATTGGACTGAAGAGGCGAAGATAGAAAGGCGTGGTGGGCGTTAAAGTCGCCCCCAATGTACACGGCCCCCCTGGCAGCTTGGGAGAAAAGTTCCTCCAACTCCAGGGTTCTCCTCTGGCTCCAGTATACATTATATACCGTCAGGGGCAACGTAGCCAGATAGAGAACCACGCCCTGAATCTCCACATCAGGTCCACAGAAAGGAGGGGGCTCACAATCAGTGCACACAATGTGGTCCTCGACCAGAATGGCACATCCCCGTGTAATGCCACGAACGTACGGGAGGAGATGGGTGGTGTATCCCGGGAGATGGAAAAGTGGAATTGTTTGGGAGCAGGGTCTCCTGCAGTAGGATGACCTGGGGGCAGTCCTTTGCGGCCGCTTCCTGCAAAAGGGGGAGCTTGCTCCGTGCTCCCACACAATTCCACTGGAGGAGCCTGAGAGAGGGGTCTACTGGCCGTCCGGCGACAGTTGTGGATGGTCGTTCTCCTGCAGCAGTGGTGAGGCCCTGTCCATGACTTTGGACCCAGATGGTGTTAGGGTTTGCCCCAAACGATGACGATGCCGAGGCAGCTGAGCGGTAGAAGGCAGAGCATTGGGAGGTCGTGGCTTGACCCTCTTTGACGAGCGAGCTGACCTGCGCAATGTGGGACGGGGTCGCCCTGCCGAACGAGCTGGGCGGCGAGGGGACAGAGGAGCACCTAGGCTCACCATCTTCCTCTCGATCGCCTGGTCTACAAGGCGATTGGCAGCTTCGGCAAGGGGCTCTGTTGGGAGAGGGATGTCGAGGGTTATGGCTATTGTCTTGGCGAGGGTCATTGCTAGCTCTGTGGCAAAGGTCCTGAGCTCCTCCGTCGTGAACCAGATCACCTGAGGAGCAGGAGCGGGCGGTTGGCTGGGCACTGAGCAGGATGGTGGTAGCGGAATAGACGTTGGCGGGTGGTGGACTTCCGCCGTGGACTTCCGCCGTGGATACGAAATTGTAAATGTTAGACCATACATCCCGAACCCCCTTCGTTATTCAAAATGTCAGCTCTATGGACACAACGAAAAGGCTTGTCGGGCTTCCAACATCGTGTGTGGCAAGTGCACGGCTGTGGGTCACTCTGCTGACAACTGTACATCCGAGACCGAGTGCTACTTTCACTGCAAGGATGCTCACTCCACTTCCTCAAGGGCTTGTCCCAAGTGGAAGGAGGAGAACGAGGACTGCACAGTAAAAACGACACAGGGCATTTTCTTCTACGATGCTAGGAAGAAGGTGAAGGAGTTGCATGCAACTCCCAAGCCTAATATCTCCTATGCATCGGCGGTTGTGTCCCGACCCGTGATGTGCACTGTTGAAACACAGACTGACCTAACATTCGCTCCACATGCCCCACGCCCTACCTCACAGTCTAAGCCTCCTGTACACTCCAACTCTCTGACGGACATCCCTGTTGCTACTTCCTACTCCCAGGCTGTCGCTGCTCCTTTGCAGTCAGTGCGGCCAAAATCGAAGCCAGACAAGTCTGACAAGATTAATTTGACCACTGTCACTAAACAGTCACGTCCTCATGTCCTTCCCACTCCTGGTCCAGCGAGGGAGAGAAAGAATAGCTCTTCCCAGGTGGAGTCTGGGAGCCTTGTAATTGATAAGAATATGGAGGCTTCCATGAGTAAGAACCGGGAAAGGTCCCCCGGTAGCCACTCGCCTGGTCGCGGGGGGCATAAAAAAACTAAGCACACTGGCCACCCTCGAAAATTTTAAACCGCCACATTCACTATACTACAGTGGAATTGTAGAGGTATTGGGAATAAGTTACACAATATAACAACCTTGCTTTCTATACACAGGCCAGATGTTGTTTGTTTACAGGAGACTCGCCTGGAGGATCACCCTGATTCGCCAGTTAAAACACTACCACTCGTATAAAAGATATGAAGGTCACGGAGTCGCCATATACACACACAAATCACACCCACAAACGGAAGTGATTCTAAATTCTACTCTGGAAGCGGTCGCGCGCAGAGTAAAATTTAATAACACGTATCTGTCTATTTGCTCTCTGTACTGTCCTCCACACGGCCCCATTGATAGTGATGCTTTAAATTCACTAGTTGAACATCTCCCTGGGAATAAGTTAGTGTTGGGCGATTTTAACACCCATCACTATCAGTGGGGTAGCTTGAGGATTGATGATCGTGGGGAGGAAGTAGCCGACCTAATACTGCAGTCCAACCTCTGTCTTCTGAACGATGGTAGAGCGACTTGTGTAGATGATCATACTGGTAACTTTTCGGCCATTGACTTATCTTTGGCCTCCCCTAGTATTCATCAAGATTTTTTATGGAATCCTTATGACGACTCCTTGGGAAGTGATCATTTACCCATCTGTCTTTCTTATACACGCGACATTGTTTCGGACCCTCCACCCCCAAAATTTAACTATAAGAAAGCAGATTGGGGATCCTTCTCAAGGATCGCCAATTTAGATATATCTGGGGAGACCATTGATGTTCAGGTCGAAAATGTAACCTAATCCATATTACACGCAGCTGAGGCAGCTATTCCCAAGACTTCTACAGTTCGTGCGAAGCATAGAGCACATTGGTGGACGCCGGATTGCCGACAAGCATTAAGAAAACGCAATAGGAGATACAGGATTTTTGATAGGCAGCCCATTGACAAAAATTTTATTGCATACAAACAGGCACGGGCTGAGGCAAGGAGAGGGGCCAAACGTGACTCCTGGCGGTCCTTTGTGTCCACGGTGACTCGTACAACACCATTATGTAAAGTCTGGTCCATCATAAGAATATTAAATAATAAAGGCCCATACTTCCCAATTACCACCCTGAAGGTAGATAATACCATCTATGACGAGCTCGTGGACGTTGCTAGCATCCTCGCCAGGAGTTTTTCTCATGTAAGTAGCTCAGGCAATTATGATCCGCGTTTCCAACATCATAAACGCACGGCTGAGCTACGGATCATTGACTTTGCCACAGAAGACGTAGACTCCCCATTAAACCAAGAGTTTATGCTAGATGAACTGCTCCTTGCCCTTAAATCCTGTAAAGACACCAGCCCTGGACCAGACACCATCACGTACGGTATGATCCAGCATCTTAATCAGGACAACCTGATTAAGATGTTAGCTTTGTACAATGAGATTTGGGCGTCTCGAACGTTCCCAAACTCATGGCACTTTGCGCACGTCATACCGATACCCAAAGAGGCTGGTCGTCTTATGAATCCCACTTCATTTCGTCCTATTGTGTTGACTTCTTGTCTATGTAAGGTCATGGAACGAATGGTAAACAATAGGCTTTTATTTGTTTTAGAGTCGAAGAATTTGTTAAATGATCAGCAATGTGGCTTCCGTAAATACAGAAGTTCACTAGATCATTTAATGAATTTGGAGCATTGTATTGCAGAGGCATTTGCCAATAAAGAATTCATGATAGGGGTGTTCTTGGACATCCATAAAGCCTATGACATGACATGGCGACACGGTATACTAATGAAGCTCTATGGTTATGGTTTAAGAGGAAATTTATCTATTTTTATTTCAAATTTCTTAAGGGACAGGACTTTCTCTGTCAAATTGCCCCGTAACGTAACATTGGATATATTTATCCAGGAAAACGGGGTGCCACAGGGAAGTGTGCTTAGTCCTACTTTATTTAGTATTATGATCAGTGATATTCTGTCATCAGCTCCCATCCTGAGGAATCTTAAAAACTCGCTCTACGCTGACGATTGTGCAAAATGGCACTCTTCCCGTAATGCACAATTTTCGGCTGGGCAGATTCAAGCAGCCCTTGTCTCCGTCCACCAATGGGCTTTGCAGTGGGGATTTAAGTTTTCCGTCCGTAAGTGTGCCGCTGTAGTCTTCACTACTCGCAACGTACCTAATTTGTGCTTAACTTTGGATAATCAGGTGGTACCTTTTCAAAATTCTGTAAAATTTTTAGGACTACATTTTGATAGTAGAATGACTTTTAAACTTCACGTTAATACTTTGCTTGCTCGTTGTGGTAAACCGTTAAATGTCCTCAAGTACCTAGCGAGTACTTCCTGGGGTGCCGACAGAAAATCTTTATTAATGGTGTATGAGTCCCTTATTCGATCGAAGCTAGACTATGGCGCACGGGTGTATGGCTCGGCATCCGACGCCACGCTGAAAGGATTGGATGTGTTGCAGAATAAATGTTTGCGAATGTGTCTTGGAGCTGTCCGGTGTACCCGTGTGGCTCGTATGGAAGTGGAGGCGAATGTGCCTCCCCTCCGTATTCGCCGTGACCACCAGGCCTTGTCCTACGGCGTAAGGATATTTAGGAAAAGTAATATCGGCAATGTGGCCTGTACCCCCCTACGTCAATACCACCACCTTCTGTGAGGGGTGCGTCGGACACTTGCCGCTCGCCTCCACTTACTGACTCAGGAGTTTGGTGTGGACCCCAGTGACTGTGACAAGTTGGTGCTTAAAAATATAGCGCCTTGGGAGCCACCCGGCTTTACAGTGGATGTTACATGGTTCCCAGCACCAAAGGCCAAGGCGCCGGAGGCGGAGGTCCACCACTTGTTTCGCAACATCATTATTCGTCACTTGGGGTCCCATCAATTGTACACTGACGGCTCCAGGTCGAGTGAATGTGTGGGTGCAAGTGTGTGGTCGACTGAATGTGCACTTAGGTATCGGTTGCCGACTCATACATCTGTGTTTACCTCCGAACTTTTTGCTATTGACAAAGCCATAGACTATGCTCTCAATTCTACGCATGACTCATTTGTCATATTTTCAGATTCAAAATCAGCCCTTCAGGCAATTGCATCTTGTACTACGGACTCTCACGAGATCCAGGACCGCATCGTTAATAAGTTGCATTCATGCAACAAGTCATTCACGCTGATCTGGGTGCCTGGTCATTGTCGTATCTACGGCAATGAGCAGGCTGAATTACTTGCAAAGTCGGCTGTAGAGCTCGAGGAGACTTGGGACGTTCCTCGTGATCTACGGTCGAGTCTATCTCTTGGAAAGATATCAATAAATCTTCTGTGGCAAGGTCAGTGGATCAGACTAAATATTCCAACTTGTAAGCCGCACCTAGGCGACTGGTACACCGCCAACCGCCCCAGTCGCCTTAAGGAAAAAGTATTAGCACAGCTACGGCTCAATGCCACCATTTTAACTCACATGAAACTATATATGGAAAGACGCTTCCCACCGCACTGTGACATCTGTGATGCGGTGTTATCTATCAGTCATATCATCCTGCTCTGTCGGCGATTTATTCGTGAACGTGCTTCACTTATAAATTACTGCGGCGCAGCAGACGTCCCCTTCACCCTTTCCACCATCCTGGGTGATGGGGACATTGTTGTGACTGATAAATTGATGGCTTTCCTGAGAGAGACCGGACTGATCAGAGTGATGTGACTTTTTTACTGCATGGTTTTTGTTTTTATCGACTGTAAATATGTATATATTGTAATATTAATTAGAGTTGACAGTTGACATATTTGAAATAGTTCCTCCTCCCACTGATCTATTTCTAATATAGATGTCCCCTACATTAAGCCAAGTTCCTCGACTAACAGTCACCAGCTGATGAGTGCAAGTGTGCAATATAGGAAGGTATTGGGCACTTGCAGTCGATGGTAGTCTGTTGGCCGAGGTTCTTCACTTTTTGTACAAATTATGCAAATACATTATACCATCTTGCTTAAGTTATTCTAATTAGGGACGACAGCTAACGTATATGGAAATGTTCCTGACTCGTCTGGTTCCCTTTCATATATTGATGTCCCCTATATTAGGTTGTGCCTCGACTGACAGTCACCAGGTGATGAGTGCAGGTATGTAATGTAGAAAGGCATTACATATCTGCAGTCGATGGTGATCTCTTGGTCGAGGCTTTTTTACCATTAGTGTAGGTCTAGTTATTTGTCTCTTAGGATTTAGTATACGCTAGCAATTTGTCTGTTTTAGGGTATTTAGATTAGGTATTTTTGATTTTAAGTAATATAAGGTTAATAATATAGAAAATAAAAAAAAATAAAAAAATAATAAAATAAAAATTATATATATATGTACGTGTGCATGAAAGTGTGTATGTTCATATGCATGGATGTGTGTATGTATGTATGTATGTATATATATATATATATATATATATATGTTCGTATATATATGTATATATGTATCAATGCATATACATATATATATATCTTTGCCTTAATGATCAGGGGCTCCGGCCCCAATGGTCGATAGGCAAAAAAAAAAAAAAAAAAAAAAGCGTCCCCTATGCAACTCCGTCATCCATTCTGCCTCAAGCTCTCGCACCGTGCACATCTTCCAGCAGAGTTCACTCGCAGCCCACCTCTCACCGAGGCAACACCTCCACCGCTGTTCCCGGAGGGACCAGCTCTCCACAGCAGCCGTACCAGCTGAGGGACGGGCCTGTCCTCTCCACCTAAGGGAGTGCCTCGGTTAGCCCACCAGGAGGTTGAGGCTCGTCCGCCCAATACCTGGCCAACCACCCTCCCTCCGCCACTACCTTGACCGGGGTTGTGCCCTTATGTCCACCTGGACTGGGCCTCCCCTCTACGCTTCCACCTGCTGCTGTGGAGAGCTGGGCGAGTCATTTCGCCCTTTCCATCATGGGCAAGGGGGTTGAGGGCAGTGTCGGGGCGTTGTCTATCTGAGCTCGTCGGCGCCGCATTGTCTACCCGGCTCTCGTCCCGCCCTGCCCTCGTTTAGACCATTGTGCAGCCTGGCCTGATCATCCACCGTCGGCCCCGCCCTGCCTCGTTTACCATCGGACCACCACCTCACCACCCATCGCCGAACCTTCCCCTGCCTTTCCCGCCTTCTGCTCGTTTCCAGTTGTTTTGCCAGCCGAGCTATGCTCCCGTCTGGGAGCTTTATTCCTGCTACTACTCTGACAGGCTTTTAGTTTGCCCGTGCCCCATTAATGCGGGGCGAATATTACAAACAACAAAACCCAGCAGAGACCTCCGACCTTCCACTAGCCAGTGACCGTCACCGACTCGCAGTCCACCTCTCGCCGAGGCAACACTTCCACCGCTGTTCCCGGCGGGACCAGCTCTCCACAGCAGCCGCACCAGCCAAGGGGCGGGCCTGTCCTCTCCACCTTCGGGAGTGCCCCGGTCAGCCCATCAGGAGATGTAGGCCGTCCGCCCTTTCCATGGCCGACCGCCATTCCTCCGATACCACCTTGACCGGGGTTGTGCCCCTTGCGTCCACCAGGACTGGGCCTACCCTCCACGCCACCACCTGCTGCTGTGGCGAGCTGGAGCGAGTCATTTCGCCCTTTCCATCATGGGCAAGGGGGTTGAGGGCAGAGTTCGGGACTTCGACCTGAGCTTCGGCGCCCTTACCATCGGCGCCGGTTTGTCTATCAAGCTCTCGTCCCTCTCTGCCCTCCGTTTTAACATCGAAGCAGCCGGCCGCAAAACACCACCGAGTCGTATGGGGTCATCCACCTGAGCCTGCCGGCGCCCTCTCTATCGGCGCCGCCCTGTCTACCGCTCACGCCCCGTTGTCTCCTCCATCATCGGGCTGTTTTTTCACCATCGCCTCGTTCCCTTCCTCTGCCGCCCTTGCCCTGTCTGCACGTCGTCGTCCCTGCTATGCTCCATTTTTGGAGCTTTTTTTCGCCTCTTCTGCGACGGGCTCTTTTGTTTGCCCGTTCCCCACCACGTCGTGGGGAGAATATCCACAACAACAAAACCCAGCAGAGACCTCCGACCTTCCACTAGCCAGTGACCGTCACCTCACTGCGCTCTGATTGGATGGCGCTGGATCTACTTCCCGATTGGAGGGCACGCGATCCAGCAGAATACGACAGTCTTCCAACTGTCTCACAGGCAAATTGAATTGGAAAGACTTACTGCAGTGACTAAATCTAACATTCCCTTACCAATTCACGCCGATGTCGAACATTCAAGCCCGTGGATCACTTCCCACCCCTGTTCTCTAGCTGAGACAGACTCCCACATTCCCAAGACAGACTTTGGTCCTTTTAGGCTCGCCCAGTAGAGACTCTGGTGTGGTACGACGCCGAACCCCGAGGCCAGTGGCACGAGGGGGCCCCGTTAGGGGGTGGTTATAGGAAGCACCAGAGCGGGTTTAATCTAGTAGAGTTAGGAATCTTAGGTACTCCTTCGGCCGAGCAAGTGGTCACTCCCTTTAGAGGGGGGGAGATAGGTTAAAGCCTAAGATCGTAGGTAGGATGGACCAACAGAAGGCCTATTACAGACCTTCCCTTACGTATCCCTAATGCACTCCATCGACTAACAAAATGGGCACACTCAAAATTAAACACAGATCCCCCCAAGAATCCCAAACCAAACTCAAGCTCCTAGAAATAGTAGCTCCATATAATATCAAGATGAATGGACTGCAAGCATCCAAAGAATTCATCATCGTTAGCACGGCCACGGAGGAAGACACTGAAGTACTGCTCTCAACAGGACCCAAAAAACAACTGCCCCAAGCCCCCAGACTACACCATCTGCTCAGAGTGCTCATCCACTGAACACTCATGGAAAGACTGCAGAGCAACCACAAAAAATGCCTCAATTGCCAAGGTGGCCACGCACGACTTCCATGAGATGTCCTAAAAGGAAAGAGATAATCAAAAAAAAAAAAAACTCAAAAAGTCCACTTCCTCTACCGTCCGCCCTGGAATGAGTTTTGCACAAGCTGCAAATCAAACAAGCACCCTCAGCCACTCAACACCCCCCAACAACGCAGCAGCCACAGATAAATTCTCCGACTACATGGTACTCATCCTAAATGCCCACATGCATGAACTTGCTGTCCCTGGCAGCTTCAACTCGACCCTTGAAGAGAGCTGCCCTCTAAACAGCCTCCCCATCCTGAAGCTGCCCCCCAACCCCCCTTCAGACAAAATAATACAGGCCATTCTCCCACCAGCAACTAAAAACCTGCTCTCTCCTCCCACAAACTCCAACATGAAGCCCTCAAAACCAAACCATATAACCCCCACCCCCACTGAAGAATCTGAAGGCACAACAGCACCCCCCATCTCCCCTCCCACATCTGACACACGCCCCGAAGAAGAGGAAAACGAACTTGAATCCACCAACCCAACACCAAAAGTTGATGAGGACAACGAACCCTCTGATGATGACAACGAGAAAGAAGACCAAGACTCTCACCTAGATGTAGAGGTGGCAGTTCTCCCCTCAATCTGGAGACCCAACAAAGAATTTAAATCGTGAGAATTAATCAAAGCTGTCAAGGAAAAAAAGCAATGGTCAAAAAACAGAACACAATAATGAATCAGGATGCAGCACTAAATGAAATAAGAATAATCACAGAGAAATACGAAAATTTCCAACCTCTGATGAGACACACAAACACCACTGAGGAAAGATATCTACTAGAAGGTCTGGACCCACATGCCCAAACATCCCAGACCACCCACACTAGACCCAAGAGACACTAAAATGAAAATACTACAACACAATGTACTTAACTGGCCCGGAAGGAGGATCGGCCTTAGTAACACCTACAGAAACATAGACCCAGATATCATCCTAATTAACAGCCATGGCACCACTACACAAACCCCCCTATACATTCTGGGTTACTCAACCCACAAAAGAAATTATCTCAACCGTCCCATGGACGGAACAGCAATAGCAGTAAAAAATAACATTCAGTTCAAAATACTAGACCATTTCATATCCGACATGATTGCCATCGAAATTCACACACACACAGGAAAAATTATTATTGCAACAGCATACCTCCCCCTCAGTCGACCATACTTACCAACCCCTGATTTCGTCAGCCTCTTCAGAAGAAATACCCCCGTATATTTTATTGGAGACCTCAGTGCAAAACACCACCTCTTAGAGAACAGAAACTCAAACACTGTAGGAACGCAACTCGCAAGATTAATCACCGACACCACATTAAGATTCATAGGCCCCCTCTTCCCCACATACTATGCACACAACTCCACCACCACCCCAGACATAGCCTTATGTAATCTTGCAGCATACCATAACATCCTATTCACCCCAGGACCTCTCATCACCAGTGACCACACACCCATAATAGCTTCCATCTCCACTGCCCCAGTATACGTTCCCATCCCACCCAGACCCAACTTCTCAATGGCTAACTGGGAGAACTTCAAACTCGACCTAAACAGATCTTTCACAGACTTTCCCAACCCAGAAAACGTAACCCTGGAAGACATCGACCAATCCCTAGAGCGCTGGTACTCCTTCATTCAATCCACCATCAGAAACATCATCCCCACAACCAGACACAGAACAATTACACAACAGAGACACGCAGATCTTGATTAATCAATACAATGCTCTCAGAACTCACTCCCAATTACATGGCTGGACTCGTGCACACTTCAGACACTACAAAACACTCCAGGCCCAACTACACACATCTCTTCTGACAGAACACAACACACACTGGTCCAACACCATTACAGACATTGCCAACACATACAGAGACCCCCCCACCTTCTGGCGAAAAATTAAACGCCTCACATGTTACCCTGATCCCGACCCGCACTATATATTGGACCCTCGAGGCACCAGACAATGCTCCCCTAGAGAAAAAGAAACCACACACAGGAATCATTGGGAAACCATCTTTCAAGAAAATGACATCAATCCAAACAACCAAATTCATGAAAACATCAGAACATTTTTAAATGACAACCTCAATAGAATCATCCCATACCACACAGCAGACCCCTCTAGACTAGACTCTAATACAATCTTTACCTCCCCCATCGTGGACGAGGAAATCGCTTCCATCATTAAAAAAATGAAAAAGACCTGCTCTGGGGAAAGTGGCTTCAATAAATCTATCCTAGCCAACCTCCCTAACACTGCCATAAAATCACTAGGACAAATATTTAACGCTTCCATCTCCGCAGGATATTTCCCGGACCGGCTCAAGGAAGCCACTATAAAATTAATCCCGAAAAAGAACAAAAACGCTCATTTAGTGGAAAATTATAGACCAATTTCCCTATTAGAAGTCCCTGGCAAAATCTTAGAGAGGCTCATTAACAAAAGACTCCAACTTCATCTCGAAAGCCACAACCTATATAATGCAAACCAATATGGATTCAGATTCTCTAGGGGCACCACCCATGCAATCGCCCTTGCAACAGAGCAAATAGCTATTAACAAGTCAAACAAAGGCCAGTGTCATGTAGTCTTTAGGGACATCACTAAGGCCTTCGACAAAGTATGGCACCTAGGCCTAAAATATAAAATTCTCAACCTCAACCTTCCCACCATCACCGAAAAACTTTTGTGTGACTTCCTAGACGACAGAAGAGCTAAAATAAAGATAAAAAACTACACAGGCGCTAGCTTTGTCTTGGGCTGTGGTGTCCCACAGGGTAGTGTACTATCCCCAACCCTCTTCACAATCTTCACTAACGACACCCCCCTAGCTTTACACGGCATCAACATCAGCTTTGCTGATGACATAACCCAAATCATACAATACCCTAGCCCCTCAAGAAACATCATGAACAACAAAACTAAACTCGATGTCGAGAGAATCAACTCCTACGAATCAAAATGGAAAATCCAAACTAATATAAACAAATTTTCGGTAATCCAACTCTCCAACACACGTAAAGAGCCATTGGTCATCAACAATGAAATCGTAGAGTTTAAGGAAGAAGGTAAGATGCTCGGGTTCAGAATCAATTCCAAAGGCTACCTTGGAAGCATAAAAGACCGTATACAAAAGGCAACAGGAGCACTATGCAGGCTTTACAGATTTAAAAACATGCCCATCAAAATAATAACACACCTGGTGAAAGCTTTGGTCCTCCCCATATTAGAATATCCCCCCTACCTACACATGCCTTCAGCAACACTCAACTCAAGAAACTCCAGATAATGCAAAACAAAGCACTCAGATTCGCCACGAACCAACACTATCCCTACACATTAAACACTGAACAAATACACGACATCACCAAAACTAAAGCCTTAAACATCAGGCTATACTTGCAAGCAAAAACGATATGGCAAAAAATAGAACAAAACCCAGACTTGTACACCAACCTTAAAAACACCATCGACGCTGGAAACCTATCCATCCATAAATGGTTCCCAAGCAGCTTAAAAAACATTACAACTATCCCCAATCCCATCTACTAAGAACTCACACCACGATCCTCCTACCGTAACTAAAGCACAAACACCAAACTAGCTAGCTAGTTAGCCAGAAACAACAAAAATAACGATAATAATAATAATAATGATGATAGCAGTAATACTCAAACAACTAATTAATCAATTAAACAAACATTAAAAATACTCAAACAACTAATAAATCAATTAAACAAACATTAAATACCAAACAAAAATAACAAAAAAAAAAAAGCAAGGTGGTCAGCCCACCATCTTTCCACTCCTCCTTCCTTCCTTTTTCCCTCTATCCCCTTCCCCTTCTCCCACTTCCTTCACCCACCTTCCTTAAAAAAAAAAAAAAAAAAATCCCCCATGTCGACTCAGTCTCTCGCTCGCTCCCGCACCGTGCACATAATACCGTCTGACTCGGCGCCGCCATGCCACCCAAGACCTCCGGAAAGGCCGCTAAGAAGGCTGGCAAGGCCCAGAAGGCCATTGCCAAGGGAGACAAGAAGAAGAAGCGTAGGAGGAAGGAGAGCTACAGCATCTACATCTACAAAATGCTCAAGCAGGTCCACCCTGACACCGGCGTTTCCTCCAAGGCGATGTCTATCATGAACTCTTTCGTGAATGACATCTTCGAGCGCATTGCTGCAGAGGCTTCACGCCTGGCACACTACAACAAGCGTTCAACCATCACCAGCCGGGAGATCCAGACGGCCGTCAGGCTGCTCCTCCCTGGCGAGCTGGCCAAGCACGCCGTGTCTGAAGGCACCAAGGCTGTCACCAAGTACACCTCCTCAAAGTAGAGAGGTTACGCTCTTGGCCATTTCAACATTTCCGGCTCCAATCGGAGCCACAAGATTTTCGATAAAAAGGGGAAAGACAGACTTACAAATTATCCTCTCAGGAACTCTGGTTTGTCGATTTTTTTTTTTTTTCCTTCGTCTTTCTTTTTCTTTCTTTTCGGCAACGGTGGTTTGGGATGGGCACGTTGGCACAAGTGAAATGTTTTGAACTAGGGTTGGGGGTTAAAACAATAGAGTCAAAATAAAAGAGTAAATATGGGCGTGCGGGCCTTCTTATTCATCTGGAGAACCAACAACAACGTACCGTCGCCCCAAGAAGTGACGGCACAGTTTCAGATTGCTTCGGTCACTCTCCACTGCCATACGTTCTATGAAAACAGTGAATATAAGGTAAACATTCAATGCCTTCATCACGTCATGCCAAATAACGTATTTATTATATCGCGCAAATAATGATGTAAAATGAATAACAGGAGGCAGTGATATATTAGATGGTAACAGTTATCTTTCCCGATTTCAATGAATGTGAAATGTATTAACTTTGCGCGCGGTGGCCAGTACGCCTATAACTCCCAGTCATTTTTTTTTTTTTTTTTTTTTTAATAAACTCTAATGTCCTGCTGAACAGAAAATGCTTATTTGGAAGTTTTGAACTCAATTATTTGTTTATGAACCTCTGCATTTTATTACTCTTGCGAATCGATTATGCACTGAGGATATCAGACACTGACAGAAGGTAGCATTCTCCAAGGAGCTCCGACTCTAATGTAGGCAAATTTCGATTTTTTTTTTTTTTTAACTTCTTTCACCGATAGCCCTCTGTCTTATATGAAATAATCCTGAGATTTTTTTCATGGGAAACTGGCCAAAGGCTGTGTAATAACTGCATGTCCTTGAGTGAATGTTATCTCCTTTCGTGCGTGTTGATCGAAACATTTAAAATAGCTTACTGGCTTACGCCTCCTTCCCGCTTTCTGTCGTCGTCCATGGAGACATTGGAAACGGAAATAAATGACTTGAAATTATTCCCTCGTATTGTAACGGAAATTATTATTTTATAAATAATAATTAATCATTTCCAATGTTTATTGAAGCTCCCTTTTGTTCAGTCTTACGCTACCCAAAAATCACTGCCTGTTACCATGCTAGATTTGAACTCCACAAAATAATTATTCCCGACTCTTCCTGAGCGCCAGTTGTGAAATATCAGTTAGTTCCGTTTAGGAATTCCTATTATCGTAACTAACCAACTGCTTCCTACAATAATTTTCAAATATACAGATAACTGGTCATGGATTTATTGTTTTTTGTAACAATTTTACGTATTAGGTTTCACCTCGTACAGATATAAGGAAGAGTATGGACACTATCGCTGACCGAAAACTTCTGGATACTCCGCCGGCACTTCTTAGGCCGACTGTACCAACCAACACACTCAACAGGCGTACAGTAAATACATGCATGACATCGTATCATGCATATTCATGTCAGTCTATAATATGTAGGTACTGCACATACAACAACACATGTGCACAAATACATTTATACTGTGTGCGCAGTGACCTACACATGTACGTACTCACTAAGTCATGCTCACATACACACAAGCCCTCATACGTCCGTACACACAGACATACATGCTCACAAAGACACATACATACACATACGTACAGTATAAACATACACCATACATACATACACACGCACAACTGCAGGTAAAAATCGATGGTTTCAGGTTCACTTTTTTTTTTTTTCTCAGTATAGTAACTGAAGGATTTACCGTGCGTTCGTGGTCACTGTCAAACCTTCATGGCGGGTACAAAGCATCTCCTAATATGCAGCGGGAATGCCTTTCTCTTTGTGCAAGCCTGTGTACGTTTATGAGGGCGTGAGTGAATCGATCAGGAAGTAAACGAAACAGGCAAATAACGACAACAAAAACTGCGACGTTAACAACAGATCAACAAAAGAAATAAACGAATAGGCAAGTTGCCCCTCCCCCCCAAAAAAGTAAATGAATGATTGAAAAAAGGATGAATGAATGAATGCATGTATGTAAGTATATAAGTACAGTTCATTCCTCCGTAAGTGTGTGTGTGTGTGTGTGTGTGTGTGTGTGTGTGTGTGTGTGTGTGTGTGCTCATACGTCCGTACACACAGACATACATGCTCACAAAGACACACAAATACATAGGTACAGTATAAACATACATACACGCGCACAACTGCAGGCGAAAATCGATGGGTTCAGGTTCACTTTTTTTTTTTTTTTCCAGCATAGTAACTGAAGAATTCACCGTGCGTTCATGACGGTTAGACAGCATCTCCTAATATGCAGCGGGAATGCCTTTCTCGTTGTGCAAACCTGTGTACCTTTATGAGGGCGTGAGTGAAGCGATGAGTAAGTAAAAGAAACAGGCAAATAACGAAAACAAAAACTGCGACGTGAACAACAGATCAATAAAAGAAATAAACGAATAGGTAAGTATTCCCCCCTTCCAAAAAAAAAAAAAAAAAAAGAGTAAATGATTGATAAAAAAAAAAAAATAGGATGAATGCATGCATGTATGTATGTAAGTATTGGAGTTCATTCGTCTATATGTGTGTGTGAGAGCATGCTTCGCTGCGGAAAAGCAAGAGCTGATATATGGAAACCTAAACTGAGGGTCTGTCATCATCTCTCTTTGAAGAAGGGTTTTGGCCCTGAAAAGGGCCGAGATTTCTTTCGATCGAGGTGAGGGGCCTCTGCATATGAACAAGTTATCCCTTGAATTTGTCGCTGTCACGGCCGTTTTCTCTAAGTGCCAAAACCCACCAATCACCCATCGTACAAGCATTGCATCAACCGCCATACAACCGCCGAGGCCTGAAATCAAATTTAAATGGATCCGGTTGGTACTTGCACGACCGCTAGTGCATTATATAGAAGAGGTGGTTGACAAGCAATAGACATCTTTCTTCTTCAAGAAACCCTCGTCACCGACCATCAATCCTTCAAGCTAAAAGGCTTCAACACCTTTCTTCTCCCACACTCACGAAACGGTCCCAGAGGTTGTGCCATACTCATACGCAACCACTTTCAGGCCAACAAAATCCTGCAACCACCACACTGCGGCGAAAACGTTGAAATTCAGGGCATAACCATCACTTTAGCCAACACCCCTCTAAAGATCTATAACATCTATCGAAGGCCTACTGCTACACTCGACCTCGCAGAACTTTTCAGCATCGCAGCTAATGAACCCAGCATTATAGGAGGCGATTTTAACGCCCATCACCCCTGCCTAGGATCCACATCCCCCACCAACCCTGCAGGACGACATATCTCAGAACTGCTATCACACTTTCCAGGCATATATCTTCTAAACGATCCCCACACTCCTACACATCTACAAGGCGGCAGACTCGATCTTACCCTTCTCAACACTGAAATTTCACCACATGCCAAATGGGACCTCCACCCAACTCTCTCGTCAGATCACTTCGCCATAATATGCACACTCAACCTCCCCCCACTTCCCCAACCCCCCGGACCTCCACCTAGGTGGTGCACAAGGAAAGCCAATTGGAGGCTCTTCACAGCTACACTAGAAGATATCATTTCCCAACTCGAACCTTCCAACAATCTCGATGATCACGAACACCAAATATCAACAGCCCTTACCACTGCTGCTCAAATTGCCATTCCTCTAACCTCCCACAAACAGCGAAAATACAAGGACTTCTGGTTCTTTGACGATAGAGTCAAAGAACTCAACCACCGAGTCAACAGCGCCAGAAAATTATACAAAGCACACCCAACCCCTGAAAATAGACAATACCTCAAGACAGTCATACAACACACAATCAAAGAAAAACGCACCATCAGAGAAAATAAATGGCTAGAGTGGTGCAGATCCCTAAGTGCCAGCTCCAACATAGGCCAAATATGGAAGACATTAAATGCCGTCTCAAAACCCCCTCAACCTCGCCCTCCAACACACCCTAACCCACAAGCAGAAGCCGAAAGAATAGCGGCTCTCTTCGCCCATCACACCTCACCACTCTGCACACCACAACTCATTCAAAACCGCCTACACGCCCTTCATACTGAGCGTGCTGCAAGGATACACCTTGCTACAAACACCCCCACAGAAACAGATCAACCCTTCACCATCCAAGAACTTCTGCAATCTCTCAAAAGAAGCAACGACACAGCCCCTGGCATTGACTTAATCACATACTCGATGCTATCCCATGCCGGACCAAAAGCTGCCACCGCCATTTTAAACCTCTTCAATCACTCCTGGACACTAGCCAGACTTCCTTCTGCATGGAAAAGAGCAGCCATTCAACCAATTCCAAAACCCAAAGACCCCGATAACTACAGGCCCATATCCCTTCTTAGCTGCCTCTGCAAAACTATGGAAAGAATGGTCCACAAGCGCCTGCAATGGAGCTCTCCCACACCACATCAACACCTATACGCATATACCAGAGGAAAAGGGACAGCAGAATGCCTCACCACCTTCATGGCAGAAATCAGAGACGGAAAGAGTCTTGTCATCTTTCTCGATCTCGAAAAAGCCTTCGAGCGTGCCAGTCCCGAGGCGATCCTCTCTACTCTTGCCATCAAGGGAATTGGGGGTCGCCTCCTCGGTTGGCTCGGGGACTTCTTTAGGGATCGAGAAGCTCTGGCACGCTTTCAAGGATACTCGTCCACTCCCCACAAACACGTAAACGGCACGCCACAGGGTAGCATAATCAGCCCCACCCTTTACAACACCCTCATGGACTCCCTTCTACAAACCAACTTCGGCCCAGATGTACGTGTCCTATCGTATGCCGACGACCTCGCTCTGATAGTCAACCGAGGCCCTTACTATGACAAAGCCCAAAGAGCCCTTTCTCAGCTCTACCAAGGCTGTCTTGATCTTGGTCTTTCCATCAATTCCCGAAAAACAAAAGCATTAGCACTCGGCATGAACACCCCCTCTCGCCCCCTGTATCTCGGTTACAACTCAATCGATTATGTAAACTGCCATCTTTATCTCGGTGTATGGATTGACTCCAAACTATCCTTCCAAACCGAGGTCTGCTACTTAAGAGAAAGAACTCAACTCAGACTTAGTGCTCTCAGATCCCTCGCAGGCAAGAGCAAAGGGGCCTCCTACAGTGTTCTCAGACTATTCTACATTCAAGCCATCCGCTCCGTCATTGATTACTGCGCACCTATACTTGTCGGCGCAAACTCCACCCTAATCCAGAAACTCGAAATCATACAAAATGAAGCTCTACGCACAATGACAAACTCACCCAAATGGACGCGCCTCTGCAATCTCCGAATGGAGTGTGGACTAGAAGCTATACAACACAGAATAAAGGCCAGAGCAGCAGGAGTCATAGCAAAACTCGCTCACAATACGACACCTCTCCCCCCCCTAAGACGAGTCCGAGCCAATATCAACCTCCACCCTGACCTACTAAAACATAACTGGACTCACAACTCCGTCAAAGCCATCAGACTCTTCAATCTAGACACTACCATACAACACGAACCTGACATACCCGACCCTGATTACCGTCAGCCTCCCCCATGGGCCCCCCCCCCTTTCAAATTAATTACTCCACATTCATCCGCCAAATCGCATACTCCCACCGAAAAACTACGCCAGATCAGCTTAGAACGAATTGCAAACCTTACCCCCCCTAACTCCACCACCTACTATACTGACGGATCTGTCAATCCACCAAGAGCAGGAGCCGCATTTATCTGTGGAAACAAAACAGCTTCATGGAGAATCACAGACGGCGCTTCAACCCTTGCCACTGAACTAATAGCCATTCGCCAAGCCCTAATTGATGCTAAAAACACCACAGCATCGCCTACCATCATCATCCACACCGACTCCCTCTCTGCAATACAAGTACTGCGCAACCCAGACCGACATGACAACATAAAAATTTCAAGTGCAATCATTAACACTGCACATCAAATCTCCGCCAACAATCAAACCATCATAATCCATTGGATCCCAAGTCACGTAGGCCTGAGGGGCAATGACAAAGCAGACCACGCTGCCAAACAGGCCACAAACCGCCCCCACATCGACATCGATGTCACACCAAGTCTCACTCAAGTCAAGCAACATATTAAATCCAAAGCATCAGCCCTGAACCAAGCTGATCACGAAGCCTGCGTAAACCAAGGATCACCAACTGCCACATGGTATGCAACCGCAACAAACTACTCACCCCTAGTATATCCCAAAAAAGGAAACAGCTATACTCTTTCACACATTAGAAGACTACGACTTGGTCACCGCCCGCCCCCCCATCTAGTCACCGAACAATACTGTACATGCAAACATTGCAACACAGTCTCACCATTCCCACTTTTACACTACTTGCTAAAATGCCCCGCCACGAACATACTCAGAGCTGGCAGAACTTTCCCCGACCCAGACATTCCACCCAATGAGCAATCAGCCTACCCACGACACGTCTTAGATGCTGCAGGAGCTGCCCTCATCAGAAAAACCCCACAGAACACCTTCATCCGACTTGTGCAAGATGTCACTCCACCTTAAGCAATGATCATCCCTCTATCTTTCCTCCCATCACCTTCCCCTGCTCTTCTTCCTCTCTCTCCTATCCGACAAGCACACTGACCGGGCCAATTACGAAGGCTCGGTCTCCTCTAAAGGAGGAGAATATCTATAAACAACAACAACAACAACAAGGTGGCGGCAGATCCGGTCTACCAGCTGTTGAGGAAGACGTCTCTCCCAGCAGCACCGTCTTCCAGCCAACTCTACGGACTTTACAACCACGATTTCACTTAGTCTGACCATCATCTCCCGACTCGTGAATTCTTCATCGTTCCTACCAGACTCCTTTACCTCGACTGCAGATATACACTGCCTCCCGGCGGCTGTATACTGCAGTCAGGTAGATCTTTGATCCTCGTACAATTTTCTCCTCCTTCATTCCTCCTCCCAATCCTCCCCCAACATCAGACATACACACACACACACCCTCTCAACACACCCTATCCCCCTTCCCCTTGCTCTCTTTGCCCACTTTGCCGTAGGATTTCCTGTTATCCCGCTACTGGCGAACCGAACCCCGAGGGAAGGCCGCTTAGGGCCGCCACGAGGGGGGTCACTAGAGTGACTGGGGAGCCAGGGGATTACAGGAAGGCACACCGCTGCTAGGGTTAGGTTCCCCGTCAAGGGGCAGTCCGGAGTAGGTGCCAGGGTCCCTCCCCACGACGCCCTTTAGAGGGCGGAGGAGGTAAAAACCCGGCGCCCAGGATCTCCGGCATAGGTAGGCCTGGGCACCAATCTTTCCTTTTTACGTCATGCATTCGAGAGCAGGATCAAAGACCAACCCCAGAAACAACTCGCAAAGCTCCTCTGCAAAACCTACGACACAGAAGCGAGCTAATGACTCAGCCAAGAAACCACCACCACCTACTCAGACAACCACAATGAAGAAACAGATCCCCAGCAACGGAGCCAAGAAGAAAACCGTACCACAGCCACCTGCATTAACAACCCATGAACCTAATGATGATGACGACTTTTTTGCCTCCATGGACATCTCGCAAGCCACTCCTCCCAGCCAAATCACCCGAGATCAAGAGGAGCCAATGACCACATGCCCAACAGAGGAAACTGGCACATCCATTGCAACCGCCCCCCCAAATCCTTTCGCTTCAGGGGCAACTGCTGTCCCCCAACAAGACGAAACCGCCGACTCTGCACTCGTTTCCAACCCTTCCACCTCTGCCACCGATGATGACGGCTTCCAGCCCGTCTCCAAGAAAAGAAGAAGTGGTCAAGAAGACAGCAACAATTGCACTGCAAACCTCCTCCACAGCACAGCAACCCCCCTCCCCTCCTCTCACGTGCCAGACCCCCCGGAAAACTCCACTTCCTCGGCCAGACGCCTCTCAACACAGCAACCCAACACCTCCAAATTCCCAGCCCCTCCCCCCTCCAAATTCCCAGGATTCAGGATCCCACGACAAGACCCCTTCCCAACAAGCTACGACATCGTCATGGCCCTGGAAGAGGAACACCCAGACCTGAAAATCACCATTATCCCTGGCAAAAACAACAGTACAGTAGTGGTTCCCCTCAACGAAGACTCTCTCAACATCCTAGTCACGATTACTACATCAAGGAACCAACCCGTCCTACTACAGAAGATCGATCCACAACTCAGCACCCGCAAAGTAATCCTCATGGGTTACCCTCTCAACTACCCCTTAAGCCCAATCACTCGACACCCACAGGTAGAAGAAGCCAACCGCTGTATGGCCAGAGCATCAGGCGAGTCAACCAGGCAAATAAACATCTCCCTGAGAGGCCCCATCCCGTCACACCTAGAACTAGGCAACTGGGGGACATACCCCCTCAGGCCCTTCACACCAGAACCACTAAGGTGCTACAACTGCCAGCGCTACGGGCATCACCAGACAAACTGCACTCGCCCCCCAATATGCGCCATCTGCAGTCTAAATCACGAAACCCAGATCTGCATAAACAAATTGAAGGCAAAACAACCCATCACCTCAAAGTGTCCAAACTGCCAACAAAACCATCATGCCTGGAATCGCTCCTGCCCTGCCCGACTAGAGAGAGTCCGCCGGGGGATCGAGCATCAAGCCAACTGGGTGCTAAACAAGCAACAAACATCCCCCGCCCCCCCAAGCACGTTCGTCTGGGGACAACAGTTCCCTACACCCCAAGTCACAATACCGACTATCCACTCAGACACTCACTTCCCCCCACTTCCCAAGTCACAGACCGCCCCACAGACTCTCCAAATGAGACAGACAACAACCTCTGCTCCCTCTCCACAAAACTCACCTCTTCCATCAACCCCCCAGCCTCCTCCTACCCCAGCAACACACGAAGCAACTACCCAAACCACACCCCTTCCACCTCAGTTAGAAGCAACCACACCACCTCTTCTACACACCTTCCCAATGAACCCGGAACACATTGCAAAAAGCAGGGAAACCCTACGATCCTTCTGCCACTACCTAGGCACAACCATCATCAAATGTGTCGGGGAACAGCTTCACCGCCCCCTCAATCCCCAACTCTTCATCCCTGCACTCAACACCATGATAGACAATTGGATAGAGGGAACTCAGTTTTCCAACAGTCTTGCAAACCACAGCGATCCACAAACAAGCCAACAACACCTAGCTCAAACCACAATGACTCCCACATCCGACTCAGAACACACCACATCAGTAAGCCCCCCTCCCCACAAACAAACAGACACACTCAACTCCCTTCATCACAGCCCTGCCCTCCCCCTCCCACAACCTCAACGCCTCAAGCAACGGAGCATCTCTGCAGACTCAGACAAACGACAACGCCCCCGCTCTCGATCTCCGCTCAAAGATCAGTCCACGAGCAACATGGAAGACTAAACAATACTCATACTGACCAAACACCCACTCCAGTCCTAAATGAGCCACAACTCTGTCACACCCAACCAACAAACCCACCCCTCCCAACACACAATTTAAAGATAATACAATGGAATATCCTAGGCGCCAAAAACAAACTTATCCTACTTCACGAAGCTGCAAACAGAGAAAAAATAGACATCTTTCTTCTTCAAGAAACCCTCGTCACTGACCATCAATCCTTCAAGCTAAAAGGCTTCAACACCTTTCTTCTCCCACACTCGCGAAACGGTCCCAGAGGTTGTGCCATACTCATACGCAACCACTTTCAGGCTAACAAAATCCTGCAACCACCACACTGCGGCGAAAACGTTGAAATTCAGGGCATAACCATCAGTTTAGCCAACACCCCCCTAAAGATCTACAACATTTATCGAAGGCCTACTGCTACACCCGACCTTGCAGAACTTTTCAGCATCGCAGCTAATGAACCCAGCATTATAGGAGACGATTTTAACGCCCATCACCCCTGCCTAGGATCCACATCCCCCACCAACCCTGCAGGACGACACATCTCAGAACTGCTAACACACTTTCCAGGCATACATCTTCTAAACGATCCCCACACTCCTACACATCTACAAGACGTCAGA
>NC_137070.1:3904551-4097051 GCF_032717465.1 Coenobita brevimanus | reverse complement strand
TTGGTGTTCCTCCCGGGACAGCCTGCCTATGGTTGCCTTTAGTGCTCCAAGAATGTATGAGGGGCTGGGGCGAAGGGGGAATGTTATCTCTGGATGAGAGCAGGCAGCACGTGCCGCGGCATCAGCTCTTTCATTGCCAGTAATCCCGACATGACCTGGGAGCCAGTGAAGTATGATAGTGGCTCCCTTTTGGACAAGAAGAGTTGCAACCGTGTAAATTGCTGTTAGGAGGAACACATTATCATGGAGGGAGAAAGAGCGTAGCCGTTGAAGGGAGGAAAGACAGTCCGTATGGATAATGGCACGTCTATAATGGTGGTGATGAGCATGGCGCAATGCACCCAAAATGGCTGCAAGCTCTGCTTGGAAGGCAGACACTCCTGGGGAGAGGCGCCAAGATTCAACCAAATTCCCCACGACAAAAGCAGATCCAGCAGAGCCATCAGGGGAAACAGAGCTGTCAGTAAAGTAGATGGCCGAACCCTGGGAATTTAAAGCAGCCACCCGACTAATACCTTCCTGACGAATCATGGCAGGAATAGAAGAGCGAGGTTTGGCCTCTGATGGACTGATGATATGGAAAGGGAGTGGAGTCCAAGGTGGTGGATCTTCAAAGCCAGGGAAAGGAGAATCAGGGTCTTGGCACAAGCTTGGAGCAGCTCCCAAATTGTGAATGGTGGCAGCTGTGGTTCGGGCCCAGTCACGTTGAGGGAGCGCCTCAGGTGGATGGCCCAAAAGTCGTTTGAGCAGGGTTGAGACAGGTAGATCAGGCCGGCGCTGCACCAGCTGGAGTGTGATTGTTGCTGCGCGTAGCACAATGCGGTGCATCAGTGATGGCAGCCCACTCTCCAAACGCAAATTCACTAGACGGGTCCAAGGTGGAGCTCCGAGCATGATACATAGAGCATTGTTTTGTAGACCTTCCAAGGACTTGGAGATAGGTGGGGAGAGACCAGTCAAACGGATTGCTCCGTAGTCCACCAGGGATCGTGTGGAGTGAATGTAAAACGTGTGGAGGACAGAAAACGATGCCCCCAAGCTCCTTTTTGAAAGGTACCGGAGAGCAGCGAGGCGGGTGGAAGCACGTTCCCGCAGGTATCTGACGTGACTTTCAAAGGTTAGGCCCTGGTCAAACCAGACCCCCAGATACTGGTGTGTAGTGACCAGAGTAAGCTGGTGACCCCCGAGAAGCAATGGAAAGTCTGGGGGACGGAGGCCGAATGGCAGGCACTTTGTTTTTTCCAGATTGATTTTCAATCCAAGCTCGTTGCATTTGGCACGGAGTCGAGACAGGGCATAGTACGCCTGGGAGAAGCAATCTCGGCGTGTGAAGACCAGGGCCAAATCATCTGCATAGCAGAGGAGAGAGATGCCTGGCCCATAATCGACGGTTAAAAGCCCCTCCATTAAGATGTTAAAAAGGAGAGGGCTTAAGACACTTCCCTGGGGGGTGCCATTGGGGTGGAGACGAAAAGCTGAGAGATGCCCCTGAAAACGGACCCCCGCAGATCGATCATGGAAAAAATCCTCGATTCAAGATAGGAGCCTGCCTCCTACACCCCTTGCTGCAAGAGCCGCAAGTATAACAGTGGGGTTTGCCAGTTCAAATGCCTTTTCGAGGTTGAGGAAGACAACCATTCCCTTTCCTCCCCTCAGCTCCCCAAGGAGAGACGCAAGGCAATGAGTGGTACTCCTGCCAGGATGGTATGCGTAAATCCTTGGGTGCAGTGGTCCCAGCCGCCAAGCAAGACGAGCCCGCACAACCCTCTCAGCTGTCTTGGCAACACAGCTGAGAAGGGAGATGGGGTGCATGGCAGCGGGATCACGAGGCTTCGGAATCGGGCGAATGACAGCCGCCTTCCACGACCTCGGCAGACGCCCCTCAGACCACGAGAGGTTAAGCAGATCAAGCAGTCGCTTGCTACCACAATCTCCAGCGTGTGATAGAACAGAGTATGTGAGCCCGTCAAGCCCCGGCGCAGTGTCCTCCCTGCGTTGCAGAGCTTTCTGAAGCTCCCCACTGGTGATTGGACAGTCAGCAGGGTCAGGCCTATTACACGCTGCCTGGATAGCTACAACACGAGAGGGGGACAGCTGCGCCTGCAGGGCTCTGACAGACTGCGGAAGATTGGAAGATGCAGAGCGGTCGGTGAAGTGCTGAGCAAGACGGCTGGCCTCAGCGGCAGGGTCAGGATGGGAGGGAGGGCGTGGATCAGAGATGGACCTGATTCTCCTCCACATCTCGCGGAGAGTGGAGTGAGAGTCTAGGGTACGACACCATCTGATCCACGCCTCCTCCCTAAAGCGGCACTTCTCGGAAGTCACATGCCGTGTAACAGCAACCAGGTACCGGCGGTGCGGAGATGTACGGCGCCATCGGAACTGCTTGCGTGCCGCATTGAGCCTCCGGTTCAGTTCCTTGACCCTGTCGCAGTAGATCCAGCCGTCTTGGTAGCATCTTGTCGAGCGCTGCCGCAACGGGATAGTAAAAGAGGCAGCTTGTGCAAAAGTACTTGCTACCTGATCTGCTCTGCTCTCGAGGTCTGAGGCAGGAGGGAATGTCTCAAAGGCTGTTGTCAGAGCACGGGCAAAGGCTGTCCAGTCCACCCGGTGTAGGTTCCACCGTGGTGGTGGAGGTGGGGGTGGCGGGAGGGGAGCGAGAGGCAGGTCAACCATAAGGGCAAAGTGATCACTCGCAAGGTGGGGGTGGAGTGACCACGACGCCAAGGCCGCAAGTGGTGCTGACACAAGGGAGAGATCGAGGCGACCTCCCTGGATATGGGTGGGTTCTGCCACATCATTTAATAGGGAGACACCACCCATCTCCTCCAGAACCAAAGAGATGTGCCGTCCTGCTTCATTAGACTGAAGAGGCGAAGATAGAAAGGCGTGATGGGCGTTAAAGTCACCCCCAATGTACACGGCTCCCCTGGCAGCCTGGGAGAACAGGTCTTCCAACTCCAGGGTGATCCTCTGGCTCCGGTATACATTGTATACCGTCAGGGGCGACGTAGCCAGATGGAGAACCACGCCCTGGACCTCCACATCAGGTCCACAGAAAGGAGGGGGCTCACAATCCGTGCACGCAATGTGGTCCTGAACCAGAACGGCACATCCCCATGTGACGCCACGAACATAGGGAAGGAGATGGGTGGTGTAACCCGCGAGACGAAAAGTGGTATTATCCGGAAGCAGGGTCTCTTGCAGTAGAATTACATGAGGACGGTCCCTGGCAGCCGCCTCCTGAAGGTGGGCGAGCTTCCTCCATGCCCCTAAACAGTTCCACTGTAGGACTCGGAGGCTGGCAGCGGTGTCTGGCACTGAGGATGATCTGTCTGGAGTCCAAGGGCCCTGCGTTCTTCCTCGATCGCTGGTGTGGCTGGTGTGAATCCCGGAGGAATGTTGACTGGCATACGAGGGCAAGGCAGAGGAAGCTGGGTGAGAAGTGGCTCTTCCACGGTTGTCTGTGTGGGAGGTGATGCAGGAGGTACCAGGAAAGAAGAGCGCGGGTGTTGTTTTGCCTCCACCACTTGGACGACGATGACGTTCACCACCTGTACCAATGGTGCCGTTTCCAGAGGCCTGCCGAGAAGCGTCCCTAGCATCTGAGCCGAGCTCGTAGCAATTTCCGTCCCCAGCGTACGCAATTCTTCCCTGGTGAAAACTATGAGAGGAGAGCCCTTGTTGTGAGACGTGGGTGGAGTAAACTCCTCGACTGTCTGCCGAACTGGGGGGGGAGGAGGGTGATGGACCTCCACAGTCGTCATGTGACGAGTGAGAGCAGGTTGGAGTGGCGGAAACGCTGCCTCGTCTAGCACTGGGGGTGCAGTCGCTGCTGGACGGCGTTGCTGCCCCCAAATGAAAGTTCCCGGAGGTGCCGGTTTGTTGCTGCTTGCCTGTTTCTCCTTCACCCAGGTAACTTGGCGTCCGCGCCCTCGATTGACAAGAGCAACTCTGGTTGGGCAGCTGGGGTGCCACGCATGATATTTTCCCGAGCAGTTGGGGCAACGGGTAGAGACAGCTTCCTTGGCCTTGTACTTGGCCAAGCACCTCTCCGTTTCGTGTGGGCCGCTGCACATCCCACAGACTGTGGCCCGGTTGCAAGTGGCTCTGTGGTGCCCGTATCGCTGGCACCTGTAGCAACGGAGTGGCTCTGGGGTGAAGGGGTGAAGGTGATATTCTCCCCAGTTCCCCAGGTCGATCACAGGGATCAGAGGACCCCGCAGGGTGACGATGACCTGTCGAGTCTCCTCCCTGGTCCGTGCTTTCTGGCAGCGGGTTGCCTCTTCGACCTGAGGGTGCTGAAGCAGTATCTCCATAGGCATTCACAAGGGATAACCCATGACAACTGCCTTCGTAGACTGTTGGCCGGGCATCAGCTTGACTAGCTTGACAGGGCAGACCTCGTCCTGCAGAGCTGTTCTGAAGAGGTCGTAGGCTTCCTCGTCCTTCGGCACCAACACCGAGCTTCCATCCCGACCTATCAGGTTGGAGCAGTGTAGCCCTGGCAAGTGACGCTCTAGTGCAGCCACGGCGTCGTAACTCGTTGCATGCCCGTCCTGTACCGGCACACGGAAAGCTGGGAATGCAGAGCGGGGCGGCGGACGCACAGCTACTGACACGGAGGGACGAGCAGCAGAGGGACCCCTGAGGGGAGGCCCAGTGTGTACTGCCGGAGAAGGGCCGTTTCCCTGGGGAGCACGCCTCGATCCCTTGCGTACCACGGGGGTGAAACCCTCATCATCATGTAGAGCAGGATCAGCAGAGGGGGAGATCTGAGTTGCAGCAGGAGCCTCCGACGGGACCTCCAGCTGCTTGAGAATACGAGGAGACCTAGCCGGCCTAGGCTCGTGAGAGGGTGCGCAGGTGGGAGCGCGAGGCTGCGGACCGAGGGCTCGGTTCACGGGGGTGCCTTGCCATGGATTAGGGCTGGCAACTGCACGTAGGGAAGCTGAAGTGCCCTTGGTGGAAGAGAGAGAGGGTGGAGCAGGTGCAACCTCCTCCATAGCCTCATGTCGGCGGGCTGCCTTAGCAGAATGGATAGAGGCACCACGCGAGCGAGGTACCACTCCCGTAGACTTTGGTAGAGAGGGGTCAGCACAAGAAACCTCGTGAGCTGACGAGTGGGAGCTCAAGTCGGAAAAGTGACGCTCCCGCTTCGTGCCTGTAGCAGGACACGGGTTGGAGAGCCTCAACTGAGGGAGCGGGAGGCGGGAATGCCCCTGGGGCCTAGGGATGCTAGATCCCTTCATACTGCTCACAGAAGCAGCAAAAAAAAAAAACTCAGTCAACAGACACACACACACACACACACACCACACACACACAACTACTCAAACAGCACAAAAGAAAACAACAAAAGTGGCCAAGGTCCCTACAGTGACGGGCAACCTATGTTTCCCACCCTCTAAAGGGCGATGGGGGGCCCCGCCACTGCCCCTTTCGGGTCTTCCCTAATCTAACAGAGCCGCCCTCACTGCCTCCTATAACCAGGCCCTAAAGGCCCCCCTTCATGGAAGTGCCCTAACGGCACCCCTTCAGGGTTCGGCATCGTACTACAGTGAGGGACACTAATGGCAGGCCCAAAAAAAAAAAATAACACACACACACACACACACACACTAACACACTGCCAATCACACTCAGGCAAACAGAGACAGAGTCCCAGGAAAACCTGGAAAAACGTCTAAAAAACCTTTCTCAGTGCCAGAGACTAAGTCTCAAAACTGGCAAAAGCTGAGAAAACAGGCGAGAAATCGCCCCTAGTAAATGAGACTGAGTCCAGCACCAGTGAGAAAACAGTCAGAGCTCTGCATCAGACGGTGTCTAGGCAGGGAGTGTCACCCCACCTTGTTTGTTTGTTTGTGGGATATTCTCCCCACAGCATGGTGGGGAACGGGCAAACAATAGAGCCCGTCAGGGAGATAGGCAAAAATAGCTCCAAAATGGAGCATAGCAGGGACGAAGACTGGCAGACAGGGCAAGGGCGGCAGAGGAAGGGAATGAGGCGATGGTAGAGGCAACCAGATGATCAACGAGGCGAGGGGGAGAGCGGTAGACAGGACGGCGCCGATGGAGAGGACGCCGGCATGCTCAGGTGGAAAGCCCCAAACGACTCGGTGGTGGTTCGTGGCCCGCTGCTCGGATGTACGTAGAGGGCAGAGAGGGACGAGAGCTTGGTAGACAAACCGGCGCCGATGGTAAGGGCGCCGAAGCTCAGGTCGAAGTCCCGAACTCTGCCCTCAACCCCCATCTGACTCGCTCCAGCTCTCCACAGCAGCAGGTGGAAGCGTAAAGGGAAGGCCCAGTCCAGATGTACACAAAGGGCACAACCCCGGTCAAGGTAGTGGTGGAGGAATGGCAGTCGGCCATGGAAAGGGCGAACGGCCTACATCTCCTGGTGGGCTGACCAGGGCACTCCCGAAGGTGGAAAGGACAGGCCTGACCCTCAGCTGAAACGGCTGCTGTGAAGAGCTGGTCCCGCCGGGAACAGCGGTGGAGGTATTGCCTCGGCGAGAGGTGGACTGCGAGTGTCACCCCACCCGTGACCTTCCCTTAAATACCCGTCTTCCCGATCCGGCCCCATCCCGCCTGCGGATGGGAACGAGGCAGAAGCTGGGCTGCGATCACATATAAGGATTTCAGCAAGCGCGTCCCCCATTCACGGTCCAGCAGCGGTAGCAGCAACATCTCCTCCTCTCTCCAGCATGGCCTCTACTTCTGCCACAGCCTACGACCCGTTGAGGGGGGCTAACCTGGTAGCTGAGCCTGAGGGAGAAGAGCAGACCACCACCATCACTGGTACTGTGAAGTGGTACAGCATCAAGGCGAAGTACGGATTCATCCGGCGCCAGGATTCTGGCGCCGATGTATTTGTACATCGCTCTGGGATTGCTGCTACCTCTTCTCGGCGCCACTGGCCCTTGTTACGCCAGGGTGAGACAGTGGAGTTCCACATTCTTCAGACACCGAAGGGTCCCGAGGCTGTAAACGTCACTGGACCGGGGGGTGCAGCTGTGCAAGGCTCTGCCTATGCACAGCGGCGCCCCACGGCTCAGGGGCGGCGGCCTGGGGATCCCCGATGTCCCGGGGATGTGGACACCATTGTCGCCATGTGCATCGCGACGGCGAAGGCTTTCTGTGGCGATGACAAGGCAGCTATGCTTGTTCTACTCCCGCAAATCTTTGAGAAGAACGGGCTGCCACGCCTTGTCATCCCTCAGAGCTTCGCTCGTGATGCATGGCCAGCCCCGCATCAGGAGCAGCATCACACCACAAAGCTGCAGCCTCCTAGACCCCGCACAACACCGCGGAAAAGGCTGCAGCTCGACACTCCCTTAAACAGGGCAACTGCTGCCTCTGCCATCACCGCCACTGCACCGCCCACCGAGCCTACACAGACAGCTGCCTCAGAAGACTTCTACTCGCCGTCAGCAGCCGAGGAAAGGGCTCCTTCTCCCGTCCCCTCCATCGACAGGGAAGAAGAAAACCTCCTGCCCTCGACTCCACCACCTGCTACTGGCGGCGAGCCGAGGAAGAAGAAAAAGAAGGGGAAGAAAGGTAGGCCTCCACCACCACTTGACGAGATGGAAACTGACGATCCTGTGTCTCCACCACCTCCTGCCGGGATCGTCTCATGCACTCCACGCTCCACGCACCTCAACGCAGACCAGATACGGGCCATTGTACAATCGGAACTCAATCCCGATTGAATTCTAGGTGGTCTAAAACTGACAGACCTACAATTATTTAAAAAACTAACCAGCCCCAGCAGTTCCTCATAGAGGCTGCTCCACATTTATCTATGATAACTCTGGCGGGCTCTCCACCCTGAGCCCGGGTCCATTTTATATATAACATGGACAAATCTAAACAAACAAACAAACAAACAGCTCGTCCCCCATGTCGACTCAGTCTCTCGCTCGCTCCCGCACCGTGCACATACCGTCTGACTCGGCGACGCCATGCCACCCAAGACCTCCGGAAAGGCCGCTAAGAAGGCTGGCAAGACCCAGAAGGCCATTGCCAAGGGAGACAAGAAGAAGAAGCGTAGGAGGAAGGAGAGCTACAGCATCTACATCTACAAAGTGCTCAAGCAGGTCCACCCTGACACCGGCGTTTCCTCCAAGGCGATGTCTATCATGAACTCTTTCGTGAACGACATCTTCGAGCGCATTGCTGCAGAGGCTTCACGCCTGGCACACTACAACAAGCGTTCAACCATCACCAGCCGGGAGATCCAGACGGCCGTCAGGCTGCTCCTCCCTGGCGAGCTGGCCAAGCACGCCGTGTCTGAAGGCACCAAGGCTGTCACCAAGTACACCTCCTCAAAGTAGAGAGGTTACGCTCTTGGCCATTTCAACATTTCCGGCTCCAATCGGAGCCACAAGATTTTCGATAAAAAGGGGAAAGACAGACTTACAAATTATCCTCTCAGGAACTCTGGTTTATCGATCTTTTTTTTTTCTCTCTTTCTTTCTTTCTTTTTTCCCTTCATGTCTTTCTTTCTTTCTCTCTTTTCCGCAACGGTGGTTTGGGATGGGCACGTAGGCACAATCGAAATGTTTTGAACTAGGCTTGGGAGTTAAAACAATAGAGTCAAAATAAAAGAGTAAATATGGGCGTGCGCGCCTTCTTATTCATCTGGAGAACCAACAACAACGTACCGTCGCACCAAGAAGTGACGGCACAGTTTCAGATTGCTTCAGTCACTCTCCACTCCCATACGTTCTATGAAAACCGTGAATATAAGGTAAACATTCAATGCCTTCATCACGTCATGCCAAATAACGTATATATTATATCGCGAAAATAATGATGTAAAATGAATAACAGGAGGCAGTGATATATTAGATGGTAACACTTAGTTATCTTTCCCGATTTGAATGAATGTGAAATGTATTAACTTCGCGCGCGGTGGCCAGTACGCCTATAACTCCCAGTCAGTTTTTTTTTTTCTTTCTTTCTTTCTTAAATAAACTCTAATGTCCTGCTCAACAGAAAATGCTTATTTGGAAGTTTTGAACTCAATCATTTGTTTATGAACCTCTGCATTTTATTACTCTTGCGAATCGATTATGCACTGAGGATATCAGACACTGACAGAAGGTAGCATTCTCCAAGGAGCTCCGACTCTGATGTACGGTAGGCATTTTTTTTTTTTTTTTTTTTCACCGATAGCCCTCGGTCTTATATGAAATAATCCTGAGATTTTTCTTCATGGGCAACTGGCCAAAGGCAGTGTAATAACTGCATGTCCTTGAGTGAATGTTATCTCCTTTCGTGCGTGTTGATCGAAACATTTAAAATAGCTTACTGGCTTACGCCTCCCTCCCGCTTTCTGTCGTCGTCCACGGTGACATTGGAAACGGAAATAAATGACTTGAAATTATTCCCTAGTATTGTCACGGAAATTATTTTATAACTAATAATTAATCATTTCCAATGTTTATTGAAGCTCCCTTTGGTTCAGTCCTACGCTACCCAAAAATCACTGCCTGTTACCATGTTAGATTTGAACTCCACAAAATAATTATTCCCGACTCTCCCTGAGCGACAATTGTGAAATATCAATTAGTTCCGTTTACGAATTCCTATTATCGTAACTAACCAACTGCTTCCTACAGTAATTTGGAAATATACAGATAACTGGTCATGGATTTATTGTTTTTTGTAACAATTTTACGTATTAGGTTTCACCTCGTACAGATATAAGGAAGAGTATGGACACTATCGCTGACCGAAAACTTCTGGATACTCCGCCGGCACTTCTTAGGCCGACTGTACCAACCAACACACTCAACAGGCGTACAGTAAATACAGGCATGACATCGTATCATGCATATTCATGTCACTCTACAATCTATAGGTACATACAACAACACATGTGCACAGATACATTTATACTGTGTACGCAGTGACCTACACATGTACGTACACACTAAGTCAGGCTCACCTACACACAAGCCCTCATACGTCCGTACACACAGACATACATGCTCACACACACACACACACACACACACATGCACACACACACACACGCACGTACAGTATAAACATACATACATACATACATACATACACACACGCTCAACTGCAGGTAAAAATCGATGGGTTCAGGTTCACTTTTTTTTTTTCTTTCTCAGTATATTAACTGAAGGATTTACCGTGCGTTCGTGGCCACTGTCAAACCTTCATAACGGGTACAGAGACTCTCCTAATATGCAGCGGGAATGCCTTTCTCCTTGTGCAAACCTGTGTACGTTTATGAGGGCGAGACTGAATCGATCAGGAAGTAAACGAAACAGGCAAATAACGACAACAAAAACTGCGACGTTAACAACAGATCAACAAAAGAAATAAACGAATAGGCAAGTTGCCCCTCCCCCCCAAAAAAAAGGAAATGAATGATTGAAAAAAGGATGAATGAATGAATGCATGTATGTAAGTATATAAGTACAGTTCATTCGTCCATGTGTGTGTGTGTGTGTGTGTGTGTGTGTGTCCTCATACGTCCGTACACACAGACATACATGCTCACAAAGACACACAAATACATAGGTACAGTATAAACATACATACACGAGCACAACTGCAGCAGGCGAAAATCGATGGGTTCAGGTTCACTTTTTTTTTTTTTTTTTTTCCAGCATAGTAACTGAAGGATTCACCGTGCGTTCATGACGGATAGAGAGCATCTCCTAATATGCAGCGGGAATGCCTTTCTCGTTGTGCAAACCTGTGTACCTTTATGAGGGCGTGAGTGAATCGATAAGTAAAAGAAACAGGCAAATAACAAAAACAAAAACTGCGACGTGAACAACAGATCAATAAAAGAAATAAACGAATAGGCAAGTATTCCCCCCCCCCCGCCTTCCCCCCCCAAAAAAAAAAGAGTAAATGAGTTATTTAAAAAAAAAATGAATGAATGCATGTAAATAATGGAGTTAATTCGTGTGTGTGTGTGTGTGTGTGTGTGCGCATGCTTCGCTGCGGAAACGCAAGAGCTGATATATGGAAACCTAAACTGAGGGTCTGTCATCATCTCTCTTTGAAGAAGGGTTTTGGCCCTGAAAAGGGCCGAGATTTCTTTCGATCGAGGTGAGGGGCCTCTCGCCTTAGGCGCGCTCGCCACGGATGCGGCGGGCCAGCTGGATGTCCTTAGGCATGATTGTTACACGCTTGGCGTGGATGGCACACAGGTTGGTGTCCTCAAAGAGACCGACCAAATAGGCCTCAGACACCTCCTGCAGAGCCATGACGGCAGAGGACTGGAAGCGCAGGTCAGTCTTGAAGTCCTGGGCAATCTCACGGACGAGACGCTGGAATGGCAGCTTCCTTATAAGCAGCTCAGTGCTCTTCTGGTAGCGACGGATCTCACGCAGGGCCACAGTGCCAAGCCTGTAACGATGGGGTTTCTTGACGCCGCCGGTGGCAGGGGCGGACTTGCGAGCGGCCTTGGTGGCCAGCTGCTTGTGAGGGGCCATGCCTCCAGTGGACTTACGTGCAGTCTGCTTGGTACGAGCCATGGCGCGTGACTGAGGGAGCGAGAGTGTTGGTGTGCCGCGTTTTTTTCGTTGAAAGATTCCCTGCACATATAGTGCAGGCCGAGCCATACATTAGCCCGGTCAGTGGTGTATGGGCTGATTAAAAAACAGTAAGTGGGGGAGGACAGGACCTGGGGAATGCCCAGCACACACGTCCTGTCTCCTGACTGGCTTTGTGGTGTGTGTGGTGCGCCGCGTTCGTTCGTTCGTTTAACGATTTCCCCTCCTATATAGAGGGGGCCGGGCCTTATTTTAGCCCAGTCGGTGTGCATCTGTATTTGGCTGGGTTTGAGGACATGGGGTATGGGGCAGAGACCGCTGTGCGGTCCTGTAAGGCGTTTTTTTTTTTTTTTTTTTTTTTAATTGAATATATTGTTCACTCGCGCATCCTATGTCTGCATGCAGAGATGGGGAAGCACCCCGGCATGCAGGCACAAACACACGAGTGGTTGAGAGAGTGGGAGGGTATTAACGGGATAGGTGATCAGTGACAGTTAGGTTGGCGGAGGGTGGTGGGTAACGGTACCTAACAGGATGGAGGGGGGCGTGGCGGCAATGACAGTCGTGGCCGCCTGTCTGAGGGATGTTATTAGGTGCGGTGTAATATTTCCGTGCGGAATGTCTGGGTTTGGCGGGTTGGCTGGTCTTTTTAGTTTATTGTTGGCTGGGCATTTTAGAATGTAATGGAGTAGTGGGAGGGTGGTGTCGGTGTTACATTGTTCACATGTGGAGGTTTCGACATTATTTTGGATTTGAGTTAGATTCTTATAACCTAGCCTGAGTCGTCTGAGTCTTTGGAGGGTTCTGCCGTAATGTTGGTGACGGCAGGGATGGGCTTGTATCGTGTCGCATTTGCGTACCATAATGCCGAGGGGGAGCCTTCATTGACTTGGTTCTCGTGTTCTTTCTTGTTTAATGTTGCTGCTCGCATTTTGACTGAGTTTTTAATTTGTCTGAGACTGGGAGGAATGTCTACTTGAATGTGCGGGTATTCAGTGGCTTCTTTGGCGAGTTTGTCGGCGGTTTCGTTCCCTGAGATGCCTACGTGGCTGGGTATCCAGTGTAGTGTGAGTGTTCCCCCTGCGTTTTTTATTTCATGTGCCGTGGCCAAGATGTCAGTGATGAGGCGGATGTTATCTGACGGGACTGTATTTTTGAGGGTTTGAATAGCAGTGACTGAGTCTGTGTGGATGATGATATTTGCTGTAGGGTTTATTTCGAGAGCATCGTCCATGGCAGTGAGGATGGCTACTAATTCTGTCTGCAGAGTGGAGGCTCCGTCAGACACTCGTAGCCCGTACGAGTGATCGTGGCTCGCTACTGCCGCCCCCGCTCTTCCTTCATTTACAGAGCCGTCGGTGTAGTAAGTGATGGAATTTGGGGTGGTGAGGAATTCTATCCGTCTTAGGCTTTCTTGTCGCAGTTGTTGGGTAGGCGTAGTTGCTTTAGGGGAGGATGTTGCTATGATAAGTTTGAATGGGGGGGGACTCCATGGTGGGGGAGGGTGGTACGCGTCGCTCTGTTTGTCTGGGGGGAGGTTTATGATAGGTGTTATATTAAATTCGTGAATGGCTTTGGCGACGCTATGTGACCAGCTGTTTGTTAGGATAACAGGATGTAGGTTGGTTGCCACAGTTAGTCTTGGTAGTAGGGGGAGGGTAGAGTTTTTTTCTTGCTAATTTAGCGGCTAGAATAGCGACTCTTGCCTTAATTCTTAGATTTAGGGACTCCAAATTACATTCAAGTCTGAGGTTACATAATCGGGTCCACATTGGAGAGCCCGTCATAATTCTTAGAGCTTCGTTCTGTATGACTTCCAGCTTGTTACTAAGTTTAGGGTTGATTGTAGGGAGGATTGGGGCTGAGTAATCGATAATAGACCGTATGGCTTGAACGTAAAACATTCGGAGTACTTTATAGGAGGCCCCCTCGCCTTTTTTTGACAGTGACCAGAGGGCGTTGAGACGTAGCTTGGTGGTGTCTCTGAGGTGTTGTACATGTCTGTCAAAGGAGAGATTTCTGTCAAAATGAATTCCCAGATATCTGTGTGTATTTACGTATTCTATAGGAGAGTGTCCTAGGAGAAGCTGTTTTGATGGGGTGGGGATTCTAATGGGGAGGGCTTTGGTTTTTTGGGGATTGATTTTAAGTCCTAACTCCCTGCATTTTTTGAAAAGGACATCTAGTGCTTTTTGGGCCTTCTGTGTATAATTTCCTCCGTATGTGACGAGGGTAATGTCGTCTGCACAGCAGAGAAGGCGGGTTCCTATGCCCAGGTCTAGATGAAGGAGACATTCCACTAGAGTATTAAAAAGGGTTGGGCTAATTATACTTCCTTGTGGCGTACCGTTGGTGTGTTGGAGTGCCTCAGAGAGGTGGCCTTGGAACCTAACTACTGCCTTCCGACCTGAGAAAAAGTCCTCCAGCCAGCGCAGGAGACGACCTTTGACGCCCTTGCTAGCAAGGGTGGCAAGGATGGCCTCAGGGCATGCCAGCTCGAAGGCTTTTTCCAGGTCTATGAATATTGCTAGTCCCCTACCTCCGCGGAGCTCTGATATGAATGAGGAGAGGCATTCTGCTGTGCCTTGGCCTTTTGTAAAAGCAAAAAGGTGTCTGTGGGGGGGAGGGGTGGCCCAGTCGAGGCGGGATTTGGTTAATTTCTCAGCGGTTTTTCCTATGCAGTTAAGCAGGGAGATAGGTCTATAAGTTCCTGGGTCTAGGGGTTTTGGGATAGGGTGGATTATGGCTGTTTTCCATAGAGATGGTAATTTTCCCAGCCGCCACGAGTGGTTGAATAGGTCTAGGAGGGCTGTTCTGGCGGTGGGTCCGGTGTGGCTTAACATAGAGTACGTTATACCATCAGGTCCAGGGGCTGTATCCGTGCTAGTTTTGAGGGAGCGGTTGAGTTCATCGAGCGTAAAATATTGATCAGAGGGGGAGGGGGAGTTTTTATTTGCTGTTATTTGTTGTGTTCTAATTGGGTGTAATTCAGTTTGTGTCTGCCTTGTTAATGTCGGGAGTTGAGTGGGGGACGTTCTGTCGGCGAAATTTGCAGCTAGTCTATCTGCTTCGCCCTGAGGATCGGGATGGGTTGGAGGGAGGGGAGGACGGGGGTTGGATACGGACTTGAGTTTTTTCCAGATATTACTCATATTGGATTTGGCTTCTAGTTTTCGGCACCACTCTAGCCAGCTTTGTTCCTTGAGGGAGTTCTTTTCTTCGATGGTGTGTCTAATGACTGATTGTAAATAACTGCGGCTTTCTGGGGTCGGGTTTGTTCCATGTATTTTTTTGGCCTTGTTTAATCTCCTGTTTAATTCTTTAACCCTGCTACTGTAGTACCAGTGATCTTTGTGGTATCCTTTTGGGGCGGTGGTGGTTGGGATGGCCTGTGAGGCAGCTGAACGGAATGCCTCCGTGATCAGGGTAGCATGCTCCTCTAGGTTGGTGGGGGGGTTGAAGGAGCATAATTCCTCTAATGTGGAGGTGAAGTGGGGCCAATTTGCTTTTTTTGTATTCCATCTTGGGGGGGGGTCGGGGGGTTTGGGGAGTTTAGCGAGATTAATGGTGCATACAATTGCGTGGTGATCCGAGATAAGGGTGGGGTGCAGCTCCCATTTTGTGAGGTGTGTGATTATTGTATTAATAAAAGTTAGGTCAAGTCTACCTCCTCTGATATGGGTGGGAAGTTGGGGGTTGTTTAAGAGTGTTATTTCTGGTGTGTTATCGATCGTGGTTATGATATGTCGCCCCGTTGGGTTGCAGGTGTTTGACCCTAAGCGGGGGTGGTGAGCGTTCAGGTCACCACCTAATATTATATGGTCTGTTGCTGCTGTTGCAAGTATTTCGTCTAGATTAATAGGTGTATTGGGTGAGCAGTAAATGTTATAAATGCATAGTTGGGTTGTGGCAAGGGTGATGGTGCAGCCTTGAATTTCTATATTGTCTCCGCAGTCTGGCAAGGGGAGTATGGTTTTGGATGGGATATTGTCTCTAATAAGGATGGTACAGCCGCGAGGACCTCTTCGGGAGTAGGGGAGGGTGTAGGAAGTGTAGCCTCTGAGTCTAAGGGATTTATTTGCTGGAATGAGGGTCTCCTGGAGGAGGAAGACATCGATGTTGTCCTGATTGGCGGCTTCCTCTAGGAGTGATCATTTGTTGGATGCCCCTTGGATGTTTCATTGTAATATTTTAATATGTGAGGGGTTGGGTGGGGGTTGTGAGTGCGTGGGAGTGGGTGTGGTAGTGTTTATTGGTCTGTATCTGTCCATGGTTGTGCTGGTGTATCTGTGTCATATGGCGTGTGATTCGGTGAGTCGTGTCGTGTGAGTGGAGAGCGGGAGTATGATTTATGGTTTTGGTTGTTGGCCTCCGGTTGTTCTCGTACGCGTGGGCGTGATTCTCGGTTTTCTCTGGCGGGTGAATTTGCCGAGGAGGATCTGTGTGGTTTGTTGGGGTTGGTTGAACTGTTGCGTCTGTCTTTGGAGCGGCGGTGTTTGTCTGTGTGTTTGTTGTGTTGTTGTAGAGTGGCGGTTTGTGGGTGTGTAAAAGGTGTGTTGTGTGCTGTGTCTGGTTTATCGTAGTGTGTGGTGTTGGGTGCGTTTTCTTTGGTGGTGGGTGTGTGTGTGTGTGTGTGTGTGTGTGTGTGTGTAAAGGGGGACTTTAGCGTTTGTGTCGGGAGGTATGGGGTGGTTGTGGAAGGCTGCAATGGAATGTTTGCATATCTCGTCGACCTCTGTTGTTGGTACTGTCACTCCTGTGAGGTTGGTGAGGAGTGAGGCTAGTCCTTGGGCTACGGTGTTTGTGAGTTTGAGGAGGTCCTCAGCACTGAGAGTGATTGAGTGCGGTGGCTGGGTGGTGGTTGGGGGTAGGGTTTGAGTTTGGGTGGTTGTGGTGGTTTGGGTGCTTGCGTGTTTGTGTTGGGGTGGGGGGGGTTGGGGTGTGGGGTGAGTGGGTGCGGTGGGGGTATGTTGGGGGGGATCTGGGTGTAGTTGGGGGTGTTGGGGGGGTTCCTGTGTGGGGTGTGGAGTTGGGGGAAGTTATTTGTTGTAAGCAAAGGGGGGATGGTGGTTTTGTTTTGTTGTTGTTGTTGCTGCTGTCCCCATTTGAAAGTGCCGGGTGGGGCGGGGGTGAAGACAGGCTTGTTTTGTGTTTCTGTTTGGGAGTTCTGAATGCCCTTGTTGATGATTGCTTTGCGTACCGGGCATGCTTTGTTCCACATGTGGTGATTGCCGTGGCAGTTCGGGCATTTTGCGGAGACTGGTTGTTTTGCCTTAAACTTGTCAAGGCAGTTCTGGGTGGGGTGTCTACCACTGCATAGCGCGCAGGTGGGTGGTCTGTGGCACATAGACTGGTGATGTCCGTACCGCTGACACGTGAAACATCGTAACGGTTCTGGGGTGTAATGGCGGAGGTTGTAGCTGCCCCATTTATGGAGGTCAAGGGAGTCTGGGATGGGGCCTCTGAAGGTGATGAGGACCTGTCTTGTCGGCTCCCCTTTGACTTCACATCGCTGCGCTTCTTCTACTTGGTTATGATCGAGAATGGCTTGCAGTGGAAAATTAAGGGGGTAGTGTTGGACCACTACTTTCTTAGTTGACAAATTGGGGTCGAGTTTCTGGAGGAGGAGTTTCTTGCCCTCAATTTCGTCTAGGTTTTCGAGAATGTCTAAAGAATTGCTGTCTAGCGGGACGATGATGGTGTTGAGAGCCTTTGTGGCAATCATTTTGAATTTGAGGGTTGGGTGGGCATTTTCTATTGCAGAGACAACATCGTAGGTGTTTGGAAAGGAGTTTTGTTTGGGAATGAGGAATGCAGGGAGTTTGGGTGTTGAGGGGGGGGGTTTAGGGGCTGGTTGGTGGTCTGGGTGTGGCGGGGGTTGGGGGGATTTTGGTTGGTTTTTTTTTTGCTTCTTGTTTTGGACGAGGGTGAATCCATCGTCAAAATCCAGGGGGAAGGAGGAGACAGACTCGTCGTTGTGGTGGTGGTTCTGGGTGTCAGCCTGAACAGTAGCGGCTGCTTGGTCGGAGTCGTAGGTGGGTGAAGTTTCGTCTGTTTCCATGCCGTTGCAGGAGGGGTCGGATTGGTCTTGCCAGTTGTCTGGTCCATGGCGTCTCGGTTCTTTGCTAGCAGTTTTTTCGGAGGCAGTTGGGGAGTTAGTTGCTTCTAAGGCTCTCTTCTTGTTGTCAGGGGGAGTCGCGTTATTAGTGTTAAGGGCATAGATCTTGGCTGCACTCCTGGGGTCACGGGATGACAAGGTGGTAGGCGGGTTCTTGGAAGTTGCGGTGGAATTATGGCTCGCCATCTTGGCGGCCATCACACACTCTTTCACACTGCCAGTCGCTCACTCATGCACCCAGAGAAAAAGAAGAAGCCTACCTACAGTGGCGGTTTTCTGTCCCCCCGCTAGCGGAGGCCGCGACAGTCCTACCACTGCCCCTGAAGGGTCTTGCCTATCACCCTATCAAGTGTTTGGCTCACCCCAGTAAGTTCCTAAACCACCCTTACTAAAGGGCCCCCTTGTGTATCTTGCCTGTGCCAGAAAACCGCGGGGTTCGGTGTCGTACTTTTACTGGGGGACTCTAGAGCCGAAAGGAAGTAATAGTAGGAGAGGGGGCGCAACCCACGAAAGGGCGGGTGCACACAAGTGTGTGCACCCCGGTACACAATCGTGGGGCGAAAGCAGTGAACTGCAGAGGCACCGTGGGCTGCAATGTCACAGATGGCAGGCGAGAGTGCATGCAGGGGGGTCGGGTGCTGATGCGAAAAGCTCAGGATATCCAATCTCGGGTAGAAATCACCGTACAGTTGCTGCCTCGGTCCGCTTGCAAAAGCTCGATAGTGAGCGACTGAGTGAGAAGAGCAGCGAGAAAGTGGTGCCGAGTGGAAGGCTCTCAGCGAGAGAGATGGTGCGCCACGCCTGGCAGCGGCCTTTTATGTCCCCTGTCTCAGGACTGGCGGCGTGTGAGTGGTCGGGGTGTGATGTACATGGCGATGATTTACTGTTCATGCTTTTTCGATGCAATTCCTGGTTTGCTTGCAAAATTTGGCATGCCCTGTGCCGTGACCTGGCTACGACACCTCTCTAGGATTGGCCTCCTGGGAGCTGGGGTGGGGCCTCGGCCTGAAATCAAGGTTAGATGGATAAGATTCGTACTTGCACGACCGACACTGGGTTATATAAGGGTGGTTGGCGAGCGGGGTCGTCATCATTGTTGGTGCTGGGGACGGAGTGGACACTCGCTACTACTGGGTCTGAGCAGCAGCTGTAGACACTATGACTGGTCGAGGCAAAGGCGGCAAGGGTCTGGGCAAGGGAGGCGCCAGGCGACACCGCAAGGTGCTTCGTGACAACATCCAGGGCATCACCAAGCCCGCCATCCGTCGTCTGGCTCGTCGTGGCGGCGTGAAGCGTATCTCGGGCCTGATCTACGAGGAGACCCGCGGTGTTCTCAAGGTGTTCCTCGAGAACGTGATTCGCGATGCTGTCACCTACACTGAGCACGCCAAGTGCAAGACAGTGACCGCCATGGACGTGGTGTACGCCCTGAAGAGACAAGGGCGCACTCTTTACGGCTTCGGCGGTTAAGAGGGTGCGTGCATAACTGCATGGCACTATTCCACCTGGCCACGGCAAAGCACACAACAACAACAACCCCCGGACCTCTTTTAGAGGTCCACACAATTTCTGTGAAAGAGAATGAATAAAGGCATAGTAGTATAAACAAATGCAGACGTTGAGCAGGTTAGCTAGCACCAAAATTAAGTTTTTTTTTTTTATTAATGTCACGGATATGAAGGCATGTAATGCAACCCAACCAACTCTTACCACACCTAACATAACCAAACCAAACCAACCCTAACCTAACTGAACCATACCAAACCTCTCTCTCTCTCTCTCTCTCTCTCTCTCTCTCTCTCTGGCAGTTGTAAAAAAAAAAAAGAAAAGAAAAGGGGGGGGTTAGGCAACTGTCAATTTTGCTTCTACATCTTCTAATTTTAACGGACGTCTGTGCATACATATACATTATCACTTATTTTGCTGGGCCATTGCTTTCTCTGTCCCTCTGATCTAACACCCTCCTCCCCCATTTCAGGAAAGCTTTCTCCATACCTATCAGGGCAATTTCCATCCTGTTGCGAGAGCATCTCCTCTGCTGTGCTCCGGGAGTTGCCTCCATAAATCGTGAAGGCAAATCCCACTAATCCAAGGTATTTCTGCCTTCATATGCACGAGCAGCAAACTTGAAGGATGCACCTAGAGAATAGAAGACACAGTCAGTCACGTCGGTGAGGCACCACACACAGTGCATGATATGAATGCCTAAGCGTTAAACAGACAGAATGTCTGCATATGAACAAGTTATCCCTTGAATTTGTCGCTGTCACGGCCGTTTTCTCTAAGTGCCAAAACCCACCAATCACCCATCGTACAAGCATTGCATCAACCGCCATACAACCGCTGAGGCCTGAAATCAAATTTAAATGGATCCGGTTGGTACTTGCACGACCGCTAGTGCATTATATAGAAGAGGTGGTCGACAAGGTGGCTGACACTCGCCTCCCAACAGCTTCACTAAGCAGGCCTACACCGGAGCTCGCAGTTCGATGGCTGCTGCTGCTGCTGCTGCTGCTGATGATGATGATGATGATTATTATTATTATTAATCTTGATGATGATGATGATGATGATGAATGGATGGATGAATAGATAGATGGTGGTGGTGGTTTTTGATTTTGTAGGAACTAGTTGTTGCAATACTACTAATGACGAGAGAAATGAATGAATAGTATTTTCTTAATTATTCCTCTTATTTGGGGGTGTTAAACCCACCATGGTCGTCACCACACGGATAATATATATATATATTTATATATATATATATAAATATATATATTGTTACGCTGTCCGCCTGTCCGTTCCCACGGGTGCAGCCGTTACAGCTGGGCTAGGGGATTATGCAGTATCCGTGTCATTCGCGGAGTTTAAATTAGCGAGTGTTACAAGTTCTTTTGTTTCTTTCGTTCCTACCACTGTGGGCAATTTTATTTAATACCATGCTGAGAATGCATTTGATTATTTTGATTGTCTTATGTGAGCTACCAGTATATTTAATGATGTTTTGCTTGCATTAGAAGTACCAATTCATTGTAGAGAGAGAGGGGCACGAATTTAAGTTCCTTATTAATTAATCTGATTCATGCGTTCACTCTTGGCTGCACACGAGCCTAGCATTAGAGCAGTGTCTTCCCAACCAGCTTCAGCGTCGTGTGTGTGTGTGTACACTCTCTCCCCAGTCATATTTTTGTATAGAGAGAACACGTCGGTGTCTCTAAGCCGGGCTGGCGCTATCGTAACAGTGGCGACCTCGCATCAGGATATCCTAACAGTGCTTTCTTCTTGCTTGGCTATCGTTACCTTGGCGTTCTCTGTGCTTTGAGGTGAAGTTGATGAGTGTGAAGTTTCTCAGTCAGCATTAGTTATTTCATTATTCAGTACTGCCATTGAATTGTCGCCATGGAGTCACGCGTGTCTACACCAGAAGGCGTACGTGCTGAGTCACCTGTGGATAAGGAAAATATGGAACAACGAGAGGCACATAGCAAAGGTACTCCCCGTGTGAGCCCTGTATTTAACCATGGTGCTGAGCTGCCTCGTTTCGCTACCCCACTATTACCATCTATGATGCCGCCGAGCCAGTTTACAGCAGTTCCCCCAGGTATGTCTAGTGCTTTCCCTGGAGTTGTTCATTCCACTCCCATATACCCTGGAGTCTTGTCACCGGAGGCTCAGTTGGAGTTGAAAAAGATGGAGATGAAGATGCAGCGTGCCAGAGAAGAGATGGAGATGCAGCGTGCAAGAGAGAAAGAAGAGATGGAGATGCAGCTGAAGATGCAGCGTGAAAAAATGCGATTTGAGCTAGAGAAGACTCGCTTGGAGGTGACTGCTAAAAGGTCTACTTCAGATACCCATACCTCAGGCTGTGCAGAGGATAGGGAGAGTTGGCTCTCAAGGAGTCTGAAATTAGTGCCAGCATTTGATGAGTTGAAGGTGACAGAATGGTTTGTCAGGTTTGAAAAGAAGGCTAGGGAGTTTGAGTGGCCCAGGCAGCGCAGGGTGGGCTTGGTATCTAATGTGCTGAAGGGAAAAGCTTTGGAAGCGTATAATAGGATGAGCCCTGAGGATGTAGATGATTATGATGAATTTAAAGCAGCCATTCTTAAGGCATATGAACTTTGACCAGAGGCTTATCGGTTGTTGTTCCGTGGTGCTCGGAAAAGACCTGCTGACACCTATATGGCCTACGCCAGGTATCTGGAGGAGACGTTAGACGAGTGGTTGCTGAGTGAGAGCGCCACTTCGTATAGCGAGGTGCGTGAACTGCTTTTGATGGAACATTTTACCAACATGGCTGACAAAGAAACTGGTGTTAAAATTAGGGAGAAGAGATTTAAGACCTTGAAGGAAGCAGCGACGTGGGCTGATGACCGGGTGTTGGCCTTGCAGAGTATGGGGGTCAAATATGCTAATTTTCAGTATTCCAGGGAAAGGATTGTGAGTGGTCCGGCCTGGGATAAATCTCCCGTGAATCAGTCCAAGGGAAGTCCAGAGGAGAAAAGGAATTCAGGGAGAAAGAGCCCTGTATCAAGTTTGAAGCTACTTTGTTACTTTTGCAAACAGAGTGGGCACATCAAGCCTAACTGCCCTAAGTGGAAGGCCTCCCAAAATGCCAAACCAGTGGCACTAGTTGTAGGTTCGAGTCAGGTGAACGAGAGGAGTTGGGAGAGTGGTAACGGTGAGGGAGAAGTCTGTGGAAAGCTGGAGTGCAGCCGGCTGTGCTCGCTGCCAGCTCAGGCTGAAAAAGTTACCCAACATGCTACGCCACCTCCGGATGAACTGCCTCAGAAATCGTCCCTAGACTGGTGTAAACCTTTTATGTGTCACGGCACAGTGAAAATTCATGGGATCAATTATCCAGTTACTGTGGTTCGTGATACTGGTGCACAACAGTCTGTGTGCAGAAACGTGACTGGAGGGCCTGTAAACTCAGGGAAGTATGTGCTGTGTAGAGGCATGAATTCAGATGAATACTATGATTATGTTCATGTGGAACTCGATTGCCCCATTGTTCAGGCTGCAGCTCAAGTCGCTGTTGCTGATGTAATGCCAGTAGAGGGGGTTGATTTTCTGCTGGGGAACGACCTGGCTGGGGAGAAAGTATTTCCATCTCTTCCCCCACCAATTGTGGCAGAGAAGTGTTTTGACGCCCCAGAAATTGGTATTGAAGTTGATGCAGAAGTGGAAGCCATGTTCCCGGTCTGTGCAATTACAAGATCTATAGCACAGGTTGCAGCCTGGGAGGAAGAACTGGCGAAGTCACAGGTTCTTGGGATCGACTGTGATGAGGCAGGGCCACCAATGGAGGAACCTCGTGAGCAGGGTGTTGCTGTGGTGGGTGAGGAGAGTGGGAATGCGTGCATGGGCGCCGCCCAACTTCCCAATCAGGACACTAGAGGTGGTGCTGAGTGTGTCTGTGTGGAGACTGAACCCAGCCCACCGACTGAATTAGAAGAATTTCAGGACGCTGGGGTCGACTGTGGGGATGCAGGACCACCGTCAAACGCGCCTGAGGAACTGAGTGTCACTGTTGAGGGTAGAGGTGATGATGATGTCAGTGTGGAGTCTGACATTCCTCCCCCTGTTGAGTGTACTAGAGGTGGCGCTGAGATTGATCGCCCTTCGCAATCCAGTGTCCCGGCCAGTCCCTTATCTCAGTCCTCAGTAGAGCTGATGGGTGTTGGGCCAGCAGAATTGAGGGTGAAGCAACAGGAGGATGTAACATTAAAGCCCTTGTTTGCTCGAGTAGGGGAAGAAAGAAGTATGGAGTGTGGTAAGGAGTTCCTGATTAAAGACAATGTTTTACATCGCCGATGGACGCCCACTGGCACCACGGTGGATGGAGGAGTGGGTGAGTTAGTGCAGGTGGTGGTGCCTGTGCAGTATAGGGTGCCGTTAATACAGTTAGCACATGAGGGACCTTTAGCAGGTCACCTGGGAAATAGAAAGACAGTGCAGCTTTTAAGATACAACTTTTGGTGGCCAAGTATGCCGGGACAAGTTGCTGCGTACATCAAGAGCTGTCACACGTGTCAGATAGTGGGCAAGCCTAATCAAGTTCTTCCTGTGGCCCCTTTGACTCCCATTCCTGCAGCTGAACCTCCGTTTACCTGGGTAATCATTGATATCGTGGGCCCTTTACCTCCTACTTCTGCTGGAAACAAGTATTTGTTAACCATAATGGATGTTACAACGCGATACCCAGAGGTTGTACCAATCAGAAGCATGCAGGCGAAGTCAGTAGTCAAGCAACTTATCCTGTTCTTTACTCATTTTGGCCTGCCCAAGGAGTTGCAGTCAGACCGTGGAGTAAATTTTACATCTAATTTGCTTAAGCAGACAATGACAGAGTTGGGCATCAAGCACATTTTGTCCAGTGCCTACCATCCGCAGTCACAAGGTGCCCTGGAAAGGCATCATCAGACCTTAAGACAATGCTGCGCACCTTCTCCTATGATAGTGAAAAGGATTGGGACCTAGCGGTACCCTTTGTTATGTTTGCAGTGAGAGAGGTACCAACTGAGTCATTGGGGTTTTCACCCAATGAGTTAGTGTTTGGGCACAGAGTTCGTGGTCCCTTGGATGTGGTGCGAGAGGCCTGGAGTAACAACAAATCTGGCAGCCAGGAATCCATGCTTGACTATGTCTGCCGCACTCGGGAGAGACTGCATTGCGCTTTAGAGCTTGCCCGTGACCATCTAATCGGGGCTCAAGCGAAAATGAAGGCTCATTACGATAAGGTCAGAAGTCGTGAGTTTAAGCAAGGAGATGAAGTTTTGGCACTGCTGCCCATGCAAGGAAAACCTCTGGCGGCTAGATTCAGTGGTCCTTATATTGTGAAGAGAGCTGGGGAACTTGACTATCTAATTGTTACCCCAGATAGGCGGAAGAGTACTCAGTTGTGCCACATTAATATGTTGAAGCCATACTACCGCCCAGTTGATTCTTATTGTGGGATGACTGCTGATGTCTCTCACCTGGGATGTGAAGGCCGGGGAAGGGAGGACGTGGCATCAAAGGAACGTGCTGTGGAGGGAGCTGTTGGTGCCGGTGATGTGAGTAGTGGACCAGGGTTACTGCCACAGTCCCTAGAAGGTGACTTTGGAGTGGACATTGAGGGAACCAGGGATAAGAGCGCTCCTGTAGTTTTGGTGGTTGGTAGTGAGTTGGAGGAGCATGAGGAAGTGCTTAGTCGTGGTGAGATGTTACCAGCTGACCTATGGGAGGGCAATGGTTATGCAGCTCTAGTGGAGAAATTGCGACACCTTGATCCAGTAAAGCGAGAAGAGCTGTGCAACAGAATTATGGAAACATCCGAAAGTTTTTGGAGATTCACCGGGATTGACAACTTGGGCTACTCATGACATTGACGCTGGGGATAGTAATCCTGTAAAATTAGCTCCCTACCGCATCAACCCTGTCAGACAGAAAGCTCTCGATAATGAGATCAAGTATATGTTGGACCATGGATTGATCAAGAGGAGTTTCAGTGAATGGAGTTCACCAGTTACCTTGCAGCCGAAGCCAGATGGGAAGGTTAGGTTGTGTGTGGACTTCCGGAAGGTTAACTCACTCTCTAAGACCGAACATCCCTTGCCTCGGGTCGATGACTCCGTGGACAAGGTGGGAAATGCCACTTATATCACCAAACTTGACTTAGTAAAAGGATACTGACAGGTCCCGCTGACGGAACGGGCTAAACAAGTAGCTAGCTTTGTTGTCAGTGGTGCAGTATATCAGTGTCAGGTGATGCCTTACGGACTGAAGAAAGCTCCAGCCACTTTCCAGAGGCTTATGGATAAAGTGGTGGATGGTATACCTAATTGTGTCGTTTACATCGATGATGTCATTGTGTATGACACCAAGTGGGAGGAGCACCTTGATCATGTGGAAATGCTCATTAAGCGGTTGGAGGAAGCTGGCTTAGTAGTCAACTTGGACAAGTGCGAGTTCGTACGTGCTAAGGTCCAGTACCTTGGATTTGTTGTAGGTCATGGGCAAGTGGCTCCACCTCGGGCTAAGGTGGATGCCATTTCCAACTTTGCAGCACCCCAGTGTCGCCGTGCCCTCCAGCGATTTTTGGGCATGATCGGCTATTACAGAAGATTGGAAATTACTCCACAGTGCTTGCCTCTCTTACTGACTTATTGCGCAAGGATAAGTGGCAGTGGACAGCCGAGTGTGAGCAAGCTTTTACTACTGTTAAGTCTCTGCTGTGCCACCACCCTATATTGCGTGCACCAGATTTTGACAAATCTTTTGTGCTGGCAGTTGATGCTAGCCGAGTAGGGGTAGGAGCAGTGTTGATGCAGCCGGATGAGGGCCAGGTTGAACATCCCATATCATACTTCTCAAAGAAGTTTAATAGAGCTCAGAAGAACTATTCCGTCATAGAGCAGGAGTTATTAGCGATTATCCTGGCCCTGCAACACTTTGCTGTCTACCTGCCCCCTTTTGGCCCTGTGATCAAGATTTATTCAGACCATCATCCCCTGCAGTTTTTGAACAAGTTTAAATTTAAGAACCAGCGTTTGACCCGCTGGAGTTTGCTTTTGCAAGAGTACAATTTAGAAGTTAGGCATATTAAAGGGATTGATAACGTAATTGCTGATTGTTTATCCAGGAAGGGGTCAGGGTCTTTATTCGAAAATTTTGATCCAGGGCTCAAAATTTTCCCTTGGGGAAGGGCGTGTTACGCTGTCCGCCTGTCCGTTCCCACGGGTGCAGCTGTTACAGCTGGGCTAGGGGATTATGCAGTATCCGTGTCATTCGCGGAGTTTAAATTAGCGAGTGTTACAAGTTCTTTTGTTTCTTTCGTTCCTACCACTGAGGGCCATTTTATTTAATACCATGCTGAGAATGCATTTGAGTATTTTGATTGTCTTATGTGAGCTACCAGTATATTTAATGATGTTTTGCTTGCATTAGAAGTATTCAATTCATTGTAGAGAGAGAGGGGCACGAATTTAAGTTCCTTATTAATTAATCTGATTCATGCGTTCACGCTTGGCTGCACACGAGCCTAGCATTAGTCCAGTGTCTTCCCAACCAGCTTCAGTATCGTGTGTGTGTGTACACTCTCTCTCTCCCCAGTCATATTTTTGTATAGAGAGAACACGTCGGTGTCTCTAAGCCGAGCTGGCGTTTTCATTTAAGTTCATTTTATTCTTTTGTTTGCTGACTGAGGGAAGTAGCTATTTTATTTGATTTTTGTGACCGTGTTGTTTTTGGAGGGCCAGGCTGGCTCACCGTGGTCCTCTCGCTGCCTTTATTAATGTTCCCCAACACACGTACATGCACACACACCCCTAACCCCTACACAGATCAATCCCATCTCCTTGCACAAGGCTAGTGAGAACTATTGTGAGCTATCAACTGCGTTCCCCCTTGGACACGGGTTAAGTAGAAATTCGTCACCACCGGAAATAAGTGGGAGGTGTTCCTGGAGACTGTCTCGGGCGGTATTAATTCCGGTAGTGACGATAGTAGGCTAGATCCATAGGTAGGCTGTTCCGTTTGTTACTATCAAAGTACAGTGTTGCGTACTTAAGTGATAATTCTTCCGTTGCACAGTTTTTCTCTAGTTTACGGAGTGTGAGTGCCGGGGTCTGCGTTATTTTCTCAACGCAGTGGAGGCCGATCATCTAAAACTACCTTGTTGTCTTTTTGTAATAGCCCCGGTCTGGCGCTACCGTAACAATATATATATATATATAATATATATATATATATATATATATATATATATATATATATATATATTGTTACGATAGCGCCAGCATATATATATATATATATATATATATATATATATATATATATATATATATATATACTGTTGAATACATCACCATATCCTCTGTCACTGAACGACTTCGATGGTGGGAGAATAGACATCATCATCATCTATGTTTTCATTCATCCACCCGGCCAGGCAGTTTGTTATTTAGGAGGCATAATTATACAGTACAATATTATGTAGGTGTAGTTGGGAACGGGACAAGACGCTATGTAGTAGTGGGAATAATATTATAATTAATCGACCTTCACTGACGTCAGTAGCTTCTTATATGCAACCGAACGTAAATATAGCCACAGACACATGCCAGCATTCAACACATACCACATTATACGCACATACATACATACAGACACATACAGTATACCATCACATTCATCCATACACAAACATGATTGATGATGATGATGTTGGGCAATACCAAAGTCTATTCTCTCTCAAGAAACGAATGTGGCTCCTAAAGGAGCCGATGGAGGTGAAGAAGAAGGATTTCTTGGAAGCGTTTAGTTCTCCGTCTTCTTGGGGAGCAGCACAGCCTGGATGTTAGGCAGAACACCTCCCTGGGCGATGGTGACGCCAGAGAGGAGCTTGTTGAGCTCTTCGTCATTGCGGATAGCCAACTGCAGGTGACGGGGAATGATACGAGTCTTCTTGTTGTCACGGGCTGCGTTGCCAGCCAGCTCAAGCACTTCAGCTGCTAGGTACTCCATGACTGCAGCCAAGTAGACGGGGGCACCAGCACCCACACGCTCGGCGTAATTGCCTTTACGAAGGAGACGGTGGATCCTGCCGACGGGGAACTGGAGCCCAGCCCTGCTAGATCGGGACTTGGACTTTCCCTTCACCTTGCCTCCCTTGCCACGTCCGGACATGGTAGTAGTAGTAGTATCGTCTTCGTCGTCGCTGGAGCAGGAAGTCCTTCAGGATAAGACTAATGCGTCACCCCACCGTTGTGTTGTTGTTGTTGTTGGGATATTTGCCCCACCAAATATGGTGGGGACACAGGCAAACAAGAGAGCCCGTCAGAAGTGTGCATGAGGCGCAAACCTTGAATTATCGAGGGGGAGAGTAGTCCCTGACCGTTTGTAGTAGAATATGGAGGGGAGCACGGGCGACAATGCCAGCAGCATCCATAGAGTCATCTCCAGACCGTGCCAGTGCTGTGTCAGGTTGAGGCCTAAGCATGAAAGTGGCAGGGCAGTGAAGCAGATAGTGAATCAGCGGCTCTGTAGAACTAGCTAGACAGTGGGTACACGGTTCTGGCTCTGCGCCAATAATCTGCCTGTAGCCAGGGGACCCCAGACGCAAGCGCCTGAGCCGCACTAGAAAATAATTAGGTGTACTCGGAGGAGGTGACAGCAGGGAATAGGACGTGGCTGTGGCATACCAGGTAGCCGAGCGAGAGCCCTCCGTTACCCAAAGCCGATGATCCTCTATGGATTGCCTGCCGATTGTAGCATTTAGAGTGCACATGAGGTGTGATGGGCCGGAGCGCAGTGAAAATGTAATATCAGGGAGAGAGCAAGCTGCCCGTGCTGCACCATCCGCAAGCTCATTGCCGCGGATACCAACATGTCCAGGGAGCCAGTGGAGGATGATATTAGCACCCCTGCGGACAAGAAGGGATACAAATGTATAAATGGCCGTGGGAAGATAGTCCCGAAGGGAAAAGGAGCGGAGTCTGTGCAGGGAGGAAAGAGAGTCAGTATGAATAATGACTCGGTGGCGATGATGGTGATGGGCGTGTCGCAAGGCACCCAAGATGGCAGCAAGCTCTGCTTTGAAAGCTGAGACACCCTGGGAGAGTCACCAAGACTCTACCAGTTGGCCAGAAACAAAGGCCGCCCCAGCAGAGTCATCAGATGAATCTGAGCCATCAGTGAAGTAGACGGCCGAGTCCGGTAAGGCTAGAGTTGCTACTCGGCTTAGACCCTCCTGACGGAGGAGTGCAGGAAAGGATGAACGAGGTTTAGCCTCCGAGGGACCAAAAAAGTGAAAAAGCGGGGGATCCCATGGTGGTGGTTCCACGTATCCCGGAAAAAGGGAGTCAGGATCCTGACAGAGGCTCTCTGCAGCTCCCAACCCATGGACAATGGCAGCTGAATTGCTGGCCCAGTCACGCTGAGGGGCCTGTGCAGGTGGTCGACACATGAGCCTTTTTAAGAGTGCCGAGACAGGCAGGTGGGGCCGGCACTGCACCAGCTGTAGAGTGATGAGCACCTCGTAGCGCAATACGACGTGCCAGAGATGGCAAGCCACCCTCCATTCGCAGATTAACAACCCGGGTCCAACATGGAGCACCCAGCATGACACGGAGGGCATCATTCTGGATGACCTCCAGAGATCGAGACACTGGTGGAGTAAGGCCAGTCAGACAGATGGCGCTGTAGTCCACCAGAGATAGGATGGTGTGAATATAAAAAGTCCGGAGAACAGAAAATGATGCCCCCAAACTCTGCCTGGAGAGATATCTAAGAGCAGCCATTCGGGTGGAAGCACGTTCCCTCACATACCGAACATGACATGCAAAGGTGAGACCCCCATCTAGCCAGACCCCCAGATACTGGTGGATGGTGACCAGGGAGAGCTGATGACCTCCAAGCAGCAGTGGAAAGTCGGGGGGGCGGAGGCCAAAAGGCAGACACTTCGTCTTGGCGAAATTGATCTTTAGGCCTAGCTCGGTGCACTTGGCATGCAGCCGAGAAAGGGCCAAGTCCGCCTGTGTGTAGCAGTCTCTCCTCGTAAAGAAGAGGGCCAGATCGTCAGCATAGCAAAGAAGAGTTATGCCAGGCCCATATTCCACAGTTAGGAGCTCCTCCATCAGGACATTAAAGAGGAGAGGGCTCAAAACGCTTCCCTGGGGGGTGCCATTAGGATGAGGATGAAAAGGGGAGAGGTGCCCCTGAAAGCGGACCCCCGCAGTGCGGTCACTGAAAAAGTCCCGGACCCAGGATATGAGCCTGCCCCCTACTCCCCTGGCCGCAAGAGCTGCCAAGATAACAGTGGAGTTTGCCAGTTCGAAGGCCTTCTTGAGGTCGAGGAAGATGGCCATTCCCCGTCCGCCCCTCAGCTCCCCAAGGAATGATGCAAGGCAGTGAGTGGCACTCCTTCCTGGATGATAGGCATAAATCCTTGGGTGCAGCGGTCCCAGCCGCCAAGCAAGACGAGCCCGCACAACCCTCTCAGCTGTCTTAGCAATGCAACTGAGCAGGGAGATGGGGCGCATGGCAGTGGGATCGCGAGGCTTTGGAATCAGGTGGATGACCGCCATCTTCCACGACCTCGGTAGACGCCCCTCAGACCACGAGAGGTTGAGCAGATCAAGAAGGCGATCTTTCCCACAATCTCCAGCATGTGATAACAGAGAGTAGGTTAGCCCGTCGAGCCCCGGAGCAGTGTCTCCTCTGTGCTGCAGCGCTTTATGCAGTTCCCCGCTGGTAAAGGGAACATCGGCGGGGTCAGGCCTTTCACAGGCAGTTTGAATTGCTGCAAGACGAGAGGTAGAAAACTGCTCCTGTTTGTCTCTAACGGACTGTGGCAGATTGAGAAGCAGAGCGATCCGCGAAGTGTTGAGCAAGACGACTGGCTTCAACGGCTGGGTCAGGGTGAGAGGGAGGACCGGGAGGACGTGGATCAGAGATAGACCGGATTCTCCTCCACATCTCCCTGAGAGTGGAGTGAGAGTCTAAGGTCCTGCACCATCTGATCCACGTCTCCTCTTTCAGCCGGCGTTTTTCTGACACGACGTGTTGCGTGACAGCAGCAAGGTGTCGGTGCGGGGATGTGCGGCACCGCCGGTATTGCTTTCGTGCAGCGTTGAGTCTGTGGTTAAGTTCCTTGACCCTGTCGCAGTAGATCCAGCCGTCTCAGTAACGCTTCTCGGAACGTCGCTGTTGTGGGATGGATATGGAGGTGGCCTGTGCAAAAGCACTGGCAACTTGATCTGCACTACCCTCGAGGTCCAGGACGGGAGGGGAGGCCTAAAAAATGGTGGATAAGGCCCTGGCAAAGGCAGCCCAGTCAGCTTTGCTGAGGTCCCATCTCGATGGGGGAGGTGGGGCCGGGGGGAGGGGTGTGAGTGGCAGCCTGATCTGTATGGCAAAGTGATCGCTGGCTAGGCGCGGGTGGAGCGACCATTGCGCCGAGCCAGCAAGTGGGGTGGAGGTGAATGACAGATCCAGGCGTCCTCCCCGAATGTGGGTGGGTTCTTGAATGTTGTTTATTAAGGAGACACCTTCCATCTCGAGAACGAGAGAGATGTGCCGTCCTGCCTCGTTGGATGAAAGGGGCGATGCAAGAATGTCATGATGGGCATTAAAGTCGTCCCCGATAAAGACAGAACGGGAGGCAGCGTGGGAGAACACCTCCCCCACATCAAGAGTGCCCCCCTGGCTTTTGTAGACATTGTACACAGTTAGTGAAGAGGATGCCAGGTGTAACACAACACCTTGCATCTCTACATCTGGTCCCCAAAAGGGCAGGGGGTCACAAACAGTGCAGGGGACGTGATCTTGGACGAGAATGGCACATCCTCGTGTGACTCCACATTCGTAGGGGAGGAGATGGGAGGTGTATCCAGGTAGCTGAAAGGAGGAACTGTCTGGGAGTAAGATCTGCAGGAGGAAGACGTGGGGCTGATCCCTGGCTACTGCCTCCTGCAGGAGGGGGAGCTTGTGTCTGATCCCCAAACAGTTCCACTGTATTAATCGGATGTCTGCAGGGTTTGCTTGCAGGTCATGGGGGTCAGGGGGCTGTCGCTCGAGAGGGAGACCGGGGCCTCGACCACCGTGTCGACTGCCACTGGTGCCGGCGCTTCCTCTGATGGGAGGGGTGGGAGACAAGGCTCCTGAGCCCTCTTGGATGAGGTAGCGGTGTGTCGAGGCCGTGCCCTCCGTCTCGGGCAAGCCGCCCTGCGCGGTGGGGGGTTGGTGGTCTCTGGAGGGGGTGCAGGCTGAGGTGTGCCGCTTTGCTTCTTTTTGATGGCCAGATTGATGATCCCATCGATTGCGGCTGAGACAGGGGCTGTGGAGCACGTTATTCCCAGGCATTGGCTGATCCCCACAACTAAGGCCTCGGCTATCTGTTTCCCAATGGAGTGAAGCTCCACGAGGGTGAATACAGGCTCCTGCTGAATGGGGGCCTGGGAGGGACTGTGAGTGGCCCCGGCTGATGGGTGCTGCGGTGGCGAGGCTGGACAATGTACCTCTGCGTCGTGACGACCTGGGTGAGAGCAGGTGGTGGGGGGACTGTTGTCGTGGTGCATAGTGGTGGGCTCGGCATGGTAGGCAGCGGAGGGAATTCTGCCTCGCTGGTGGCTGGGACTTTTTCCGTGGGGCGGCGCTGTTGGCCCCAAACGAAGGTACCTGGAGGGGCTGGAGTCAGGCTGATGGCCTGCTGCTCCTGTACCCATGCCACTTGCTGTTTGCGGCCTTTCAGTACTCTCCTCGTTCTGGCTGGGCAGCTGGGGTGCCAGGCATGGTGCGATCCTGAGCAGTTGGGGCATCGGGAAGTTACAGGCTGTTTTGTTTTCAGCCTTGCCAGGCACTGCTTGGTGTCGTGGCTGGCGCTGCAAATGCCGCATACTGGGGGGCGGTGGCAGTTGGCCCTGTGGTGTCCGTATCTTTGGCACCTGTAACAACGGAGCAGCTCTGGCGTGAAGGGGCGCAGGTGGAATTCGCCCCAGTTCCCTAGATCGAGGGAAGGTATTAGCGGCCCCTCAGAGTGACTGTGACCTGAAGGGTCTCTTCCCGCGTGCGCTGATTTTGGCAGCGCTTGGCCTCCCACTAGAGGGTGCTGTAGGAGGAGTCCCACCGGCATACGCCTGGGGTAGCCCATGACAGTGGCCTTGGTGAGCTGTTCGCCCCCTTGCAGCTCTACAATCTTCAGAGGTGGGGCCTCGTCCTCCGCCAATGCCCTCAGTCGCAGGTAGGTCTCCTCGTCCCGGGGGATAAGGACGCAGCTGTCGTCGCGGCCGTAGCGGTTTGTGACGGCTAGTCCCTTTAGGTGGTTTTCAAGGGCTTGGACCGCGCCGTAGCTGGTCGTGAATCCCGGTTGGCCTGGGACACGAAAGGTTGGGAAGTTGGAAGGGGGTGGTGGAGGAGGCCGGACTGAGACCGAGGGGCGTGGCGCAGAAGGGGGCCTCTGAGGAGCTGAGGGGCATGATGCAGGTGGGGGCTGCTGGGGAGCAGCCATGCGTCTGGCCGGGATTCGTTCGTTTCCCTGTGTCGCTCGTGATTTTTTGTGCGACACGAGGGTCCAGTCCTCTTCATCAGGAGAGTTAACAGCAGTGGTGGCAGCAGGGGCAGGCGGGGTGCCTGTGGGGGCAGTTTCCCTGGCAGCAGTGGTGGCCTCTGTGGCGCTGTCGCGTGCTCGAACACTCAGCTGGGCCTTGGCAGTAGGCTGTGGTGCACTTGCAGAGGGGGGGCAAGGCGGTCGCTTGTGAGTGCTGGAGGGGCTGCGAGTTACTTGGGGAGAAGCCTGGGAGCCTGAAGAGGTGGGAGCTGGGGCAGGCGTGATCCCATCCATGGTCTCGTGAATCCGCGCGATCTTAGCTCGCGTGGACGAGGACGTGGTAGGAGCAGCATACCGTGGGTGTGCTACATGTCCGTTAGGCCTTGGAGCGGGGGGAGCAGTGGGGGGGGCCCCGGAGGAGGAGGAGGAGGAGGAGCTACTGGAGGAGAGTTTACGCTCTCGCTTCTCCCCGGTAGTGGGCTTTGTAGGGGGTGGCCTCGAGGGCGGGGGGGGGGCGGGCAGGCCCCTTGGTCCTGGAGGTGCATGCCACCTTCATGGCATATGCACCAGGCAGTGCAGAAAACGTAAAGGCAACTCAAGACACACACACACACAAAGTGATTAATTTACAATATGCGCTCAATTCGTCTGTTGGGTTGACAGAACAAGTCAACTCAACAGTAAACAGATGAGCAGAATTGAAGCAAATTAATTATATAGGAATTTAATTTAATCTCAACCTGAGCAAATCTATCAGTGTGAACTAATTTGTTAAATAAATCAGAACACCTGGACAGACCTACGCAGGAGAAAGTAAATTAAATAAGAACACAACGGTAATGCTATTTAGTTTAGAAAAACTAGGTTAGGTGAGTCACGGAACTAATTTGCAATACAAACTAATTCCTCAGACAAACCCAACGAGTTAGTGTAAACTAAATATAAGACTGGGCAAAGGGAAGCCAAGAGCACAATACTAAAGTGATATTTAGTTTAGTAGAACTATGCTGGGGCAGCCACAGAACTAACTTGCAATGCAAATTAATTCCTCAGAAAGCCACAGCAAGTTGAAGTAAACTAAATATAAGGCGAAAAAAAAAAAAAAACGGCCGAGAAAAAACCCTACAGTGACGGGGGGGGGGTTCCCCGTCCTCTAAAGGACGTCGAGGGAAGACCCGTCACTTCCCCATGAGGGACTTTCCTAACCCTAGCCCTAACAGAGAATGCCGCCCTCACCGCCTCCTATAACCAGGCCCTAAAGGCCCCCCTTCATGGAAATGCCCTGCGGCACTCCTTCAGGGTTCGGCGTCGTACTATGGTGAGGGACACTAACGGCAGGCCGAGAAAAACGCGAAAACGAAAACTCCCTAGAGCAAGAGTAGGGTTCTTGAAAAAAAGGCAGGGAGAAACGCTGTGCAGTGGAGAGAAAACACACAGCTCTAGCAGTACCGGCAAGGCCGATCACAGCTCCAGTGTCGATCAGTGGTGATGAAGAGGAAGCAAGCTTCCAAGACAACACCAAAACAGGACTGCGTGGAGATAGAAGCAGGAACAAAGCAAGAGCTGGAGAGCTGGGAGACACGTGTTGACAGCACGGCTGCAGCAGCGCGAGTGCATAACCCGCCTTTGTTTGTTTGTTGATATTCGCCCCGCACATGTAGGGGCATGGGCAAACAGAGAGCCCGTCAGGGAAAAGTCGGAATCAAGCTCTAGATTCAGAGCAAAGCGGGAACAGCAGGCTGAAGGATGAGGGGGAGCAGGAACAGCAGACTGAAGGACGAGGGGAAGGCGGTAGGGGCAGGGGAAGGTGCGATGGTTGGTGGTGAAGAACGGCTGGGCAAAAAAAGCACCTCAAGGCTGCTCATCAGAGTCGGAGACGTCGGTATACTCGGAGTCGTGATCGATATCCTCGTACAACTCCAGCTCCCCCGAGTCCCTAAGGCGAGGTGGAACGGCTAAAGGTGAGTCTTGAAGGACCCGGCTGAGAGCTAGAGTTAAGCCGCGTTCGAACCTGGCGGCGAGGAGCTCACGAGCATCGTCTGACTCGGCAGAGGATGGCAGAAGAAGGGCAGGTGAGAGGCTTGCAGGCGGCGGATCGGTGGTGGAAGTTGTGAGATCCACTCCCTCAGCAGCAGGTGGAAAAACGGGGGGGGAAGGGCCCTCGACGTCGCGGTGGTTGGGCGAAACGGGGACGGCAGCCCTTTCCCCCTCGGCTGCAGATGGCAAGGCGTGGATCTCAGCAATGGTGGTGATGGTGTCCAGCTCCATGGCCGTGATCGGTGCCGGGTCGGCAGGGGGAGAGGCAGACGAGCCAGTCGCCCTGTTGAGGGGTCAGTCCAGGCACAGCCGTTTGCGTGGTGTACGGCGGGGCCGAGGTGGAGGTGGCCGGGACTTGGGCTGCGCAGGAGGCCGCTGGGGACGACGATCTGGGCGAGGGGCTGAATGTGCGTCTCCGACAAAGCTCTGGGGGATGACAAGTCTTGGTAGCCCGTTCTCCTCAAAGATTTGAGGGGGAAGAACGTGCAACAGAGTCTTGTCACCCCCACAAAAAGCCTGTGCCGTAGCGACGCACATCGAGACCAGGAGATTAGTCTCCCCAGAACACCCAGGATCACGAGACTGGCGCCTCTGGGCCATGGGGCGCCGCCGTGCATGGGCAGAGCCCTGCACAGCAGCACCTCCCGGCCCAGTGACATCTGTAGCCTCGGGACCCTTGGGTGACTGACGGAGCCGAAACTCCACAGCCTCACCCTCGCTAAGAGAGCGCCGAAAGTGTCGGGGGTTAGGTGCAGCGATAAGGAGACTGTGCACGAAAACATCAGCACCGGTGTCCCGGCGCTTGATGAAGCCGTACCCAGACTTCGCGCTGAACCACACCACCGAACCTGTGATCTTAGTGGCTCCCAGCGGTCTAGAACTACTGCTGGATGCCCCCCTCAACGGGTCGTAGGCGGTGGCAGTAGAGCGCTGGTAGGGCATAGCTGGGAAGGTCTCACTGAGACGGCAGTGATCTTCCTCCTACGGCTGCTCGACCGGAACTGGTAACCCGCCTTTGTTGTGTTGTGTTGTGGGATATTCGTCCCAGTTTCCTGGGACATGGGCAAACAGAGAGCCCGTCAGAGGTGCGCACTACTTGCACGAACTTGCTTTAGCGAGGTGGAGGATAATCCCTTACCGTAGTAATTAATATATTTAATGGAGCATGGGCAACAATGCCAGCAGCGTCCATAAAGACGTCACCAGATCGGGCTAGGGCCGAGTCGAGCTCAGACCTGAGCATGGTGGTGGCTGGGCAGTCCAGAAGATAATGAAGAAGGGGCTCCTCACAGGCTGGCCAAGCAATGTTCACACGGGTCTGGCTCCGTACCCACAATTTGCTTATAGCAGAGAAACCCAAGATGCAATCTTCGAAGCCGGACTGCAATATAATTAGGTAGACCTGGGGGGGGCAACAGGAGGGAATAGGACGTGGCAGTAGCATACCATTTTGCAGAGCAAGAGCCCTCTGTGACCCAGAGCTGATGGTCCTCTAGGGATAGTCTTCCTATAGTGGCAGTGAGAGTGCGGATGAGGTGCGAGGGACTAGGGCGTAGTGGGAATGTGATGTCTGAGAGATCGCAAGCTGAGCGCGCAGCGTCATCAGCACGCTCGTTGCCACTGATTCCTACATGTCCTGGGAGCCAGTGAAGGTTAATCGTTGCGCCCCTATGGACAAGAAGTGATGCAAATGTATGGATCGCTGTTAGGAGAAAGACGTTGTCATGCAGCGAGAAAGATCGTAATCTCTGAATGGAGGAAAGAGAGTCTGTGTGGATTATGACTCGATTGCGACGATGGTGGTGAGCATGGCGCAATGCACCCAGGATGCCCGCAAGTTCCGCCTGGAAAGTGGATACACCTGAAGAGAGTCGCCAAGCTTCCACTATTTGCCCAGAGACAAAGGCCGCTCCAGCTGCGCCATTAGGGGAAACAGAGCCATCAGTGTAATAGATGGCTGAGTCTGGTAAGGCCAGAGCTGCCACCCTACTGAGACCCTCCTGGCGAAGGAGTGCTGAAATTGAGGAGCAAGGTTTAGCCTCCGATGGACAAATAATATTAAAAAGAGGAGGATCCCATGGCGGTGGATCAACATATCCAGGAAAGGGAGAGTCGGGATCTTGACAGAGGCTCGCAGCAGCTCCCAATCCATGGATGACAGCGGCTGTGGTGCGGGCCCAGTCACGCTGAGGGGCCGGCTCGGGTGGGCGGCAGAGAAGGCGTTTTAGGAGGGCAGTGACAGGCAGGTGAGGCAGGCACTGGATCAGCTTCAGAGTGACAATTGCTGCTCGTAACACAATGCGATGGGCCAGAGACAGCACCCCACCCTCCATACGCAGATTGACAAGCCGGGTCCAGTGTGGAGCACCCAGCATAATGCGGAGTGCATCATTCTGGATGACCTCCAGAGATCTAGCGACTGGCGGAGCGAGTCCCGTCAAACAGATGGCGCTGTAATCCACTAAGTATCAGACTGCATGTATATAAAAAAGTCCGTAGGACAGAATATGATGCCCCCTAACTCCGCTTGGATAGATAGTGGACAGCAGTCATGCGGGTGGATGCACGCTCCTGCAGGTACCGAACGTGGCATGAAAAGTTAAGACCCGCGTCAAGCCAGACCCCCAAGTACCGATGTGCAGTGACAAGGGAGAGCTGATGGCCCCCAAGTAGCAGTGGAAAGTCTGGGGGACGGAGTCCGAATGGCAGGCACTTGGTCTTATGAAAATTAATTTTGAGCCCTAACTCCGCACACTTGGCATGCAGCCGAGAAAGGGCCAAGTCAGCCTGTCTGAAACAATCCCTTTTTGTAAAGACGAGGGCAAGATCGTCCGCATAGCAGAGGAGGGTGACGCCAGGCCCATAGTCAATAGTTAAGAGCCCCTCCATAAGGATATTAAAAAGGAGAGGACTTAATACGCTCCCCTGGGGCATGCCATTGGAATGTTCGTAAAAGTGCGAGATGTGCCCTTGAAATCTGACCCCTGCAGAGCGATCCGCAAAGAAGTCCCTGATCCAGGATACAAGCCTGCCTCCCACACCCCTGTCTGCAAGGGCAGCCAAAATAACAGTAGGGCTGGCCAGTTCAAAGGCCTTCTCAAGGTCGAGGAAAACAGCCATCCCCCTTCCCCCTCTCAGTTCCCCAAGGAAAGACGCGAGGCAGTGAGTGGCACTCCTACCATGGTGATAAGCGAAGATCCTTGGGTGCAGTGGTCCCAGCCGCCAAGCGAGACGAGCCCGCACAACCCTTTCAGCGGTTTTAGCGATACAGCTAATGAGGGAGATGGGGCGCATGGCGGTAGGATCATGAGGCTTAGGAATCTGGTGAATAACAGCCGCCTTCCACGACCTTGGCAGATGCCCCTCAGACCACGAGAGGTTGATTAAATCACATAGGCGCTCGCTGCCGCAATCTCCAGCGTGTGACAGGATTGAATAGGTAATCCGGTCCAGTCCAGGCGCAGAGTCCCCCCTGTGGTGCAGTGCTTTCAGAACCTCCCCGCTGGTGATGGGACAATCAGCTGGGTCTGGCCTATCACAGGCAGCCTGAACTGCCGTGGCACGAGAGGTGCATAGCTGAGCCTGCAGAATCTGGACGGATTGTGGGAGATTACTAGAAGCAGAACGATCCGCAAAGTGCTGAGCGAGGCGGCTGGCCTCTGCGGCAGGATCAGGATGCGAGGGCGGACGAGGAAGACGTGGATCGGATATGGACCTGATTCTCCTCCACATCTCCCTGAGTGTGGAGTGAGCGTCTAGGGTACGACACCATCCAATCCACGCCTCCTCCTTGAGGCGGCGTTTCTCTATGGTGACATGTCGCGTGACAGCAACGAGGTACCGACGGCGTGTAGATGTGCGACACCGTCGGTACTGCCTGTGTGCCGCATTGAGCCACCGGTTCAATTCCTTGACCCTGTCGTAGTAAATCCAGCCGTCCCGATAGCACCTTGCGGATCGACGCTGCAAAGGGATAGCAAGAGAGGCAGCCTGTGAAAAGATACTCGCCACCTGATCTGCTCGTCTCTCGAGGTCTGAGGCGGGAGGAGATGCAGCAAAGGCCCCAGCTAAGGCCTGGGCAAACGCCACCCAGTCGGCCCTATGGAGGTCCCACTGCGGTGGAGGGGGCGGCGTCGGTGGGAGTGGAGCGGCTGGCAGAGTGACCTCTAGGGCAAAATGATCACTAGCAAGGTGAGAGTGCAGTGACCATGTTGCCGAGCCCGTAAGGGGGTAGGACACAAACGCCAAGTCCAGACGCCCCCCGTCAATGTGTGTGGCTTCCGTGGTGTCGTTCAATAGGGAAACATCACCCATCTCCTCCAGTATTAAAGAGATGTGTCGTCCTGCATCATTGGGCCGAAGAGGCGAAGAGAGCAGGGCGTGGTGGGCATTGAAGTCGCCCCCATGTACACGGCCCCCCTGGCAGCTTGGGAGAAAAGTTCCCCCAACTCCAGGGTGCTCCTCTGGCTCCGGTATACATTGTATACCGTCAGGGGCGACGTCGCCAGATGGGGAACCACACCCTGAACCTCCACATCAGGTCCACAGAAAGGAGGGGGCTCACAATCCGTGCACGCGATGTGGTCCTGGACCAGAACGGCACATCCCCGTGTAACGCCACGAATATACGGGAGGAGATGGGTGGTGTATCACGAGAGATGGAAAGTGGAATTGCTTGTGAGCAGGGTCTCCTGCAGGAGAATGACATGAGGGCGGTCCCTTGCGGCCGCTTCCTGCAAAAGGGGGAGCTTGCTCCGTGCTCCAACACAATTCCACTGGAGTATCCTGAGAGAGGGGTCTACTGGCCGTCCGGCGACAGTTGTGGACGGTCGTTCTCCTGCAGCAGTGGTGAGGCCCTGTCCATCACTTTGGACCCAGATGGTGTTAGGGTTTGCCCCAAACGATGACGATGACGAGGCAGCTGTGCGGTAGAAGGCAGAGCATTGGGAGGTCGTGGCTTGACCCTCTTTGATGGGCGAGCTGACCTGTGCAATGTGGGACGGGGTCGCCCTGCCAAACGAGCTGGGCGGCGAGGGGACAGAGGAGCACCTAGGCTCACCATCTTCCTCTCGATCGCCTGGTCTACAAGGCGATTGGCAGTTTCGGCAAGGGGCTCTGTTGGGAGAGGGATGTCGAGGGTTAAGGCTACTGTCTTTGCTAGGGTCATCGCCAGCTCTGTGGCAAAGGTCCTGAGCTCCTCCGTTGTAAACGAGATCACCGGAGGAGCAGGAGCAGGGGGTGGACTGGGTGTGGAGCCAGGTACTGTTGGCGGAATTGTCAGTGGCTGACTGGTCGCTACAGTGGGAAGTGGTGGCGAGACAGGCGGCTGTTGGCGGTGGACCTCTGCTGTGGTCTGGACCACAGTGAGAGCTGAGGGCAATGGAGGGAACTCCTGGTCGCTGAGAGGTGGTGGGCGCTGAATGAGAGGGCGGCGCTGTTGTCCCCAGATGAAAGTGCCGGGGGGAGCTGGAGTGGTGCTGGTGGCCTGGTTCTCCTGCACAAAAGCAACCTGCCTCCCTCGACCCTGGTTCACTCGTTGAACCCTCGCGGGGCAACTGTGGTGCCAGGTGTGGTGTCGTCCTGAGCAATTGGGGCACTTGGCCGCAATTGGTTGCTTTGCCTTGAACCGCTGCAGGCACTCGTCCGTGTCGTGGGCGCCACTGCACATGCCGCAGATGACGGGGCGGTAGCAGTTGGCACGGTGGTGCCCGTAGCGTTGGCAGCGGTAGCAACGGAGTGGCTCCAGGGTGAAGGGGCGAAGGTGATATTCTCCCCAGTTCCCCAGGTCGATCACAGGGATCAGAGGACCCCGCAGGGTGACGATGACCTGTCGAGTCTCCTCCCTGGTCCGCGCTTTCTGGCAGCGGGTTGCCTCTTCGACCTGACGGTGGTGAAGCAGTATCTCCATAGGCATTCGCAAGGGATAACCCATGACAACTGCCTTCGTAGACTGTTGGCCAGGCGTCAGCTCGACTAGCTTGAAAGGGCAGGCCTCGTCCTGCAGAGCTGTTCTCAAGAGGTCGTTGGCTCCCTCGTCCTTCGGCACCAACATCGAGCTTCCATCCCGACCTATTAGGTTGGAGCAGCGTAGCCCTAGCAGGTGACACTCTAGTGCAGCCACGGCGTCGTAACTCGTCGCGTGCCCGTCCTGTACCGGCACACGGAAAGCTGGGAATGCAGAGCGGGGCGGCGGACACACAGCTACTGTCACGGAGGGACGAGCAGCAGAGGGACCCCTGAGGGGAGGCCCAGTGCGTACTGCCGGAGAAGGGCCGTTTCCCTGGGGAGCACGCCTCGATCCCTTGCGTACCACGGGGGTGAAACCCTCATCATCATGCAGAGCAGGATCAGCAGAGGGGGAGATCTGAGTTGCAGCAGGAGCCTCCGACGGGACCTCCAGCTGCTTGAGAATACGAGGAGACCTAGCCGGCCTAGGCTCGTGAGAGGGTGCGCAGGTGGGAGCGCGAGGCTGTGGACCGAGGGCTCGGTTCACGGGGGTGCCTTGCCGTGGATTAGGGCTGGCAACTGCACGTAGGGAAGCTGAAGTGCCCTTGGTGGAAGAGAGAGAGGGTGGAGCAGGTGCAACCTCCTCCATAGCCTCATGTCGGCGGGCTGCCTTAGCAGAACGGGTAGAGTCACCATGCGAGCGAGGTACCACTCCCGTAGACTTTGGTAGAGAGGGGACAGCACAAGAAACCTCGTGAGCTGACGAGTGGGAGCTCAAGTTGGAAAAGTGACGCTCCCGCTTCGTGCATGTAGCAGGACACGGGTTGGAGAGCCTCGACTGAGGGAGTGGGAGGCGGGAATGCCCCTGGGGCCTAGGGATGCTAGATCCCTTCATACTGCTCACAGAAGCAGCCAGAAAAACACACACACACACACACACACACACACACACACACACCACACACACACAACCACTCAAACAGCACAAGAAAACAACAAAAGTGGCCAAGGTCCCTACAGTGACGGGCAACCTATGCTCCCCGCCCTCTAAAGGGCGATGGGAGGCCCCGCCACTGCCCCTTTCGGGTCTTCCCTAATCTAACAGAGCCGCCCTCACTGCCTCCTATAACTAGGCCCTAAAGGCCCCCCTTCATGGAAGTGCCCTAACGGCACCCCTTCAGGGTTCGGCGTCGTACTACAGTGAGGGACTCTAACGGCAGGCCAAAAAAAAAAAAAAAAAAAACACTAACACACTGCCAATCACACTCAGGCAAACAGAGACAGAGTCCCAGGAAAACCTGGAAAAACGTCTAAAAAACCTTTCTCAGTGCCAGAGACTAAGTCTCAAAAGTGGCAGAAGCTGAGAAAACAGGCGAAAAATCGCCACTAGTAAATGAGATTGAGTCCAGCACCAGTGAGAAAACAGTCAGAGCTCTGCATCAGACGGTGTCTAGGCAGGGAGTGGTAACCCGCCGTTGTTGTTGTTCTTGTTGGGATATTCATCCCAGTTTCCTGGGACATGGGCAAACAGAGAGCCCGTCAGAGGTGCGCACTACTTGCGCGAACTTGCTTTAGCGAGGTGGAGAATAATCCCTTACCGTAGTTATTAATATATTGGTAACCCACCTTTGTTGTTGTTGTTGAAAGATTCCCTGCACATATAGTGCAGGCCGGGCCATACATTAGCCCGGTCAGTGGGGTATGGGCTGATTAAAAATATAGTAAGTGGGGAGGACAGAACCTGGGGAATGCCCAGCACACACGTCCTGTCTCCTGACTGGCTTTGTGGTGTGTGTGGTAACCCACCTTTTTTTTTTTTTTTTTTTTTTGAAGATATCCCCATATTGTAGATGGGGCCGGGCCTTTGATTGGCCCAGTCAGTGGGTTTTTGGCTGTTATAAGATAGGTGGTAGAGGCAGCTAAGTGCCTCTATGCTTGAGGGTGCTTATAATAAAATGTATGCGCATGCAGCTCCATGTAGACATGTGCACATCCTTAGGCATGCACACACGTGTACACCGCATGTGCAAGCGCATATGTTGACATCAAGGGGACAACACATTTACACACACACACACACGCACACACACATTCATACTTGTGAGTACTGTGTATATGGCCCTCGACTCCCCTGGGGGGGTCGAGGGTCATATGCAGCTACGTCGGTGGGGGTTTGGTGCGTACTAGCTCCATGAGAGTATGGTTGTGGGTGGTAGCGATGATAGTGGCGGCAGCATTCCGGAGTGAGGTGGGAGACATGGCGGAGGTGTCGTTTATGGGAATGTCGGGGTTGAGGTGAAGTGGTCTGGGTCTTAAACTGGATGTGGCAGGGCAACGAAGGATGTAGTGCAGTAGGGGGTAGGGCGTGTTGGTGTCGCAATATGAGCATTCGGTGGGGCCTGTGTTTGTGTTTATTTCATTGTAGGATTTGTATCAAAGGCGAAGGCGGCGTAGTCGTGTGAGGGTTTTGTTGTCTTTGCATCCTTCAGATGGTGTTGTTTTGTACAGGGTGGCCATGGCGTACCATTTAGCAGAGGGGGAGCCTTGTTGTACATATCCTTGGTGATCTTCTCGGTTTAGGACTTTTGCTTTAATTTTTATGTCGTGTTTGATGTGGCTTAGGCTGGTGTTGATGTGCATATCGATGTTGGGATGTTTGGTGGCACTCTTCGCTAATTGGTCCGCTTTTTCATTCCCCGCAATGCCGACATGGCTGGGGATCCAGTGAATCGTGATTGATCCCCCAGCATTGCATATTTGTTGAGCAGTGTTTAAGAGGTTGCTGATCAGTGTGACATTGTCAGCTGGGGTGGGTCATTTTAGTGAGTGTATGGCTGTGGTGGAGTCTGTGTGAATGATAATGTTGGCTGTTGGGTCGTTGTTCAGGGCGTCAGACAGGGCTGCAGAGATGGCTGCCAGCTCAGCTTGTAATGTGGAGGTTCCGTCAGGTATTCGGATGCTTTGGGTCCTTTCACCACACACGAAAGCTGCTCCTTCCTTCGGTGCAGAAATGGACCCATCAGTGTAGTAGGTGGAGGAGTTTGCGCATGTGAGGGAAGCTATGCGTTTAAGGCCGTCTTGTCTTAGCTGTTGTGTTGGTGTTCGACTTTTGGCTGGAGAGTGTGGGATGAGGAGTTTTAGTAGTGGGGGGCTCCATGGTGGTGGTGGTCGGTAGGTTGTGTTTGGCAGGTCGGGAGGTTGGTGCATGAAGCAGCTGGTTTGAAAGGTGTGAGTGGCTTTGGCGACACTGTGTGTCCAGCTGTTTGACAGTATTTCAGGGTCGAGTTTGGAAGCGGCTGTAAGTCGTGACAGGACAGGGAGGGGGGAGGCAGAGTGTGCAAGCTTTGCTGCCAGGCCTGCTGTTCTTGCCTTTATGCGAAGGTGTAGGGACTCAATGTTACACTCTAGGTGGAGGTTACATAATCGGGTCCACATTGGGGAGCCAGTCATGGTGCGTAGGGCGTCGTTTTGGATCACTTCAAGTTTGGTGACAAGTTTTGGGTCAATGGTTGGTAGGGCTGGGGCAGCATAGTCCACTATCGATCTGATTGCCTGGATGTAGAAGAGGCGAAGAATTTTGTATGAGGCTCCCCCTCCCTTTCCTGCCAGGGATCTTAAGGCGCTGAGTCTAAGTTTTGTTCTTTCTTTGAGGTACTGGACTTCTTGTTCAAATGAGAGTTTGTGGTCGAATATGACCCCTAAGTACCGGTGGGTGGTGACGTACTCTATGTGAGTGTTGCCAAGGTGTAGCTTGTCTGTGGGGGCTTGTATTCTGAAGGGTAGGGCTTTGGTTTTGGTGGCATTGATTTTAAGGCCAAGTTCAGTGCACTTTTGGGTGAGTTTGGTTAGGGCTCTCTGGGTTTTTGCATGGTAGGGGCCACCCTGTGTGACTAAGGTTATGTCGTCTGCATAGCACAGGAGGCGTGTACCAGGGCCTAGGTTGGTATGTAGGAGGCACTCAACCAGTGTGTTGAAAAGGATGGGGCTGAGTATACTGCCCTGTGGAGTACCATTTATATGATGGTGTGCAGTTGAAATGTGACCCTGGAAACGGACTGACGCTTCTCGACCCTAGAAAAAGCTCTCGAGCCAGCTTAGGAGGCGACCCCTCACCCCCCTGCCTGCCAGGGTGGCGAGGATGGCCTCAGGGTAAGCCAGCTCGAAGGCTTTCTCCAGGTCGATGAAGACGGCAAGTCCTTTGCCACCTCGCAACTCTGAGAGGAGGGAACTCAGGCACTCCGCTGTTCCCTTGCGCTGGGTGTAGGCAAAGATGTGACTGTGGGGGGTGGGGAAAATCCAGCGGAGGCGTCTGTGGATCATCCTCTCAGCCGTTTTGCTGAGGCAGCTTAGAAGAGATGGGTCTGAAGGCTTTGGGCTCATGTGGCTTTGGGATGGGGTGGATGGTGGCTTGCTTCCATTGGCTGGGGAGTTTGCCAAGGTGCCAGGAGTGGTTTAGAAGGTCTAGGAGGGCGTCCTTGGCAGTGGGGCCAGCGTGGGAGATCATAGAGTATGTGATGCCATCGGGGCCTGGGGCTGTGTCGGCGCTAGACTTCAGAGCTTGGTTGAGCTCATCGATGGTGAAAAGATGGTCTGAGTCAGCTGCGCTGGTCTTGCTGGATGTGATGAGGTCTGCTCTGGCTTGGTGCAGTTCCTCCTGCCATCGCCTGGTGCCTTCTGGGAGTTGAGTGGGGGAGGTTCTTTGTGCAAATGTGGAGGCTAGTCTTTCAGCTTCAGCCTGTGGGTCAGGGTGAGAGGGTGGGCGAATGGGATGGGGACTGGAGACAGCTCTCAGTTTCTTCCATATGGTACCCAGTTTGGAGTGGGCCCCCAGGGATTGGCACCACTCTGTCCACTTTTGCTCCTTGATGTCATTTTTCTCAGAGATGGAGTGCATTATCACTGCCTGAAGGTAACGGAGGCCCTCTGGGGAAGGGTGAGCCCGATAGAGTTTTTTGGCTCTATTTAGCCTCCTGTTGAGCTCCCGCACTCTGTCACAGTAAAACCAGTGGTTTTTGTGGTGTACATTTGGCACAGTGGTTTTGGGGATGGATGCTTCGGCCGCTATGCGGAAGGCAGTTGAGGAGGGTGGCATGGTCATCGAGGTCTACTGGAGGTGGAAATGATGTTGTTTTTTCCAGTGTGCTGGAGAAAAGGTTCCAGTCGGCTCGCTTGGTGTTCCATCTGGGTGGGGGGCCAGGGGGTTTGGGAAGGAGAGCGACATCAATGGAGCAGATGACCATCGTCAGAGGTGAGGGTGGGGTGCAATTCCCAGTTTGTGAGGTTCGCTAGGCCAGAGGAGGCGAAAGAGAGATCGAGTCTGCCTCCTTGTAAGTGAGTTGGCGTTTGTGGGTTGTTCAGGAGCGAGATGCTGGGTACCTCTTGTAGCAGCTCAGCTATGTGGCGACCGGTGGCGTTTGTTGTTGATGTCGAGCCGAGGCAGGGGTGGTGGGCATTGAAGTCTCCTCCGACAAATATTTGAGAGGAACTGGAGAGGGTGAACACTTCTTCAAGGTTGGCTTCGGTGCTTGGGGAACGGTAGATGTTGTAGATCTGGAGGCTGTCATTTGCCAGTGTGATTGTTATGCCCTGAAGTTCAGTGTTGTCACCGCAGGTTGGAAGAGGGTTGATGGATCTGGTGGGGATGTGGCTACGGACAAGTATGGCACAGTCCCTGGGGCCTCCAACTGCCTTAGGAAGGAAAAAGGTGGTGAAGCCACGCAGACGGAGTGTACGTTGTTTACTGAGGAGCGTCTCCTGGAGGAGGAAGATGTCGATGTTATCTTTGTGAGCTGCTTCCTCTAGCAGGGAGCGCTTGGAGGCCACACCTCGAACGTTCCATTGGAGTATTCGGAGCTTGGAGGTGGGAGGGGGCTGCTGTTTTTTGTCAGGGATGGGAGGGGAGATTGTTAGCTCTCTGCATCCATGTCTGTCTGTTTTGGTATGGGAGATCACGAGCGTATTCTGTGTGGCGTCTCCTTGGTGGTTTGCGTTGGTTTGTGCTTGTCTTTGCTGGGCATGGGGGATCGTGAGGGTAGTCTGTGTGGTGTCTTGTCTGTGTTTTGTGTGTGCCTGTGAGTGTCTTTGGAGGAGCTGTGTCGGCTTCTGTGTTTTGTCCTGCCTTCCCTCGACCGGGATCGGCTCCGTCGTTCGCTTGGCTCCTGGTTCAAGCGGTGTTGTGGTGCTGGCTGAGTGTGTATTTGTGGTGCTGTGTTCAGAGGTGAGTTGGCTGGGGAGACGGATGTTGTTGTTTGGGGAGCCAGTGTTTGTGTCTGAGGGGTGTTGTGTTGCTGAGGAGCCTCGACGTGGCAATCCGGTGGGGGATTTTCTACAAAGTTGTCGATGGCCCTGGTGGCTGCAAGGGATATTCCTTCCTTGTTGAGGGGACAGCCGAGCTGCGTTGCTAGAGTGGTGGTTATGGCCTCGGCTAGTTGCTGCCCAAGTTGGTGGAGGCCCTCTATTGTGACCAGCATGCAACCAGGAGGTGCAGTGGGGGTTGGAGTTGGGGTTTGAGTGGAGGATTCTGGCTCCGTTTGAGTGCTGGTGTTCTGTTTTGCATTGGAATGGCGTGTTTGGTGGGGGAGAGGCAAGGTTGGGGTGGTGCTGTGATGTGTTAGTGTTGCTGGTTTCTGATGTGGTAACCCACCCCCGACCTTCCCTTAAATACCCGTCTTCCCGATCCGGCCCCATCCCGCCCGTGAATGGGAACGAGGCACAAGCCGGGCTGCGATCTGGCAGCAATCACATATAAGGATTTCAGCAAGCGCGTCCCCCCATTCTCGTGCGAGCAGCGGAAGGAGAAGCATCTCCAGCTCTTTAACTCTACGGAGTTTACATCCTACGTTTCACTTTCGTCAACTCGATTCCTCACTTCCTGCCACCAGCAGCACCACACGACTGTGACTATACACTGTTGGGCAACTGACAGCTGTATATCACAGTCAGGCGGGTTTTCCCGCCTTCCAAACACTCTCCTTTCTGTAACGTTCCCCCCCACTGTCTCCCCCTACACACATACACACACACACATCCAATACACCACACTCTATCTCCCCGTCCTTTGCAATCCTTTGCCCACATCGCCGTAGGATTTCCTGCAACCCCATCACTGGCGAACCGAACCCCGCGGGAAGGCCGTTTAGGGCCGCCACAAGGGGGGCCACTAGGTTGGCTGGGGAGCCAGGGGATTGCAGGAAGGCAAAACGCTGTTAGGGTTAGGTTCCCCTCAGGGGGCAATCAGCGTAGGTGCAAGGGTCCCCTCCCCACGACGTCCTTTAGAGGACAGGGGAGGTAAAAACCCGGCGCCTAGGATCGCTGATATAGGTAGGCCTGGGCACTCCCTTTTTCTCTCCCTATCACTATGAAGAAAACGACCAACCAACCCAGAACCCCTCCCCAAGGACAAGGAGGAGGAGGAGGAACCATCCCCAAAACCAAGACAACAAAGCCAAAACCAATACAGTTGAAGACAGGCACAACAACCACAGGCAACATGACGAAACTAGCTGGCCTAAACAAAAGACCAAGAGACCCCAGCCCCAAGGAACATACACCAGGAGCAAAAAAGCAAGTACCTGTGCAACAGGACAACTCGCAGAAGAAAAACCCGCTGACTCCACCCACCGAAAATTCAAGTGAAATGGACACCACTCCACCACCGCCAGAATCTGATCTTACAGAAGCAATCTCCACTTCACCCAGTGACACCAACGACACGGCCCAAAACTGCACAGCACAAATAGATGAGCAAGAGGCAGACAACTCGAATACAGCACCAGATGAAGACGAAAACTACACCGTCGTCACAAACAAGAAAAAGAACAACAAAAACCAGAAACGAAGCAATGACAGCAGCAATGACTCACTAACTCTGCCAGCCCCCCTTAAATCGGGAAACGACAACCCCCCTGCAGCACGACCTCCAAACATCCAACCCAGAAGAACTCCAGCTGTCTCTGTAAAGACTGCCCCACGCCCCACTACAAACCTACCACCCTTCTTGATACCAAAGCAGGAGGCCTTTGCCACAACAATGGACCTAGTCATGCAACTAGAAGAGGAACACCCCAACCTGAAATTCCACACCACAATGAGACGAGACTACAGTATGATCTTAACACCACACGACCAAGACACGTACGAGACCCTAAAGTATTGCAAAACAGTAGCAGGCTACCCTGCAATCATAAAGGAATTAAACCCCGACCTCGCAACACGCAAAGTCATACTGATGGGCTACAACCAATTCCAGCCACTAGAACCATTCCTAAAACACAGCCAGGTGGAAACAGCCACACGCTGCGAAACACGAGGGGAACCGACAAGACAAGTTCTAGTAACAATCAGAGGCACCATTCCCCAGACTCTAGACCTGGGAAACTGGGGAACCTACTACCTCCGCCCATATTCCCCGGAACCACTAAGATGTTACAATTGCCAGAAGTTTGGACATCATCAATCGACATGTACACGCCCACCAACCTGTGCAATGTGCAGCCAACAACATCCAACAGAGCAGTGCCTCACCAGGTTCAAAACCAAACAGCCAATAAACTCCAAATGCCCAAATTGCGGACGCAACCGCCATGCCTGGAACAGATCCTGCCCAGCAAGGATAGACAGAGTACTAAAAAGCATGGAAGAACAAGCCAAGTGGGTGCAGGAGAGACTCAAAGTCTCTCCAGCACCCCTAGGCACCTTCGTCTGGGGTACACAGAACAGACAATCCCAACCCCCACCCAACCCCACCTCAACAGCAGAGTACCCCCCACTCCCCAGAAGCAACAACGCCACCACCACCAACTTCAAAACAAGCCTACCTGCCACACAACAATCACCCCCATCCCTCACCCAAGCAACCTCAACACCAATTTTGACTACGACTGCAACACAAACACAGTCGACAGAGACAACCCAAACGCCACAGCCGCAACTCACTACAGTGGACACAGAAACACTCCGCACCATATGCCGGGAGATAGCACTGGGAGTACTACAGATTGTCTCAGACCAACTAGGCCGCCAACTAGACCCCAGACTAGTAACCCCAGCGATAACCAAGTTAATCAACACTCACACGACACAACACAGCCCCAACTTACTCACCCCAAGCAGCCAGCCAGACAACCCACCTCTACCAACCGCCTCACAGGTCAACCCAACACACCAACCACCGCTGCAACCAACCCCATACCCCTACAAACCCCCACAACCCCGAGAACAAGCAGACAAACCACTCCACTCCACATCAATAGACGCCAGGCACACGCAGAGAACTCGCTCACGATCACCACTAAAAGCCATGGACATAACCCAAGCAACGAGCGAAACAACACGCAACCTACCCCCAGATCACACAACAACCTAGATGCACAAAATGTCCTGGGACTTACTCAACAGCATAACCCCAATACCAACAACATCAAGTTCCTCCAGTGGAATATCTGCGGAATCAGGGGTAAACAAGCAGAACTCGAGGAAGCAGTCCACACAGACAAAACAGATGTAGTCATACTACAAGAAACCCTCCTGCCCCAAAATCGAAACTGCAGACTGAGAGGCTTCACCCCCCTCTTCCTCCCCTCAGCACGTAACGGACCCCAAGGCCTCGCAATATTTATAAGAAGCCATATACCCACAACACCCATAGTACCCATGCCACATTGTGGTGACGGGGTAGAGGCACAGGGAATTTCCATATCACTGCAGAACTGCAATCTCCACATCTACAACGTATACCGCAAGCATAACGCAGACCTTGACCTCACAGAACTCGTTGCTAATGCTGACACCCAGCCAACACTCATAGTAGGAGATATGAACGCCCACCACCCCCTCCTCGGCTCCCCTAGCAACACCAACCAAGCAGGGAGACACATTGCAGAACTCCTGAATGAAACTAACACAGTCACCCTTCTAAATAAAGCCGACACCCCAACCCATATACAAGGAGGCCGCCTTGACCTCGCATTCATATCAACCAATCTGGCTCCCCTAACCCAGTGGAACACCCACCCAATTCTAATGTCTGACCACCATGCCATATCAATAAAAGCTAATTTACCCCCTCTACCCAAACCACCAGGCCCACCCCCACGATTCAATACAAAAAAAGCTAACTGGCAACTATACACAGATACTCTGGAACAACTCACAGCCTCACTGCAACACTCACTTGATCTCCAAGCACATGAAAAACAAATAACAACAGCCATACAAGACGCCGCACTAGCTGCCATCCCTAAAACAACACACAAAAGACTCAACCACAAGGACTGGTGGTTTTACAACGATAGAGTCAAGGAATTAAACCACAGACAAAACCAAGCAAAGAAAATATACAGGAAAAACAGAACCCCTGAAGGACTGCAACACTTACGAACGACAGTCCGACTGGTAAGAGAAGAAAAGAACAAAATCAAGGAAAAAAAGTGGTTAGAGTGGTGCAGTTCCCTTAATGCAAGCAGCAGCACTGGGGCATTATGGAAGAAACTCAGAGCAGTGTCAGGATCAACCCCCAACAGACCCACATCCCACCCCAACCCACAAGAAGAAGCTGAAAGAATAGCACTAAACTTTGCAAACAACATTTCCCCAAGACATCTCCCAGATGCCACAAGACGGCGCCAGGAATTACTGCATAATGAAAGAAGACACCTAATTAACAGGGAGAAGCAAAAAGAGCATCCAGCCGACTGCCCATTCACTATGAACGAACTTGAAAATGCACTGAAAACAAGCCAAGACACTGCCCCTGGTAAGGATGGCATCACTTACTCTATGATAAGACACGCAGGCCCCATTGCAAAAGCCGCCATACTGAACCTAATTAACCATTCCTGGGAAGCAGGACAACTCCTAACAACTTGGAAACAGGCACTCATCACCCCCGTGCCAAAACCCAAAAACCCAGGCTCATACAGGCCCATCTCCCTACTAAGCTGTCTCAGCAAAACAGCTGAAAGAATGATTTTACGACGACTACAGTGGTGCACACCCACACCCCACGATCATATATTCGCCTACACCAGCGGCAGGGGAACGAGCGAATGCCTCGCAACACTACTCACCGAACTGAGAGGAAGGAGGGGGCTAGCTATTTTTATAGACTTAGAGAAGGCCTTCGAACTAGCCTGCCCCGAATCAATACTAGATGCCCTAGCCCGTAAAGGAATAGGAGGCAAGCTTCTACAGTGGATAGAAAACTTCTTCACAAACAGAGAAGCGATGGTGCGTTTCCACGGCACCACATCATCTCTCCACAAACACACCAACGGCACCCCTCAGGGAAGTATAATCAGCCCCACCCTCTTTAACATTCTAATTGAACGCCTCCTAGAAATAGACCTAGGCCCCAACGTCAAATTATTCACTTACGCAGACGACCTAGCAATCATCATAAACAAGGGCCCCTATCACACTAAAGCTCAAACCGCCTTGACACGCTTAAATTCCACCTGCAAAAACCTTGGCTTTGAAATAAACATAAATAAAACCAAAGCACTCCCCTTCGGCATGAACACACCACAACAACAACTCTACCTCGATGCCACACCTATCGACTACGTCACCACCCACATGTACCTAGGAGTCTGGCTAGATACCAACCTCAGATTCAGACAAGAAATAAGCTACCTCAGGGAAAGAACAAAAATAAGAACAAACGCACTCAGAGCGTTAGCCGGCAGAGGAATGGGAGCAACACATCGAGTACTAAGACTCTTCTACATCCAAGCTATCCGTTCCCTAGTAGACTACGCCGCCCCTGCACTAATAACCATAGAATCACAACTAACGGAAAAGCTAGAGGTAATCCAGAATAATGCACTACGTGCGATAACAAACGCCCCACCTTGGACTCGCCTCGTCAACCTACGCATGGAATGCGGTATCGAATCATTACAAAACAGAATACAAGCACGAGTAGTATGCATAGCTGCTAAGCTAGCTCACAGTGCTTCAGACCTCACCCCTATAAAACAAATCAAAGCAGAACTGATCAGACACCCCACTCTCCTAAATAAAAGCTGGACACACTGCACAATTCGGGCCATTAGAAAATACAACGCCACAAACAAAATCACACAACAGCCCGACACCCCGATACCGGAATATAAAGAACCTCCCCCATGGACCCCCCCACCATACAGACTCCTCACCCCAAAAGTCACTGGGAAAAAAACCACACTCCCACAACTACTACGCCAAGAAGCACTAGAAAGAATCGCGACAATCACGGACCGAAACACAGTAAACTACTATACAGATGGTTCTGTAGAACAACCGAAAGCTGCAGCTGCATTCATCAGCAATGAAAAAGAATTCGCTGCAAGAATTTCCGACGGAGCATCCACCCTGCAAGCAGAACTAGTAGCCATTGCAGAGGCGCTGTCAGACGCTAACAAAATAAATACACAGACGCACATAAACATACACACAGACTCTCTCTCCGCCATACAAACACTACGCAAACATAAACACTTTAACAACAGACACATCATCTCCACAATAAACAACACAGCACACAACATCGCACAATCAGGCAGAACAATCACGATACATTGGATCCCCAGCCATGTAAACATACACGGCAACGAACGAGCAGACCGTGCACCCAAACACGCCCTTACGCACCCACAGATAGACATACACATACCACCGACCATAACACAAACAAAACACGACATAAAAATGATAACACCCACTCTAACAAAACAAGAACATGAATACCATGTCAACCAAGGCTCCACTTCCGCCATCTGGTACGCCAGTGCAACAAAATATAAACAAATACCGCTTCCCACACATACACCCAACAGACTCCTCACCTACATACACCGCCTCCGCCTCGGCTACTTATCACGCGATCTAGTAATCAATAATATCAGAAACGCAATCTGCAGCTACTGCAGAACAGACGCCCCCTTCCCCCTGTTACACTACATAATTATGTGCAGAGCAACAGCCACCATCAGAGGTGGCGCCGCTTACCCAGACCCCGATATAACACCCACCTCCCCTCTCGCCACACCTGTTCAAACACTAAGCAACACAGCCACATCCATCATCCATAACGCCATATCCAACACCCCGCATATTTTAATCAAACTAGTTAAGTCAAAACCCCCTCCGATGTAACTACTAAACGAACATTACTGCACTGGGCTACGAGGTGGCCCAGCCCCCCCCCACCTTCTCTAAGAGGGGGGGGGGAAATCAATTACTCACTCGCGCGTCCCCCATGTCGACTCAGTCTCTCGCTCGCTCCCGCACCGTGCACATAATACCGTCTGACTCGGCGACGCCATGCCACCCAAGACCTCCGGAAAGGCCGCTAAGAAGGCTGGAAAGGCCGCTAAGAAGGCTGGCAAGACCCAGAAGGCCATTGCCAAGGGAGACAAGAAGAAGAAGCGTAGGAGGAAGGAGAGCTACAGCATCTACATCTACAAGGTGCTCAAGCAGGTCCACCCTGACACCGGCGTTTCCTCCAAGGCGATGTCTATCATGAACTCTTTCGTGAACGACATCTTCGAGCGCATTGCTGCAGAGGCTTCACGCCTGGCACACTACAACAAGCGTTCAACCATCACCAGCCGGGAGATCCAGACGGCCGTCAGGCTGCTCCTCCCTGGCGAGCTGGCCAAGCACGCCGTGTCTGAAGGCACCAAGGCTGTCACCAAGTACACCTCCTCAAAGTAGAGAGGTTACGCTCTTGGCCATTTCAACATTTCCGGCTCCAATCGGAGCCACAAGATTTTCGATAAAAAGGGGAAAGACAGACTTACAAATTATCCTCTCAGGAACTCTGGTTTATCGACCTTTTTTTTTTCTCTCTCTCTCTCTTTCTTTCTTTCTTTTTTCCCTTCATGTCTTTCTTTCTTTCTCTCTTTTCCGCAACGGTGGTTTGGGATGGGCACGTAGGCACAATCGAAATGTTTTGAACTAGGGTTGGGGGTTAAAACAATAGAGTCAAAATAAAAGAGTAAATATGTGCGTGCGCGCCTTCTTATTCATCTGGAGAACCAACAACAACGCACCGTCGCCCCAAGAAGTGACGGCACAGTTTTAGATTGCTTCGGTCACTCTCCACTCCCATTCGTTCTATGAAAACCGTGAATATAAGGTAAACATTCAATGCCTTCATCACGTCATGCCAAATAACGTATTTATTATATCGTGAAAATAGGGATGTAAGATGAATAACAGGAGGCAGTGATATATTAGATGGTAACACTTAGTTATCTCTCCCGATTTGAATGAATGTGAAATGTATTAACTTCGCGCACGGTGGCCAGTACGCCTATAACTCCCAGTCCCTTTTTTTTTTTTTCTTTCTTTCTTTCTTAAATAAACTCTAATGTCCTGCTCAACAGAAAATGCTTATTTGGAAGTTTTGAAATCAATCATTTGTTTATGAACCTCTGCATTTTATTACTCTTGCGAATCGATTATCCACTGAGGATATCAGACACTGACAGAAGGTAGCATTCTCCAAGGAGCTCCGACTCTGACGTACGGTAGGCATTTTTTTTTTTTTTTTTTTTCACCGATAGCCCTCGGTCTTATATGAAATAATCCTGAGATTTTTCTTCATGGGAAACTGGCCAAAGGCAGTGTAATAACTGCATGTCCTTGAGTGAATGTTATTCCCTTTCGTGCGTGTTGATCGAAACATATAAAATAGCTTACTGGCTTACGCCTCCCTCCCGCTTTCTGTCGTCGTCCATGGAGACATTGGCAACGGAAATGAATGACTTGAAATTATTCCCTAGTATTGTCACGGAAATTATTTTATAACTAATAATTAATCATATCCAATGTTTATTGAAGCTCCCTTTGGTTCAGTCTTACGCTACCCAAAAATCACTGCCTGTTACCATGCTAGATTTGAACTCCACAAAATAATTATTCCCGACTCTCCCTGAGCGACAGTTGTGAAACATCAATTAGTTCCGTTTACGAATTCCTATTATCGTAACTAACCAACTGCTTCCTACAATAATTTGGAAATATACAGATAACTGGTCATGGATTTATTGTTTTTTGTAACAATTTTACGTATTAGGTTTCACCTCGTACAGATATAAGGAAGAGTATGGACACTATCGCTGACCGAAAACTTCTGGATACTCCGCCGGCACTTCTTAGGCCGACTGTACCAACCAACACACTCAACAGGCGTACAGTAAATACATGCATGACATCGTATCATGCATATTCATGTCAGTCTATAATATGTAGGTACTGTACATACAACAACACATGTGCACAGATACATTTATACTGTGTACGCAGTGACCTACACATGTACGTACACACTAAGTCAGGCTCACATACACTCAAGCCCTCATACGTCCGTACACACAGACATACATGCTCACAAAGACACACACACACACACGTACAGTATAAACATACATACATACATACACACACACGCTCAACTGCAGGTAAAAATCGATGGGTTCAGGTTCACTTTTTTTTTTCTTCTTTCTCAGTATATTAACTGAAGGATTTACCGTGCGTTCGTGGCCACTGTCAAACCTTCATAACGGGTACAGAGACTCTCCTAATATGCAACGGGAATGCCTTTCTTGTGCAAACCTGTGTACGTTTATGAGGGCGAGACTGAATCGATCAGGAAGTAAACGAAACGGGCAAATAACGACAACAAAAACTGCGACGTTAACAACAGATCAACAAAAGAAATAAACGAATAGGCAAGTTGCCCCTCCCCCCCCAAAAAAAAAGGAAATCAATGATTGAAAAAAGGGTGAATGAATGAATGCATGTATGTAAGTATATAAGTACAGTTCATTCGTCCGTGTGTGTGTGTGTGTGTGTGTGTGTGTGTGTGTGTCCTCATACGTCCGTACACACCGACATACATGCTCACAAAGACACACAAATACATAGGTACAGTATAAACATACACGAGCACAACTGCAGGCGAAAATCGATGGGTTCAGGTTCATCTTTTTTTTTTCTTTTTTTTTTTTCAGCATAGTAATTGAAGAATTCACCGTGCGTTCATGACGGATAGAGAGCATCTCCTAATATGCAGCGGGAATGACTTTCTCTTTGTGCGAACCTGTGTACCTTTATAAGGGCGTGAGTGAATCGATGAGTAAGTAAAAGAAAGAGGCAAATAACGAAAACAAAAACTGCGACGTGAACAACAGATCAATAAAAGAAACAAACGAATAGGCAAGTATTCCCCCCCCATCCAAAAAAATAAATAAATAAATGAGTGATTAAAAAAAAAAAAATGAATGAATGCATGTAGGTAAGTAATGGAGTTCATTTGTCTGTGTGTGTGAGCATGCTTCGCTGCGTAAAAGCAAGAGCTGATATATGGAAACCTAAACTGAGGGTCTGTCATCATCTCTCTCTTTGAAAAAGGGTTTTGGCCCTGAAAAGGGCCGAGATTTCTTTCGATCGAGGTGAGGGGCCTCTCGCCTTAGGCGCGCTCGCCACGGATGCGGCGGGCCAGCTGGATGTCCTTAGGCATGATTGTTACACGCTTGGCGTGGATGGCACACAGGTTGGTGTCCTCAAAGAGACCGACCAAATAGGCCTCAGACGCCTCCTGCAGAGCCATGACGGCAGAGGACTGGAAGCGCAGGTCAGTCTTGAAGTCCTGGGCAATCTCATGGACGAGACGCTGGAATGGCAGCTTCCTTATAAGCAGCTCAGTGCTCTTCTGGTAGCGACGGATCTCACGCAGGGCCACAGTGCCAGGCCTGTAACGATGGGGTTTCTTGACGCCGCTGGTGGCAGGGGCGGACTTGCGAGCGGCCTTGGTGGCCAGCTGCTTGCGAGGGGCCTTGCCCCCAGTGGACTTACGTGCAGTCTGCTTGGTACGTGCCATGGCTGAGCGTGACTGAGGGAGCGAGAAGAGCGAGAGTGTTGGCGCACCGCGTTCGTTCGTTCGTTCGTTTGTTTAAAATTTTCTGCACCTGTAGTGCAGGCCGGGCCATCTATTATCCCGGTTCGTGTGGGAAGGCTTGTATAAGCAACTGGGAAGATGGTATGTCACTGCAGTGCCCCTAGGGCTTAGCAACGCACTGCGTTCTTCTGCTGATTTTTTTTTTTTTTTAAGGGAGGGTTATTTAGGAGGTGGGGCGGCTTGTGCCACTTCTAAGAGGGTGCGAGTTGGTGTTGTGGTGATGATATCAGCGGCTGCCTTGCGGATCGTGCATGGGGGAATAGGATGATTTTCGGATCTTAGTGTGTCGGGATTAGGGTAGGGGGGTTTGACCCGAAGGCGAGATGTGGCAGGGAAGTTTAGCAGGTAGTGAAGGAGTGGTTGAGAGGTGGGGGCCTCGCAGTGTTTGCATTCTGTGGGAGAGGTGTTGTTGGTGGTGATTTCAGCACACGAACCCCAGGTGAAGGCAATGAATGTGGGTGAGGAGGCGGTTGTCTTTGGGTAGTGGCTGCATGAGTTCAGTATATTTTGTGGCCTGGGCAAACCAGGTAGCAGATGGAGAGCCGAGTTTGACTTCTGCCTCATGATCGTTGCGATTGCGTCTGGTTGTTCGTTGCTTAATCTTTTGTTTAATGCGTGATAGGCTTGGGGGTATGTCTGTGTCAATGTGGGGGTGGGCTGATGCATGTTTGGCTGCCTTATCAGCCCTCTCATTCCCCCTTATTCCAACGTGGCTGGGGATCCAGTGGATGGTGATGGATCCCCCTGCCTCTCGGATCTGTTGGGCTGTTGCATGGATGTCAGTGGTTAGTGCGAGGTTGTCAGAGGGTGAGAATTGTTTAAGGACATGGATAGCGGCAGTGGAGTCAGAATGAATGATGATGGTCGAGGAGGGTGCGGTGTGGAGGGGATCTTTTAAAGCTGCTACAATAGCAGCGAGTTCAGTTTGAAGCGTGGAAGCGCCATTTGTGATTCGGAAGCCATGACTGTGGTCGCCACACACAAAGGCTGCCCCGGCTCGTGTGTCCGTAACAGAGCCGACCGTGTAGTAATTGACGGCATCAGGGGGGGTGATAGAAGCAATGCGTTGCAACCCCTCTTGGCGCAGCAATTGGGTGGGGGTGTTAGCTTTGTTTGGTGAGTCTGGGAGGAGGAGGTTGTATAAGGGTGAGTTCCAAGGGGCTTGGGGGCGGTAATGAGGGGCAGGAGAGTCGGGGGCTTGCATCATGGTAGCAGAAAGGTTTAGGGCGTGGATGGCGCGGGCAACACTGTGCATCCAGCTCCAGGAAAGGATGTCAGGGTGAAGGCCGGTTGCAGCTTTTATGTGTGAGAGGAGGGGGAGGGGGGAGGCTGTGCGGGCAAGTTTGATGGCTAGGCTTGTCACTCTTGCCTGGATGCGATGGTGGAGAGATTCTAAGTTGCATTCTAGGCGGAGGTTGCATAGCTTGGTCCACTGTGGAGAGTTGGTCATAATCCTCAGGGCTTCATTCTGAATGACCTCAAGTCTGTTTGATTGGGCAGTGTCGATGGTGAGGAGGACAGGGGCGGAGTAGTCAACAGTGGACCTTATGGCTTGTATATAAAAGAGACGGAGGACTTTGAAGGACGCACCTCCCCCTTTGCCTGCTAGGGCTCTGAGCACGGAGGTGCGCGTTCTGGTTTTCTCCCTGAGCCGTGTCACTTCACCTCTGTAGGAAAGGTGGGAGTCTATTGTTACTCCAAGGTAATTGTGGGATGTTACATATTTAATGGACGTGTTTCCGAGTCTTAGTTGGTCGCTGGGAGGCCCAATACCCAGTGGGAGAGCTTTGGTTTTATTGACGTTAATTTTTAGCCCCAGTTCTCTGCATTTAGTGGTGAGCTTAGAGAGAGCCCTTTGTACTCGTGTAAAGAAGGGGCCTTGATGGATAATGAGGGCAAGGTCGTCAGCGTAGCAAAGTAGGCGGGTTCCTGGGCCTAGGTCAGTGCATAAGAGGCACTCCACAAGGGTGTTGAACAGAGTTGGGCTGAGGATACTGCCTTGTGGAGTGCCATTTTGATGTCGGTGTGGAGCAGACATGTGTCCTTGGAAGCGGACAGCAGCTTCACGATCCCGGAAGAAGTCATCGAGCCAGCAGAGGAGGCGGCCCCTCACACCCTTGTGTGCCAAGGTTGCCAGGATTGCCTCAGGATATGCAAGCTCGAAGGCCTTCTCGAGGTCAATGAAGACAGCAAGTCCTTTGCTTCCTCGGAGTTCACAGAGGAAAGAGCCAAGACATTCTGTGGCCCCTTTGCCTTTGGTGTATGCAAAAATGTGGCGGTGAGGGGGGAGCAAGCACCATTGGAGGCGGTGGAGCACCATGCGCTCAGCCGTTTTGCCGAGGCAGCTGAGAAGAGAGATGGGTCTGGGGTTATTGGGGTCATTTTGTTTGGGGATTGGGTGTATCACAGCATGCTTCCACTGCAAGGGCAATCGGCCTAAGGTCCAAGAGTGGTTGAGGAGGTCCAGAAAGGCCATCTCGGCCACTGGGCCCGCATGTGAAAGCATGCTGTAAGTGATTCCATTTAGGCCAGGAGCTGTATCTGTACTGCTTTTCTTTGCTTGGGCCAGCTCATGTGTTGTGAAAGAGCGATCAGACTCGGCTGGGGTGTTTTGGCTGATGTGGATCATTTCGGCTCTGTGTTGGTGGAGTTCCTCCTGCCGGCGCCTGATATCGCTTGGGAGTTTAGTGGGGGAGGTGCGTCTGGCGAAGGTCTCTGCTAGGTTTTCTGCCTCTTTGCGGGGATTTGGATGAGTTGGGGGTCGGGCAGAGGGGGGGCTGGAGACCGCTTTCAGTTTTTTCCATATAGAGCCAAGGTTAGAATGTGCTCCTAGCGACTGACACCACTCTAGCCATTTCTGTTCTTTGATGCTGTTTTTCTCAGCGATGGAGTGCTGGATGACTGACTGGAGATATCTAAGTGCCTCGGGTGTGGGGTTGCCCCTGTAGATCTTTTTGGCCCTGTTTAGATGATGATTGAGTTCTTTGACTCTGGGACAGTAGTACCAGTGGTTTTTGTGGTGGCGCTTAATGGGGGTGGTGGTGGGAATTGCCGTTCCTGCTGCCGCTTGATAGGCACTTATGATCTGGGCAGCATGTTCCTCTAGGTCTTGTGAGGGATCGCTATTGATGAGGTCGTCTAGGGTGTTTGTGAACAGACCCAGTCTGCGCGCTTGGTGTTCCACCGGGGGGGGGGGGCCAGGAGGTCTGGGGAGTGGGGCAATTGGGATGGTGCAGAGGATGGCATGGTGGTCAGAGGTTAGAGTGGGGTGGATCTCCCAAGTGGAGTGACGTGCTAGCGTTGACGACACGAGGGAGAGGTCTAGCCTGCCCCCTTGTAGGTGTGTTGGAGAGTCAACGTCGTTTAGGAGAGTGATGGTTGGTGTTTCCTCCAAGACTGTAGCTAGGTGGCGTCCTGTGGGGTTTGTGGGGCTTTGGGAGTTAAGGTAGAAGTGGTGGTCGTTAAAATCTCCGCCAACAAAGACTTCTTCTGTAGCAGAGAGTGAGAGTAGCTCCCCCAGTTTAAGGTCGGCCGTGGGTGAGCGGTAGACATTGTATATTTTGAGGTGGCCTTGTGCTAGGGTGAGGTCCACTCCCTGAATCTCTGCCTCAGAACAGTCTGGGAGAGGGCTGATGGCGGCTGCAGGAATGTGTTTTCGGACGAGGATGGCACAGCCTCGACAACCACCACGCACATAGGGTAGTAGGAAGGGGGTGAAACCCTGCATACGCAGTGGGCGGTGCTTGCTTAACAGAGTCTCCTGCAGGAGAAAGATGTCGATATTGTCTTTGTGTGCGACTTCTTCTAGCAGGGAGCGGCGTGCAGAGGCACCGAGGATGTTCCACTGCAGTATGCTGAGGGAGGTGGGAGGTGAGGTGTTGGCGGTGTTGCTGGTGTCCCCTAGGTTGTTTGGGTGGGAGTAGGAAGGGGGGACCTGGAGCGGGGTCTCCCTCTCTCCACAGAGCACTTGCGAGGTTGGTGGGGTTGGGCTTTCATTGATGTTTTTTTGTGCTCGGTGGGTCTGTCGGTGGAGAGGGAACGGTTTCTGGCATCTCGGGGTGTGTGTTTTGTGCGGTTGTGTTGTCTGTGGCATGGTTGATGTGTGGGGTCTGAGGTGGCAGGAGGTGGAGGAGGCTGTGATGAGGTTTGTTGTGGGGGAGTGGCTTGGGTTAGGTCTTCGGGGGCAGTGGTGTGGGGGTCGGGATGTTTTATCCAGTTCTGGATCGTTGAGGATATTGCAGAGCGGAGGGGGCTTGGATCTATGGGCCGATTGATGACCTGTTCTAGCATTGACACCATTGTGTTGCATAGCATTCGGCCTAGATTTTTTAGGTGTTCTGCCTTGAAGATGAAGTGGTCTTTGGGAGGAGTGGTGTCTGGTTGTGGGGTTTGTGTGAAGGCTTCCAAGGTGGTCTGTGTGCTTGCGTCCTGCTTTGGGCGTGTGTCGGGAGGTGGTTGGCGGTGTGGCTGTGTGGGTGGGGTGCGTGGTTGGTGAGGTGGTTTTGTTGGGGGGTGGGGAGTTGCCTGAGGAGTGACAGTGGGGGTTGGTAAGGGGGGAAAGTCGGTGGTCAGCTGGGGAGGGGGTGGAAGTGGCGGGGGTCGGTAGGTGGCAGTACGTTGGCCCCAGGTGAAGGTGCTTGAAGGTGCTAGGGGAGCCGTGAGGTGGCCTTGGACCCAGCGCACCTCCCTCTCCATCCCCAGCTGAATGCGTTCCCTTCTGATCGGGCAGGCCTTGTTCCATGTGTGGTGGGTCCCGCCACAATTTGGGCAGCGTGCAGCGACCAGTTGCTGAGCCTTGATCTTGGTAAGGCAGGCCTGGGTGGCGTGGCGGCCGCTGCACATTGCACAAGTTGGCGGGCGGGAGCATCGTGTCTGGTGGTGTCCATAACGTTGACAGTTGAAGCAGCGTAGGGGTTCTGGTGTGTAGGGGCGCAGCTGGTATTTGCCCCATGTTCCTAGGTCGAGGACAGGGGGAACAGGGCCACGCATGGAGACTATCACCTGCCTTGTTGCTTGTCCCTTGACATGGCAGCGTTCAGCGTTTTCGACGAGGGGGTGATCTAGGATGGCTGTCATGGAAAAAGAAGTTGGGTATTTAGTGAGTACGTATTTGTGTAGACTGAGGTTGGGATCCCGCTTTTGGATGCTGATTGCTTCCCCAGCCACGGAGTCAAGGGTGGTCAGTGCATCATGGGTGGCGTCATCCAGTGGGACAATGGCTGTGTCCAGATTTTTTAATTGAATGGTTTTAAATTTGAGGGAGGGGTGTGCAGCGGTTATGGCAGTGACAATGTCATACGTGGATGAGAAATTTTCGTTTGGTGTGATGATGAAAGCAGGGTATTTGTGATGAGGTTGTGTGGTGGGGAGAGGGGGTTGCATTTGCTGGTGGTTGTGGGCGTGGGGGATGAGGGGTGTGGCTGATGCGGTGTGAGCTTTTGCAGCAGAGGGGGAGGTGGTTGGTGGTCCCAGGGGGCAGGCAGTCTTGGCAGCCGGTCGTCGTTTTCTTTGGACAAGAGTGAAGCCTTCATTGTCGTCTTGCGGTGGGGAAGGCTCTTGGGCGGAGGTTTCGAGGTTTTCGTGAGGATGTGTGGAGCCCGTGGAAACGGTGGCGTTGGCAGGGTCGTGGTCGGAGGTTCGAGGAGAGATGTCTGTGTCCATATGTAACGATAAGAATTTTTTTTTTTCCCACCGGTATTCACCAGTGTAATGATAGTGATATTTATATTCTTACCTGTTGTGGGTACGGATCAATTCATCCATGGGTATACAAGTGGTACTCGACTTAGTATAACAGTTTATAGTAAATATTTATGCAAAGAAAGAATTGTAGTAGCGTTTGTAGTTTTTGGCCGAGTTTAGATTTAATCAGTACCACGGGTGGTCGTCGTTCCCTCAGCGAAGGAATCTTGAATTGGAAGGGGGAGTGAATTTGGCTTGAGGATATAATTTCCTTGATTAGGTACACTAATAAAGAAAAGAAAATGATATATATTTTTACTCTACTTTAATAATTCTGTTAATTTCCACAAAACATTTTTTTAATTACATTGCCCTTTTTAGTATGAGAGAAGATTGTATATGTTACCAAGGTTTTTGGGTGGTCATTCCTCTAACATTATTACCAGACATAAACAATTTGATACACACGAGGTATGGGGTTGTTGTTCTTTACTTTCCTTTTGGCCGTTACTCTTGGGCTCAACAATAGCCTCAAGACCGGGACGTTTTTACGGGCATGAATTGTCTGTTCGGGCTGGCATAGCCTCGAACCAATAAGAATGATTATTTGTGTTCATCTTTCACCCATTTAATATGTTCTCCTCATGTAATTTTCTCGATTCCCACATCGTCAGTATTATTTACAGTTCATGATCGACAATGTTATATAGTTACTAGAAATACATAATCTCTCGGGCTTGCCTAGCCTCGAGGAATAATTCAAAAAAAGAAATATAATTACCAAGAATACCCAATCATTCGGGCTTGTTTAGCCTCGAAGTACAATTCAAATATCACATTAATGCTCACAATTACTAAGTTCCTTTACACGCTCCTTATTTTTCTAATACATTAATATTAAAGAAAGAGGACAGTTACTGAATTTGAATTTCACCTTTCCATTACAAAATCATAACACTTTTAAATTTCTATTCCTTATCTACAAAAAAGAAGTTCACTTGATAGGATCATTAATACCATAACATCTACTTTCGGTGTGTAAAATAACTCGTGGGTAGTGTAAGTGTGTATGTAAGAGTCTACGGGCAATACCACGAGAAGGCCTCGTGCACACTTTGACGTCGCCGGTATCTGGGGACTGAACGAACGTCCATTAGATACGACTTCTGGGGCTTGAGTGACTACGTTAAACTCTCAACAATATTACTTCATATAGTCCATAATAAGTAAGGATTAAACAAAGAAAAAGAGGGGGAGAAAGAAGAAATGTGGACGGCTCACCTGAACGAACGTCCATTAGATACGACTTCTGGGGCTCGAGTGAGCTCGTCGGGCGCTAGCGACGCCAACTGCTAAATCAAATGAGGTGGTGTTTTTGAAATATGGTGGGTTTCAATTCTCTTTACAATTTATTTAGCAGTGTACCCATGACGCCAGGACTCCTGACTGAATTGGGGAAAATTTGGGATTTATTCCTTACTTAATTTAGATACTGATTCTGTCACTATCTCAGTTTGAATCTGAGAGCAGCTCATGCCATCTAGTGACGGCCAAGATAAACGGGACTTTAAATCCTCACAAATGACATTATTTAGGCCTTTTGGACTGCTAATCTTACATATTTGGGTTCTAACAGCTTCATTAGTAACATTTCACAACTAGGTTACGGAAAGAATTGTATATTCATCATAATTCTGTTTAAGGTTTTAAACTCGGCGCCCAACAACGACGCACAAAGGAAGGGGATGAGCTGCTCGCATATGTCTTTCATTACTCGGCCAGATGGGGAATTCCCATAGCTCAACATCCACAATTACATCACCCACTGCATAGATACAGAGGTACATACATGTAAAAATAGTTAACCCTACATTAATCATTAATATATGAATTACTACTTAGAGTAGGAACTTATAAACTAATATTCAGGTTAAACCCTATCTAACTTAAAATTACAGCACTACTAAACACATACATGAATGTCAAATGTGTGGCACTACACGGCTCCCACGTTCGGAAAACAAATTTTACCCAAGTCAATTTTCTATGACATGTGCATGGATGGAATGTTGTTACTCTGATAACTGCTATGAACACTTTGAATTGGAATACCTTTCCCCACAATCGGTGGCACCTGTCGGTCCACATTAAACACCTGATGCTTACCTCGGAAGGTCGCTTACTCACTACATTAGGAGGTATGATCACTCCTTACTCGAGATGTTATGAGGGAATTTATGCCCCAGTCAGCCTCAGGTTTTGGAGAATAACTTGTCGCTCACCTGAGCTCGACAGGGTCTCTGGAGATTGAGATCACCACGGGAGGCTCTTCCTTACACTCTTCCATTCACAGTCACATTCACTCTGTCCTTTTGTTTCCAGCTTTCCGCCCGCAAGAGGTGAGCGCTCATTCTGTCCTGAAGACTCCACTACCTCACAAACCGTGCTAACTGTAAGGTGAGGGGATTAGCTACTCCCCTCGAAGTAAGGCACTTCCCGGTTCCAACAGGAACTCTTATCTCTTTTCCTTTTTACACCCTCTCCTCGGGGATGAGTCCACCCGGAACATAACTTTAAGCAGTTATGTTTCACAACATTCGTCACATGCACTTATCTACTTTTCTAACACTCCTCTATGAGTCTCCGAGGGGCATTCCTCACTCGCGGTGGTAATCGCTCATCTTCGGGCTCCGGGGCGAGCTCCTGTTGCAGCGGTTCTAAGAGCCATTCCTCGGTACCGTAATATGGTTTTACCTTTTCAGCAGCCCTTTGTATTTTTTTTCCACTAAATACATTTTCAATTATGTAAACACTTCCATCTAGCAGCACTTCAATCGCTTTCTACGGGCCGTCCCATTTGGCATTGTTTTCTACAGGTACCTGGCTGTATGGTCTCTTTTTTCGCCCACACCAAACTATTGACTTCAACCTTCTGGGCTGTCCTCCGCCTGTTGGCCACCTCCTGGTATCGCCTCGTCATCCGTTGGGTCGTATCCTTTATGAGAGAGTGTGCTATCGCCAGGTCGTCCTCCTCTGCATTCACAGAAGGCATTAAGGTACCAATGAGGCGAGGGGGATGGCGTGAGAAGAAGGCATAATAAGGTTGTTGTCCCGTGCTCGAGTGCACCGCTTGATTTATGACGGTTTGACACGATTGAAGCAGCTGAGGCCAACGTAAGGGATGTCCATTGCAGAGAGATGCTAGGATGCTTTTCATAGTCCGATGCATCCTTTCAGTGGTGGAATTTCCCTGGGGATGGTAAGGGGTGACGTAGAACAAGTCCACCTGGTTCCTCCGGCAGAACTTCTTAAACTCTCCACTCGTGAACTCTCCGCCGTTGTCCAGCACGATACCTCGTGGCGTCCCAAAGTCGGTAAAGTATTGCCCAAGACAGTGTATGATGTGTTGTGTATGTTTATCCCTGAGTGGATAATATTTTACAAACCTACTATAATGATCTATCACAGTAAGGACATAGCGGTAACCCTGAGATCCAGCAACCATATCAGTCAAGTCAATCCCGATACGTTCCAATGGTTTGCTTACAGGCGGGAAACCTTTCCAAGGTTGCTGCAACCCAGTTTCACCTTTGAATCTCTGACAAGTGGGACACTGTTTCACATACTCGCATACATCTACCTTTAGATTTGGCCAATAGAATAGTTCTTCGGCTTTCTTAATAGATTTTTTCTGACCTAGATGTCCTGAGGTTTCATGAGCGTGTTTGATAGCTTCTCTACTGATTGACTTAGGAATCACCAAACAATATTGGATGCTACCATCACTTGTTTCACGGGCAAAATATAATAGTTCGTCAATCAGTGCGAACTGGCTCAACATAGCTTTCGGTAGTCTGTTAGCAGGGAGCTTCTCACTACGCAAGTACTTAACTAACTCATCCCACATGGGTTCTTCTCGTTGCTTAGCTCTCATCTCGTCTCGACTAAATCCAAGCCAGTTGGTTTCTGACTGGTGGAATATCACTCTGACAGGTCTAGAAAGTTGATCAGCGACTACATTATATTTACCCTTGACGTACTGCACGTTGTAGTCGTACTCACGCATCTCGAGAATCCATCGGTTCATACGTGGGGATTTGGTTTTTCGCTTAAAAATGCTAGTAAGCGGTTGATGGTCTGTCAAGATAGTAAAGTGGGAACCCCACAAGTAATGGTGAAAGTTGTGGCATGTGAGAACAACTGCCAATGCTTCTTTGTCTGTTGCGGAATATTTTCTCTCGCAAGGATTGAGCTTTTTGGAAAAGTAACCAATTGGCAAGTTGGAGTTGTCTGGTTGGATCTGACTCAATACGCCACCAATATAAGTGTTGCTCGCATCGGTGGTTACAATAAATGGTCGAGTCACGTTGGCTCTTACCAATACTGGCGCATTCACTAAGCTCGACTTCAATTGATCAAAAGCGGATTGACACTCATCTGACCATTCGAACGCTACTCTGGATCTGGTTAAGTTAGTTAGGGGAGCTGCTATTTTTGCGAACGAAGGTACGTGTTTTCGGTAGAATCCGCACATTCTAAGGAATCTCCGGACTTCTTTTACTTTGATGGGTCTTTTCATTTTGTTGATAGCCTCTATGTTTTTTGGGTCCGGCGTACTCCCGGCCGCTGAGATTTTATGGCCAAGAAAGGTCACTTCTTTTAACCCAAAGGTACATTTGCTTAAATTTAACTTGGCCCCATTCTGTGAGAGTAAAGTGAATAGTTGCTGTAAGCGACTCAACAACATGGAGAAGTCATCAGCCCAAATTATCAAATCGTCTAAATAATTCTTTACCCAGCCTTGCTTCAACAATTTAGTAAGAATGTTCTGCATTCGTCGGGAAAATATGGCTGGTGAACATTTTAGTCCGAATGGTAAGCGCCTAAATCTGTAAAGTGTGACTCCATCACTGAATGTGGTTAAATCACGACTTTCTTCGTCCAACATGATTTGAAAAAATGCCTCACGCATATCAAGAGTCACATAGTAATGATGACCTGCGGCCTGCTCGACTAACTCTTCCAGTCTGGGCAGTGGATAGATATCCGTGGCTAGGTGTTGATTCACGTGGCGATAATCTAAACACATGCCCTTGCTGCCGTCCGGCTTGTTAACTAATACAATAGAAGATAACCAGGCAGCTGCTGATCTTTCAATAATTTCTCTCTCTTCCATGTCTTGCAACATTTCAGCGATCACCTGTTTAGCTTGTTCAGGGTATCGATAGATCGGTCCACGGCTGGGCTGTGGATCTGCTACTTTAATGTGAACGGGGGGACCGCTGATGGTTCCTAGTTCTCCTTTTTCCAAAATGAGGAGGGGATCGTGTTGCAGAATTACGTAAGCTAATTCTTCTTGTTGAGCTGAATCTAAGTGTGGCCATGTCTGTTCGTCAATTAGCTTTCGGAGTCGTTGAACACGAGTTCCACTTTTATCTGTTCGATCACTGGTAGGGATCAGATCATTATGGATTTTGGTTACTGAGTTGACTGTACTTACAGGAGGGTCGTCAATGATTTCATATGAGCCTAGAATGGTACCTATCCGAAACAGTTTGTCTTGTTTGGCTCTATTATTGAGGGGCAAATAGACTAGGCCCTCTGAATTCACCTGTAATAAGTAAGGGTGACTATTATGACTGAAACGTGCTTGTGGGTAAAATAATAAAGTGGTTTTAGGCTCCTCACTCACTGGCACGGCAATGAATTTGGTTTGATATGGGGTGAGTCTCTCTACTGTTACAAGATTAATTTGCTTCAACTGTTGAGGGTTCCTGACGGCTCTGATAGGTGTGGCCTGGACTCGTTCAACTTTTCCTTTTCGCCGCGGAACGTAGTTCACGACGTACGGGGCTCCTCCCCACATTAGCGCTCGTTGTGCACCATTCCAATTCAACGGAGGTTGTCTGAGGACATCACATCCCAACAACATTTCAGTAGTCAAGTAGGCGTTCGGAACGACTGGACACCACTGTTGATGAACTTTCTCATCTCCCACTCTGATATCTACTTTGACCATACCCAGGATACGGAGTGGCGCTCCTGTGACTCCCTGTAATCTCGGTGGATTTCTCCTCGTGTTTATTTCTGTTCCTAACCGCTTCGCGGTGGCCTCTTTAAGTAAGATATATCCACTCCCTGTGTCAACAACAGTTTCCACTATTTTATTATTCACGTTGACACATTGTGGGTGATGTTATACCTGCGGTTAGTCAAATAGCCTGATGGGGGAACTTTGTTTGAGTGGCGGTCTGCCTCGCATTTGGACTGGGTGGGTGAAATCTGTTATTACCCCGCATCGCTGCGCTGCGGTTTATGCGCCCTGGGCAATCATTACTGCCTCTACGACATCCCAACCTACGGCAATCAAAACAGTGGCCTGGTGGTGGTTTGGCCCAACATTCTTGCAACGTGTGTGAACTCTTCAGACAATGACTACAGTATTTTCGCCTCAGTGTTACAAGAGTAGTGTGTTTTTGATTGAGTTGCTCTAAATTTGTTTTCAAATCCCTTAATTGAGCTCTCAATTCAGTCACTTCCTTGTCTGACTCGGATTGGCAGTTATCATGGGATGGTCTTGGTGGATTATCAACTACATTGGTATCTGAGGGATCTTCACTTTTATTGTCTCTATCCGGCATTGCATTAACTCTGGTGGTATACCTCTCTTCGAGAAGCTGCCTTTCATTTTCGATCCTGTCAATGAATTTACGGAGTGGATATCCATCATCAAGGTAACCTTCCAATTTTTCCCTGGACTCGAGCGGAAGACCATACCACAGTTTCTTCTTGATCCGTTTATCTCGCGAGGGAAACTTTTCTTTCGGGAACTTTGTTTCGAGAGCCGCATGCTTACACATGAACCTATGTACAAACGCCTGGGGTGATTCCTTCCAGTCATAGGTCATGTTCTCTAACTCTTGCCAAGCTCGATCTACACTCAGCTCGATGGCAAACTCCGCATTCAAGAATTTTTTAAGCTCAGGCCATGACAGTGCAAAATGTTTCTTTTGATAATTATGAATAAAAGTGGCCAATTCAGAACCCATTCGACTCTTGGCAACCTGGATTCTAGTTGCGTTGCTAGTATGAGTTTGTTCCACCGCCTCACAAAACATTTCGAGGCGAGATGTAGCTTCTATCCCTTGCAGCTGATTTAATTCCAAAATTGGGATATCGCGCGGTTTTGTGAGAGAGTGGTGTGAACTCATAATGTGTGAACAAGGGGTCGAGTGTGAAAGCAGCGTTCTGTTAGTAGCACCGAACTGTTCCTCAGTCTCATCCAATTGAATGGTTACATGATCTCGCCCTACTTGTGACGATCAGCTTCCGGCTGTGTCTGAGCAAACAACTGTCCATACAGAGACATGGTGACCCTAATGTACAGCCGAGCCCCAAAATTCGCGACCACGTACCTTACTGTCTGCGGAAACAGTGGTGGTAACAATGAGTGGGGGAGGGGTCAGAGAACGTGGAATAACCCCGGCCCCTCACACAATCTCTACATGGTTTGATTTGGTTTCATAAGGTTCGTCTGCATTAATAAACGCTATCGACATGGGATACTGATCCTAGATAAAACATATCACCTTTATCAGTTGTAGAGTTGAGTTTTTATTACTAAGAATTGTATGGAGCTGTAATTCGTTCGGGTAACGATACAATTGTCCCTTACTCTGTTATTTTATTAGTGAATGGATACAGTGAGGGAGTTAACACACATACACACACACAGACACACACACACACACACACACACATAGGCTACACATACACACACACATACACACACACACACACACACACACACACACAGTAGATGTTTTTTTGACATCAGTAATGTGTCCATCCGCCCTCGTTGTTAATAACTTCTTGCATTCTGGATAGGAGGGATGCAACAATGTTGTAAATATCGCCTTGTCGTCTCCGGAGTCGTTCCCAGTCATGCATACAGTGCTGCACAAGTGCTTGAGGTGTCCTCTCTTGTCCCTGGTCCCAGCTATTAACCATCATCGCCCAACAATTTTCTATTGGGTTTAAATCCGCAGCCTTAGCTGGCCACGGCAGCAGACCTATGTTCGGCTGGTCCCTGAACCATCAGCTTACGATTCGTGCAGTGTGGACGGGGCAGTTGTCCTAATAATGGCAAATACACATGGATTATAATGGCTCCTTATAGGTAATGTTGTAAAATGACAGACTCAGTTGATAAATTATAGACGTGTTGAATATGCGATAATTTCTGACAGATGAATAAAAGACATGAATATGGAAATGGAGTAGACAGTATTTGATATACTAACCTGCATGAAAATAAACCGTTCAGGATAAGGTATAGCCATAGCACGAACTGTAGGGACCATCACTTCCTCTAATATTTCAATATATTTCTCTGCAGTCAGTCTCCCGTCGATAGCAGTCAGTTCACCCACGCCGTATAAATGGACCCAGCCCCACACGTTGCTCGTCACGTGGCCACTACGTGCTACTTCATATATGTTTTCACTGCTGTATCTTGTTTCGTTGCGTCGCCAACAGTGAGGGCGTCCGTGTGTAGTAGAAGAAAAGGTTTTCTCGTCAGAGAATATCACTCGCCCCCAGTATTCAAGGTCCATGTTCACATGCTCTTGTGCAAAAACAAGGCGGCCGTTCCGATGCCTCTCAGTTAACTTTTCTTTTTCCGCTGGGATCCTATGATGCACTCCTGCTTCATGAAGACGTTTGCATACAGTTTTTCTGGACACTTGTAACTGAAGCTGCTGCCTGATTTGCATGGCATTGATGATGGGTGTTCGTCTTGCCTGCTCACTGATTCTCTGGTCTTCCTCAGGTGTTGTTTTCCTAGGTCTTCCGCTCCTCGGACGGTCACACACATCGCCTTCTGCTTGCCACCTAGTCCACCATTTCTTAACTGTTGTTTGTGACACACCTTCATCTTCTGCTATGGCAGCAACAGACATTCCTGCTTGTCTCTTGGCAACAAGCCTTGAACGAAGGCTTACTTTATGAGGGTCTTGAGCCATGTTTGCTGGTAGGCAGAAGTATGGAGACTGATCTCCGGCCTTAGGCGCCATTACGACAATTCCCTCGGATAAATCTGAGACAAATGAATCGTTACTCGAACGAATTACAGCTCCATACAATCCTTAGTAAAAAAAGGTAAACTCTACAATTGATACTACTCATGTCTCAATATCCTTCCACTGATAAAGGCGATATGTTTTATCTAGGATCAGTTTCCAATGTCGATAGCGGGTGACTAAATTGTTACTTTGTTCCTCGTTATTTCCAGACGATGTTATTATTTTAAGTGAATTCTATCGTGTTGGAGGGATTTATCAGGCTCATATCTAACCTCTAGACTCCTAACCCTCTACTCTATCCATAATGAATAAAATCGACAGAAAACAGACGAAATAAAGTGAATAATGGTTTGCCCGCCGTTGAAGGGTTTATGCAGACGAACCTTATGAAACCAAATCAAACCATGTAGAGATTGTGAGGGGGCGGGGTATATATTCCACGTACTCTGACCCCTCCCCCACTCAGTGTTACCAGCACAGTTTCCACAGACAGCTAAGGTACGTGGTCGCGAATTTTCGGGCTCGAGTGTACTACTCTTACTCACAAAAAAAGAGGAAATTAAATGTTGAAATAGTCTCTCTTTACTTTAAATAGGTCTAATCACTTCCATCATCTCTGTAGGACTCAATAATTCTGACAAATTTGGCATCTACTTGTTCTCTCACTTCACCACTCCAGTGTACTCCGTCCGCCAAGTTATAACTATAGTAAGCCTTGTTAAATTGCAGGTTCTTATTTGGTAATTTTCGACGAATTTTCTTATTGATCGAGTTCCTTACTGTGTTATAATCCTCAGATGAAATAGGAGCACTTGCTCCCTGGTACACTCTTGGTTCTACCTGACAAACAATCACCGTGGCATGGCATTGTTCCTCCAGCTCCCTGGTAACATTCTTTATTCTATGGAAAATCTCTTGGGGGATGGTATTTTCATCAATATCATTACTTCCAATCCATAAAAATATAAGATCACATTCCCACTCCAATACTGAATTTAACCGAGAGTCCTGAAAGATAATTTTAACCTTGCCTCCGCTTGCTCGAAAAATTCTGATTTCTACGTTCTGCACATCGAGTTGCGGAGGTATTTGGGAATGACCAACCAATGCTACCCTTAACATCCTCACTACTTTTTGCGCTTCGCTTCCCTTCACTTTCTCACCAACGCCACTAATTTGGGAACGATGAGTATCCCACCGCTATTGCTACCAGAGTAACGATAAGATTTTTTTTTTTCCCCACCGGTATTCACCAGTGTAATGATAGTGATATTTATATTCTTACCTGTTGTGGGTACGGATCAATTCATCCATGGGTATACAAGTGGTACTCGACTTAGTATAACAGTTTATAGTAAATATTTATGCAAAGAAAGAATTGTGGTAGCGTTTGTAGTTTTTGGCCGAGTTTAGATTTAATCAGTACCACGGGTGGTCGTTGTTCCCTCAGCGAAGGAATCTTGAATTGGAAGGGGGAGTGAATTTGGCTTGAGGATATAATTTCCTTGATTAGGTACACTAATAAAGAAAAGAAAATGATATATATTTTTACTCTACTTTAATAATTCTGTTAATTTCCACAAAACATTTTTTTAATTACATTGCCCTTTTTAGTATGAGAGAAGATTGTATATGTTACCAAGGTTTTTGGGTGGTCATTCGTCTAACATTATTACCAGACATAAACAATTTGATACACACGAGGTATGGGGTTGTTGTTCTTTACTTTCCTTTTGGCCGTTACTCTTGGGCTCAACAATAGCCTCAAGACCGGGACGTTTTTACGGGCATGAATTGTCTGTTCGGGCTGGCATAGCCTCGAACCAATAAGAATGATTATTTGTGTTCATCTTTCACCCATTTAATATGTTCTCCTCATGCAATTTTCTCGATTCCCACATCGTCAGTATTATTTACAGTTCATGATCGACAATGTTATATAGTTACTAGAAATACATAATCTCTCGGGCTTGCCTAGCCTCGAGGAATAATTCAAAAAAAGAAATATAATTACCAAGAATACCCAATCATTCGGGCTTGTTTAGCCTCGAAGTACAGTTCAAATATCACATTAATGCTCACAATTACTAAGTTCCTTTACACGCTCCTTATTTTTCTAATACATTAATATTAAAGAAAGAGGACGGTTACTGAATTTGAATTTCACCTTTCCGTTACAAAATCATAACACTTTTAAATTTCTATTCCTTATCTACAAAAAAGAAGTTCACTTGATAGGATCATTAATACCATAACATCTACTTTCGGTTTGTAAAATAACTCGTGGGTAGTGTAAGTGTGTATGTAAGAGTCTACGGGCAATACCACGAGAAGGCCTCGTGCACACTTTGACGTCGCCGGTATCTGGGGACTGAACGAACGTCCATTAGATACGACTTCTGGGGCTTGAGTGACTACGTTAAACTCTCAACAATATTACTTCATATAGTCCATAATAAGTAAGGATTAAACAAAGAAAAAGAGGGGGAGAAAGAAGAAATGTGGACGGCTCACCTGAACGAACGTCCATTAGATACGACTTCTGGGGCTCGAGTGAGCTCGTCGGGCGCTAGCGACGCCAACTGCTAAATCAAATGAGGTGGTGTTTTTGAAATATGGTGGGTTTCAATTCTCTTTACAATTTATTTAGCAGTGTACCCATGACGCCAGGACTCCTGATTGAATTGGGGAAAATTTGGGATTTATTCCTTACTTAATTTAGATACTGATTCTGTCACTATCTCAATTTGAATCTGAGAGCAGCTCATGCCATCTAGTGACGGCCAAGATAAACGGGACTTTAAATCCTCACAAATGACATTATTTAGGCCTTTTGGACTGCTAATCTTACATATTTGGGTTCTAACAGCTTCATTAGTAACATTTCACAACTAGGTTACGGAAAGAATTGTATATTCATCATAATTCTGTTTAAGGTTTTAAACTCGGCGCCCAACAACGACGCACAAAGGAAGGGGACGAGCTGCTCGCATATGTCTTTCATTACTCGGCCAGATGGGGAATTCCCATAGCTCAACATCCACAATTACATCACCCACTGCATAGATACAGAGGTACATACATGTAAAAATAGTTAACCCTACATTAATCATTAATATATGAATTACTACTTAGAGTAGGAACTTATAAACTAATATTCAGGTTACACCCTATCTAACTTAAAATTACAGCACTACTAAACACATACATGAATGTCAAATGTGTGGCACTACACATAGCCGGGGTAGAGTCAAAGAAGTCTTCAGGATCGTAGTCAGGTCCGGTCAGGCGTGGTTTTTTTGCTGATGATGTCGGTGCAGGAGCTGTCTGTGTCTTGGCTGACGTGGGCTCCATGCTCGAGATTTTTACAACACAGCGAGAGGAAAAAAAAAAACCAAACAAAAAAAAAAAAAAAAGGGGATATATATATATATATATATTTATATATATATGTATATATATATATATATATATATATATATATATATATGTATAAAACCGATAGATATATATATATGTGGGAGGTATTTATTTACTCGGTCGTTCATCCATTAGTTCTAAGCAGCACACACACATATATACACCCATACACACTTGTATACTCAAATGTACTTAAATATACTTGAGTGTATGAATGTAAATCGGTATGTATGCTTAAGCAAGAACAACGAAGGAATCGATCAGGATAAATAAATTATCAGCTACAATCCGGCGGTTCCCTACAGTGCCGGGGGGGCCTAACTCCCCGTCCTCTAGAGGACGTCGTGAGAGAACCCCGACACTGCCCCGTGAGGGACTTACCTAACCCTAGCCCTAACAGAATGCCTACCCTTGCCACCTCCTATAACCAGGCCTCTAAGGCCCCCCTTCATGGAAATACCCTACGGTATCCCTTCAGGGTTCGGCGTCGTACTACGGCAGGGACTCTAAGTGGCAGCCGGAAAGCAGCTGATATGGTAAAAAAAAAAAAAAGAAAAGGAAAAAGGAAAACACAAGGTTTCCTCAAGCAGTGATGGGGTGAAAATCGATCTCTGAGCTGGAAGAGAGACAGCTATGGAAGTCTTGGGTTGCGCTATCCACGTTTCACTATGGAGCGAGGATGTTAACACATCAGATGATGGTTGGTTGGTGGGATATTCTCCCCACAGCATGGTGGGGAACGGGCAAACAAAGAGCCCGTCAGGCGAAAAAGCGTAAACAAGCTCCTATAAGGAGCAAAGCAGGGACGAAGACGCAGACAGGGCAAGGGCGGCAGAGGAAGAGAACGAGGGGATGGCGATGATGTACAGCTCGATGATCAACAAGACGAGGGGGAGAGCGGTAGACAGGACGGCGCCGATGGAGAGGGCGCCGCCGGCATGCTCAGGTGGATAACCCCATACGACTCGGTGGTGGTTCGCGGCCGGCTGCTTCGATGTTAACAGAGGGCAGAGAGGGACGAGAGCTTGATAGACAAACCGGCGCCGATGGTAAGGGCGCCGAAGCTCAGGTCGAAGTCCCGAACTCTGCCCTCAACCCCCATCTGACTCGCTCCAGCTCTCCACAGCAGCAGGTGGAAGCGTGGAGGGTAGGCCCGGTCCTGGTGGTCAAAAGGCACAACCCTGGTCCTGGTGGTGACGGAGAGAGGGTCGTCGGCCGGGTATAAAGGGCGGAGGAGCCTCGATCTCCTGATGGACCGACCAGGGCACTCCCCATGATGGAAGGACAGGCCCCTCCCTCGGCTGGTGCGGCTGCTGTGGAGAGCTGGTCCCGCCGGGAACAGCGGTGGAGGTGTTGCCTCGGCGAGAAGATTTTTTTTTTTCCCTGCACATATAGTGCAGGCCGGGCCATACATTAGCCCGGTCAGTGGTGTATGGGCTGATTAAAAAAGAGTAAGTGGGGAGAACAGGACCTGGGGAATGCCCAGCACACACGTCCTGTCTCCTGACTTTGTGGTGTGTGTCCTCGGCGAGATCGTTCGTTCGTTCACGATTTCCTGTCCTATAGAGAGGGCCGGGCCGTGTATTAGCCCGGTCGGTGTTTAGTGCTGGGTTGTATGGGTGTGCCATGATGGCTGTAAGGACTTTTATTCGGGGGCAGAAACCACCGTGGTGGCTCTGTGCTTTTATATTACATATACATACATACATACATATATACATATATATAAATATACATATACATATATATATACCCACATACATATACATATACACATATACATACACACATACACATATACATACACATACATATATACAGATATATACATACATATACACATATATACATACACACCTATATATATATATACATACACACACATATACATACATAAATACATACATATACATATACATACATATAAATATATATATACATACACATATATACATACATACATATACATATATATATATATATATAATATATATATATATATATATATAGAGGTCACAGGCACGCCCTATGCCTGCACACGTTGAGGCATGAGCATCAGCGCATGCAGGCACAAGCATACGAGTGACATTAGGGAAGGGGGGAAGGGGATTTACAGGGTTGGGGATTAACGGGGCTAGGGATTAACTGTACGACTGGCATTAGGAGGGGGGGGGAGAGACTTAACTGTGTTTACCAGTGTGGAGATGGGCGTGTTGGCTATTACTGAGGTGGCTGCCTGCCTGAGTGTTATTTCTCGCTGGGGTGTGATGTTAGCGCTTGGTATGTCAGGGTTGGGGGGGGGTGGCGGGTCTTATAAATTTATTGGTGGCTGGGCAGCGCAGTATGTAATGGAGGAGCGGGAAGGAGGTTTCGGTATTACAGTTTTCGCAGGTTACGGTTTGGTTGTTATTCGATTGGATTTGAGCAAGGCTCTTATAACCTAATCTGAGCCGTCTGATCTTTTTGAGTGTCATGCTGCTCATATTGTGTACAGCAGGTATGGGCTTATATTTGGTAGCGTCGGCGTACCATAGAGCGGAGGGAGAGCCTGTATTGACTTGCTGTCGGTGTTCCTGAAGATTGAGTTTGCTTGCTTGAGTTTTTATTGATTTTTTTTTTAAACTGAGGCTGGAAGGGACGTCTACTTGGATGTACGGGTGCGCTGTAGCATCCTTGGCGAGGCGATCAGCATGTTCGTTGCCTGTGATTCCGACATGACTTGGAATCCAGTGAATGGTGATTGTTCCGCCTGCGTTTTTAATCTCCTGAGCGGTGGCCATTATATATCCGTGATGAGGTGGATGTTATCGGATGGTGTCTGGGTTTTTAATGTTTGGATGGCGCTGGCTGAGTCTGTATGTATTATGATGTCTGACGTGGGCGTTATTTCGAGCGCATCATCTAAGGCTGCTAGGATTGCCACTAACTCGGCCTGAAGGGTGGATGCTCCGTCGGTTATTCTGAGGCCATACGAGTGATCATGGCCTGTGACTGCCGCACCTGCTTTACCTTCGTTTACGGAGCCGTCTGTATAATAAGTGGCGGAGTTAGGGGTGGTGATGGAGGCAATTCGCCTGAGGCTCTCTTGTCGCAACTGCTGGGTGGGGGTTGTGGCTTTGGGGGGAGAGCTGGCGATAATGAGTTTGTACAGTGGAGGGCTCCAGGGTGGGAGGGGGTGATACGCATCGCTTGGCGTGCCAGGGGGGAGGTTCAAAAGGGGAGTAATGTTGTAAGTGTGGGCGGCTTTGGCGACTTTGTGGCACCAGGTGTTGGTGAGTAAATCTGGGTGTAGGTTAACTGCCGCAGTTATTCTTGTAAGAACGGGTAGTGTGGAGCCTTTGTGCGCCAGCTTGGCTGTTAGGTTGGCGACTCGTGCTTGAATTCTGAGGTTGAGGGACTCCATATTGCAATCGGCGTGAAGATTGCACAGTCGCGTCCACATAGGGGAGCCAGTAATGATTCTGAGTGCTTCGTTTTGTACGACTTCAAGCTTGTTGGCTAGCTGAGGGCTGATGGTGGGTAGGGCGGGGGCAGCGTAGTCAACAATAGATCTTATCGCCTGAACGTAGAAAAGACGAAGTACTTTAAATGAGGCTCCTTCTCCTTTCCCTGCTATTGCTCGAAGGGCGTTAAGTCGGAGTTTGGTAATGTTTTTGAGATGTTGTACTTCATTGTTAAAAGAGAGGTTCCTATCAAAATATACCCCCAGGTATCGGTGTGCATTCACGTATTCTACGGGGGAATTCCCTAAGATGAGCTGGGCTGGGGGGGTGGGAATTCTGATAGGAAGGGCTTTTGTTTTTCCCGGGTTTACTTTGAGGCCTAATTCCCGACATTTCTTGTGTATTTTCTCGAGTGCTTTCTGAGCTTTTTGTAGGTAGTTGCCGCCGTATGTGACAAGGGTGATGTCGTCCGCATAACATAGGAGGCGGGTTCCCTGTCCTAGGTTTAGGTGGAGAAGGCACTCTACAAGGGTATTAAAAAGAGTTGGGCTAATTATGCTGCCCTGTGGAGTACCATTTATGTGCGGATATGCGTCAGAGAGATGGCCTTGGAAAATGACTTTGGCTTTTCGACCTGTGAAAAAGTTTTCCAGCCAGTGCAGGAGGCGACCCTTAACTCCCTTGTTGGCAAGGGTAGTCAGGATGGCCTCAGGGCATGCCAGCTCAAAAGCTTTTTCCAGGTCTATGAAGACTGCTAGTCCTTTGCCTCCACGGAGCTGGGATATGAATGAGCTAAGGCATTCCGCCGTGCCTTTGCCTTTTGTGAAGGCAAATAGGTGGTCGTGGGGGGAAGGGGTGACCCAGTCCAGTCGGGATTTAATTAGTCTTTCCGCTGTTTTGCTGAGGCAACTGAGAAGAGAAATTGGTCTAAATGTCTGGGGGTCTAATGGTTTTGGTATGGGGTGGATGATGGCTTCTTTCCACTGTGCGGGTAGTTTACCTTGTTGCCACGAGTGGTTGAGGAGGTCGAGGAGGGCTGCTCTGGCTATGGGACCTGTATGTTTAATCATTGAGTAAGTTATACCATCTGGACCAGGGGCGGTGTCTGTGCTGGTTTTGAGAGACCGGTTTAACTCATCGATGGTAAAGAAGTGGTCAGTGGGGGATGGAGTGTTTTTGTTTTCGATAATTAATTGGTGTCTCATTGGGTGTAGGTGTTCCTGTGTTTGTCTGGTTGATGGGGGGAGTTGGGTTGGGGATGTTCTCTGTGAGAAGGTGGCTGCTAATCTGTCGGCCTCGCCTTGTGGGTCAGGGTGAGTCGTGGGGCGGGGGTTTGATATTGCTTTAATTTTTTTCCAGATGTTGCCTATTGATGAATGTGCACCTAGTGATTGACACCATTCCAGCCAACTACGTTCTTTTAGAGCATTTTTTTCGGTTGTGGTGTGCCTAATTACCGATTGGAGATAGCTGCGGCTTTCAGGGGTAGGGTTAGATCTATGAATTTTTTTTGCTCTGTTCAGCCTGTTGTTCAAGATTTTGACCCGGTCGTTGTAATACCAGTGGTCTTTATGGTGGCCCCTGGGGGGATTAGTGATTGGGATTGACTGCGCAGCAGCAGAGTGGATTGGTGTGTTCCTCTAGATTAATTGGGGGATTAAAGGTGCATAAATTTTCTAGGAGAGTAGTGAAGCGTGTCCATTCTGCTTTCTTTGTGTTCCATTTGGGTGGGGGATTGGGGGGCTTGGGGAGTTTGGCCAGGTTTATGGTGCATAAGATGGCGTGATGATCTGAGGCAATGGTGGGGTGTATTTCCCACTTGGCGAGGTTCGCGATGTCACTGGTGATAAATGACAGGTCAAGTCTGCCTCCTCTCAGGTGCGTGGGGGACTGGGGGTTGTTTAGTAGAGTTATGGATGGTATATTATCTAATATTGTTGTGATATGGCGGCCTGTCTGGTTGGTATTTGCTGAGCCCAGGCGTGGGTGGTGGGCATTAAGGTCGCCTCCTAAGTATATATGTTCCGTGGCGGATGTTGCGAGAGCCTCATCTAGGTTTAGTTCAGAGTTTTGGGAGCGGTATGTGTTGAAAATTTGTAGTTGTGTGGTGGCAAGCGTAATAGAGCAGCCCTGAATTTCCACTCCTTCCCCGCAGTTGGGTAATGGGTGAATGGGTTTGGCAGGGATGTGGTTTTTAATTAAGATCGCTGATCCTCTGGGGCCTCCTCGGGAATAAGGGAGTGTGAATGAGGTGAAGCCTCGTAATTTGAGAGATTTGTGGGCTGGGATTAAGGTCTCTTGAAGAAGGAATATGTCAACTTGGTTTGTGTGGGCTGCCTCTTCGAGAATAGAGCGCTTGTTAGATGCGCCTTGAATATTCCATTGCATGATATTGATGTGTGGGGGGTTGGGGGTGTCGTGGTTGTGGGGGGTTGGGGGGGAGTTGTGGGTGTAGGGGGGGGTGTGTGTGGGTGTTTACTCGTCTGTGTTCATCCATGATGGTGTTGAGTTGTCTGTGTCAGGTGGTGTTGGTATCGGTGAGGGGCGTCGTGAGAGTGGAGATCGGGAGTGCGATTTGTAGGTGGTGTCTGTCTCCATGTGTTCGCGTGTGGCAGAGCGGGATTCGTGTCGTCTTCTGGAGGGGGATGATGTTGATGATGATCTGGATGTGGAGTGTGATGGTGTGGTTTTACGGGAGTCTTTGTTTTGTCGGTTTTTGGGTCTGTGGCGTTGCTTCTGTGGTTGTGGGGGTTGTTGAGAGGGTGTGTCAGGTTGTGGTTGTGTGGGGGGGGGTGTTGTGTGCTGTGTCTTGTTTGGGTGTGTGTGTATAAGTGGCGTTTGTGTTTTCTGTAGGTGTGGGTGTGGGTGTGTGTAGAAAGTTTTCGGTGTTTGTGTCGGGGGGGGGGGGAGGTGTTGTGAAGGCTATGAATAGAGTGGTAGAGTACTTTGGTGATGTCTGCAGTGGGGACTGATTTCCCTATGATGTTGGTGAGGAGAGTTGCTAGTCCCTGGGCTATGCTGTTTGTGATGTGTTCGAGGTCTGAGGTGGTGAGAGTGGTGGGGTGTGGGGGTTGAGCGGGGGCTGGTGGGGGAGTCTGTGTTTGGGTGGAGGCCGTGGTTTGTGTGCTGGCATTTTTGTGGGTGGGTTGAGGGGGGTGGGAGGGGGTGGCCAGTGTGGTTTGGTGAGGTGTGGTGGGGGGCTGGGGGTTGTTGTGAGTGTTGTGGGGGTTTCTGTGGGGAGCGGGCAGCTGGGGGAAGTTAGTTGTTGTTAGAGTGGAGGGGTTTTGTAGATTAGCTGGTGTTGGGGCAGGGTGGGTTGTGTTTTTATTCTGTGTTCCCCATGTGAAGGTACCTGGTGGAGCTGGGGTGGTAATAATTCTCCCCTGGGTTGCATTGGGATTGTTGTTAGTGCCTTTATTGATGATAGCTTTGCGTGCTGGGCAAGTCTTGTTCCAGGCATGGTGGTTGCCATGGCAATTGGGGCACTTAGGTGTGACAGGCTGTTTAGCTTTGAACTTATCCAGGCACTGCTGTGTGGGGTGGCGTCCGCTACAAAGGGCGCAGGTTGGTGGTCGTTTACAGGAGGACTGGTGATGGCCAAAACGCTGGCAGTTGAAGCAGCGCAGTGGCTCGGGGGTGAAGGGGCGTAGTTCATAATTGCCCCATGTTTTGAGGTCCAAGGAGTCGGGGGTGGGGCCGCGGATGGTTATCATAATTTGCCTTGTTGGTTCCCCCTTAACGTTGCAACGTGTTGCCTCCTCTACCTGTGGATGTTTAAGAATGGCTTCGAGGGGGAAGTTAAGGGGGTAGTGTTGAACTACAAGCTTCCTTGTGGAGAGATTCGGGTCTAGTTTCTGTAGTTGGATGGGTTTGCCCTCCACTTCGCGCAAGTTTTCTATGATGTCCCGGGAGGCAGTGTCAAGGGGGAATATTATAGTGTTTAAGGCTTTCGTTGCGATCATCTTGAACTGAAGGTGTGGGTGGGAATTTTCTATGGCTGCTATAATGTCATAGGTATTGTTGAAATTATCATGTTTTGGGATGAGGAAGGCTGGTAGTTTGGGTGTGGTGGGGGGTGTTTTTGTGTTCTGAGTTGGGCGGGTTGGGTGGGAGCTGGGCGAGTCTTGGGCGGTTTCTTTTTTGTTCTTTCTGTTGCTGACGAGTGTGAAGCCGTCGTCGGGGTCAAGAGTGGCGGTGGCTGTTTCGTCATTTAGTCCATCCTGGGGGTTTAGCTGGGCGGTGTTGGCATGCTGGGTGACGGTGGCGTTGTCAAACTCCATGCTGAGGTAGTGGTCATCGAGGTTGAGGTCAGAGTCGTCGAATCTTGGTTTTCGGCCTGCTGGAGTGTCGAATTCAGAGGGGGTTTCTTCAGCGCCATGGGCTCGTTTTTTGTTTACCATCCTGGGGTCACGAGGGTTGAAGAGGGGTGGTGTTGCGTTTTTCTGGGTTTCTTCTCGGCTCGCCATCTTGGCGGCCGTCACACACTCTCTCACTCTACCTATCACTCGCTCATTCACACAGAGAAAAGAAGACGCCTGCCTACAGTGGTGGTGCTCTGTCCCCCCGCTAGCGGAGGCCGCGACAGTCCTTACCACTGCCCCCGAAGGGTCTTGCCTATCACCCTAACCAGTTTTTGGCCACCCCAGTGTTTCCTGTAACCACCCCTGTTAAGGGGCCTCTTTGTGTACCTGGCCTAACGCCAGGAAACCGCGGAGTTCGGCGTCGGAAAGACACTGGGGGACGCTAAGGCCGAAAAGAAGGATTAGTAGAAGGGGGGGCGCAACCCACGAAAGGGCGAGTGCACACAAGTGTGTGCACCCCGGTACACAATCGTGGGGCAGAGCGGCAGTGGCTGCGGGGACAGCAGCTTGGTCTGCGCTGGTGTTGGTGGCGAGACAATGTTTGTAATCGGAGGTTGCAGCGTGGGAAGCTCTGAGAGAAGCTCACGTAGAGAGCGCCGTGTCACTCTTGCAGGGTAGAGTCGAAGGTGGTGGTGTGCTGACTTGTTATCTGCTAGTAAGTGAAACACGGGTTGCTTCTGCCGTAGAGTTCGCTGGAGGATGTCTGCGCACTGTGAGACGCTGGAGAGGAATGGGGGACGCGCTTGCTGAAATCCTTATATGTGATTGCTGCCTGATCGCAGCCCGGCTTCTGCCTCGTTCCCATTCGCGGGTGGGATGGGGCCGGATCGGGAAGACGGGTATTTAAGGGAAGGTCGCCACCACTTCAACACACACACCACAAAGCCAGGAGACAGGACGTGTGTGCTGGGCATTCCCCACAAAGTCAGGAGACAGGACGTGTGTGCTGGGCATTCCCCAGGTCCTGTCCTCCCCACTTACTCTTTTTTAATCAGCCCATACACCACTGACCGGGCTAATGTATGGCCCGGCCTGCACTATATGTGCAGGGAATCTTTCAAAAAAAAAAAAAAAAAAAAAAACACTTCCACAGTTCCTGCCCAGCGCTCGTAGCAGCAACATCTCGTCCCCAGTCTCTGGATAGTGAACTTTGGATTACATTTCCTAAGACTTTCTCGTCTATCGTGACTATTTCACAGTTACCTACTGACTGTTCTGGCTCATTTTTCTGTCTCGTTTTGTCAGCTGGCTTTCCGGCTGCCACTTAGAGTCCCTGCCGTAGTACGAAGCCGAACCCTGAAGGGGTACCGTAGGGTACTTCCATGAAGGGGGGCCTTAGAGGCCTGGTTATAGGAGGCGGTAAGGGTAGGCATCTCTGTTAGGGCTAGGGTTAGGTAAGTCCCTCACGGGGCAGTGTTGGGGTACTCTTCGTCGCCCTTGGGTGGGAGTAAGCCCCCCCCGGCACTGTAGGGAACCGACGGATTGCTCGCTGACATTTGTTTGTTTCTTTAATTTAATTGTTTATCTTCTCTTATTCATATATGTGTACATAGGCGTACGTACATGTGTACATTACTAGTGTACATGTGTATATGTGTGTATGTATATGTGTACATGTTAGTTAATGAGGATGTAAACAAATAAATAAATAAACAAATTACATATATATATATATATATATATATATATATATTGTTTTACACACACACACATATATATATATATATATATATATATATATATATATATATATATATATATACATATTTTTTTTTTTTTTTTTTTTGAGCCATGAACACGTCTGATTCCCACCGCACCTCCGACCCAGAGGATGGGTCAGCAGACCCTCCACCCTCTGCTACTAGTCTGCGCTCCTCTGCCAAGAAGCCCAGACTCACTGGACCAGACCACGACCCTGACGACTTTTACTCTTCCACCCCGGCCATGGACACTGACGACTCTCCCACATCTGACCTCAACCCAAGCCTTAACCCCACACCCTCAACTGATGCAGCTGCTACCACAAGCCAAGCACCCACTGACTCTCAGGATAACAATGACGGCTACACCCTTGTCACCAACAGGAGGAAGACTGCAGGCAAAAGGAACAGAACACCAGCAGGTAACGCCACTGAGAACACCCAGAACCGCTCCACCCCTGCTGCACCTTGTCAAGACAGCCGCCAGCACACCACCGACTTCACCAGAGCCCCCCCAACCAAGCACCCAGGATTCTTCATATCCCCAAATGACGCCTTCCCCACGCCCTATGATATAGTGGCAGCCATTGAGACAGAGCTCCCCCACCTCAACTTCAAGCTAGAGGCGACTAAGAACCTCAACACCATCCTAGTCCCTCTAGACGAAGACACCTACGAAACACTTGACCACACCAACACAGTCGCAGGCAAACCCCTCCAACTTACAAAACTCGACCCCAACCTCTCCACCAGGAAACTAGTCATCCAACACTATCCCTTAAATTTTCCCATTCAAGCCATCCTCAACCACGCCCAAGTAGAAGAGGCCAAAAGATGCGAGGTCAAGGGAGAACCCACCAAGCAGGTTATTGTCACCCTTCGAGGACCCATCCAGACAGCTCTCGACCTCAAATCATGGGGCACCTTCAACCTGCGCCCATACACACCAGAACCCCTAAGGTGCTTCAAGTGCCAAAGATTTGGACATCACCAATCCAAATGCACCAGACCCCCAACATGTGCCATTTGCAGCAACCGCCATGCCACCCAACAATGCCTCGACAAGCTCAAGGCAGGGCAGTCCATCACAGCGAAATGTCCAAACTGCCAGGGGAACCACCATGCGTGGAACAAAGCTTGTCTGGCCCGAAAGGACCAAGTCCAAAGAGGCATGGCAAGGGAGCACCGCTTGATCCAGGAGAGGGCGGCCTTGATACCAGCACCACCCGGAACATTCACATGGGGCCAGCAGAACACCCCCACTCCCTCACACCCTCACATCCTAACCCAGACAGACTTCCCTCCACTGTCCACAGGCACTCGACAGCCTGCAAAGTCGCTGCATCAGAAACCAGCAACACTAACACATCACAGCACCACCCCAACCTTGCCTCTCCCCCAACAAACACGCCATTCCAATGCAAAACAGAACACCAGCACTCAAACGGAGCCAGAATCCTCCACTCAAACCCCAACGCCAACCCCCACTGCACCTCCTGGTTACATGCTGGTCACAATAGAGGGCCTCCACCAACTTGGGCAGCAACTAGCCGAGGCCATAACCACCACTCTAGCAATGCAGCTCGGCTGTCCCCTCAACAAGGAAGGAATATCCCTTGCAGCCACCAGGGCCATCGACAAATTTGTAGAAAATCCCCCACCGGATTGCCACGTCGAGGCTCCTCAGCAACACAACACCCCTCAGATACAAACACTGGCTCCCCAGACAACAACATCCGTCTCCCCAGCCAACTCACCTCTGAACACAGCACCACAAATACACACTCAGCCAGCACCACAACACCGCTTGAACCAGGAGCCAAGCGAACGACAGAGCCGATCCCGGTCGAGGGAAGGCAGGACAAAACACAGAAGCCGACACAGCTCCTCCAAAGACACTCACAGGCACACACAAAACACAGACAAGACACCACACAGACTACCCTCACGATCCCCCATGCCCAGCAAAGACAAGCGCAAACCAACGCAAACCACCAAGGAGACGCCACACAGAATACGCTCGCGATCTCCCATACCAACACAGACAGACATGGATGCAGAGAGCTAACAATCTCCCCTCCCATCCCTGACAAACAACAGCAGCCCCCTCCCACCTCCAAGCTCCGAATACTCCAATGGAACGTTCGAGGTATGGCCTCCAAGCGCACCCTGCTAGAGGAAGCAGCTCACAAAGATAACATCGACATCTTCCTCCTCCAGGAGACGCTCCTCAGTAAACAACGTACACTCCGTCTGCGTGGCTTCACCACCTTTTTCCTTCCTAAGGCAGTTGGAGGCCCCAGGGGCTGTGCCATACTTGTCCGTAGCCACATCCCCACCAGATCCATCAACCCTCTTCCAACCTGCGGTGACAACACTGAACTTCAGGGCATAACAATCACACTGGCAAATGACAGCCTCCACATCTACAACATCTACCGCTCCCCAAGCACCGAAGCCAACCTTGAAGAAGTGTTCACCCTCTCCAGTTCCTCTCAAATATTTGTCGGAGGAGACACCACCCCTGCCTCGGCTCGACATCAACAACAAACGCTACCGGTCGCCACATAGCTGAGCTGCTACAAGAGGTACCCAGCATCTCGCTCCTGAACAACCCACAAACGCCAACTCACTTACAAGGAGGCAGACTCGATCTCTCTTTCGCCTCCTCTGGCCTAGCGAACCTCACAAACTGGGAATTGCACCCCACCCTCACCTCTGACCATCATGCCATCATCTGCTCCATTGATGTCGCTCTCCTTCCCAAACCCCCTGGCCCCCCACCCAGATGGAACACCAAGCGAGCCGACTGGAACCTTTTCTCCAGCACACTGGAAAAAACAACATCATTTCCACCTCCAGTAGACTTCGATGACCATGCCACCCTCCTCACAACTGCCTTCCGCACAGCGGCCGAAGCATCCATCCCCAAAACCACTGTGCCAAATGTACACCACAAAAACCACTGGTTTTACTGTGACAGAGTGCGGGAGCTCAACAGGAGGCTAAATAGAGCCTTTAAAAAACTCTATAGGGCTCACCCTTCCCCAGAGGGCCTCCGTTACCTTCAGGCAGTGATAATGCACTCCATCTCTGAGAAAAATGACATCAAGGAGCAAAAGTGGACAGAGTGGTGCCAATCCCTGGGGGCCCACTCCAAACTGGGTACCATATGGAAGAAACTGAGAGCTGTCTCCAGTCCCCATCCCATTCGCCCACCCTCTCACCCTGACCCACAGGCTGAAGCTGAAAGACTAGCCTCCACATTTGCACAAAGAACCTCCCCCACTCAACTCCCAGAAGGCACCAGGCGATGGCAGGAGGAACTGCACCAAGCCAGAGCAGACCTCATCACATCCAGCAAGACCAGCGCAGCTGACTCAGACCATCTTTTCACCATCGATGAGCTCAACCAAGCCCTGAAGTCTAGCGCCGACACAGCCCCAGGTCCCGATGGCATCACATACTCTATGATCTCCCACGCTGGCCCCACTGCCAAGGACGCCCTCCTAGACCTTCTAAACCACTCCTGGCACCTTGGCAAACTCCCCAGCCAATGGAAGCAAGCCACCATCCACCCCATCCCAAAGCCACATGAGCCCAAAGCCTTCAGACCCATCTCTCTTCTAAGCTGCCTCAGCAAAACAGCTGAGAGGATGATCCACAGACGCCTCCGCTGGATTCTCCCCACCCCCCACAGTCACATCTTTGCCTACACCCAGGGCAAGGGAACAGCGGAGTGCCTGAGTTCCTTCCTCTCAGAGTTGCGAGGTGGCAAAGGACTTGCCGTCTTCATCGACCTGGAGAAAGCCTTCGAGCTGGCTTGCCCTGAGGCCATCCTCGCCACCCTGGCAGGCAGGGGGGTGAGGGGTCGCCTCCTAAGCTGGCTCGAGAGCTTTTTTGGGGGTCGAGAAGCGTCAGTCCGTTTCCAGGGTCACATTTCAACTGCACACCATCATATAAATGGTACTCCACAGGGCAGTATACTCAGCCCCATCCTTTTCAACACACTGGTTGAGTGCCTCCTACATACCAACCTAGGCCCTGGTACACGCCTCCTGTGCTATGCAGACGACATAACCTTAGTCACACAGGGTGGCCCCTACCATGCAAAAACCCAGACAGCCCTAACCAAACTCAACCAAAAGTGCACTGAACTTGGCCTTAAAATCAATGCCACCAAAACCAAAGCCCTACCCTTCAGAATACAAGCCCCCACAGACAAGCTACACCTTGGCAACACTCACATAGAGTACGTCACCACCCACCGGTACTTAGGGTCATATTCGACCACAAACTCTCATTTGAACAAGAAGTCCAGTACCTCAAAGAAAGAACAAAACTTAGACTCAGCGCCTTAAGATCCCTGGCAGGAAAGGGAGGGGGAGCCTCATACAAAATTCTTCGCCTCTTCTACATCCAGGCAATCAGATCGATAGTGGACTATGCTGCCCCAGCCCTACCAACCATTGACCCAAAACTTGTCACCAAACTTGAAGTGATCCAAAACGACGCCCTACGCACCATGACTGGCTCCCCAATGTGGACCCGATTATGTAACCTCCGCCTAGAGTGTAACATTGAGTCCCTACACCTTCGCATAAAGGCAAGAACAGCAGGCCTGGCAGCAAAGCTTGCACACTCTGCCTCCCCTCCCTGTCCTGTCACGACTTACAGCCGCTTCCAAACTCGACCCTGAAATACTGTCAAACAGCTGGACACACAGTGTCGCCAAAGCCACTCACACCTTTCAAACCAGCTGCTTCATGCACCAACCTCCCGACCTGCCAAACACAACCTACCGACCACCACCACCATGGAGCCCCCCACTACTAAAACTCCTCATCCCACACTCTCCAGCCAAAAGTCGAACACCAACACAACAGCTAAGACAAGAGGGCCTTAAACGCATAGCTTCCCTCACATGCGCAAACTCCTCCACCTACTACACTGATGGGTCCATTTCTGCACCGAAGGCAGGAGCAGCTTTCGTGTGTGGTGAAAGGACCCAAAGCATCCGAATACCTGACGGAACCTGCACATTGCAAGCTGAGCTGGTAGCCATCTCTGCAGCCCTGTCTGACGCCCTGTACAACGACCCAACAGCCAACATTATCATTCACACAGACTCCACCACAGCCATACACTCACTAAAAATGTCATAAAGACTTTGTAGTTAATTGTAGAGAAGTATATGTTAGACTTGTGGTCGAGCGGCTTTTATATCTTGTAGTAGTTTCCCCACCAGATGTCATGTAGTGACGGAAGAGGTAAAGAATAGTATGGGACTATCTTTATTTGTCTTGGAAATATTAAACAGGTATAATAGTATAAGTCCTGGGTAGCTACCTCCCTGTCTCGCTATCTCTCTCTCTCTCTCTGTTCTCAAGCTAATCTCCGTCTCGACCTCTCTATAGGGTCGCTTGTCTCCTTCTAAACTCTCTTTCCTGAAATCTCGTGTAGTAGGGTGTGTGTGTCCCGCACCTTCCTCATGGCAACAGAACCTTCTCACGAGAGGACTGCTGACAGCTATGAATCATCTCCTTACTGGCCGCTGTCGTCAGCTTTCCCCCGTGTAAGCGTTTAGCGCTGCTCGCCTCTCGCAAACACAACACCTTCTCATCATTTGACTTCCTGCTTCTATCTGTCTCTCTATCTATCTATTTATCTATCTATCTATTATGTAGTCCTATATTTGCTCGGCCGCGCGAAAATGACGTACCATCGACATTTAATAGTTATAATATATTAATACATACTACATACACATTATAATGAACTTATAAGCTAAGTAAGTGAAATACATAATATTGTAAAGTAACATAATTGTATGAATATTGTATACATATATTATTCATAGTAAATAGTGATTATTCAGTAATATTACATTTTAAATAAGTTGAATACATATTGGAATAAATGCATTAAAGTAAATTATTTAACTGTAATACAGTATGTACTTGGGTTATTATAGTGAATTGCATACATGCAAGAATAAAAATAGTTTAAAATTAAGAATATTGTAAGAGTTATTAATATTTCATTTAAAGATAATGGTACTGGTCTGCCATATATGGGTCATTCTTCTTTGTGTTATTATTATTATTATTATTATTATTATTTTTTTTTTTATATATATAATTAATACTATATACAAAATATATACACTTCATTCAGGGTGGTTAACTGTGATGTTAACTCTCCCCCACTAAACAATGACTCCAAATTAGCAATTCTTGCATGCATTCTGTGCATGGCCAACAGCAATACTGCAACAACAATGCAGATAATTATGAAGACAGAAGGTGCTTGGCTATACACATAATATGGGTTGAACATACTCAAACTCAAATCTTCCCAGGGCTTCATTGTTTCATTGATCAGCTGCATAGTTTCAAACTTAGGTGAAGTCAGCTTAATACTTGTGCTCATGTTTAAGTCCATATCAGGCAGTGGGTGGAAATGTTTGTGTGTATGATTGAGGATGGCGTAGTGATTGATGGTGGAAAAAGTAGACATGGATGGTGTAAATACCGCACAGTAGTCTGGTGCTATGTATAATCCTGAGGCTGATGTATGAGATGGTGGTATATCTGGACAGACTATGTAAACTGATGTGTTATGAGGGAAATAAAAACTGCGAGTGTCCAATGCGTTGATGGTGTACAAGTTTATCTGGAGCAAAAGTGAAGTTGCAATGATGATGAATATTGTTATTGCTGATGATAGCCATTTCACAAGGGACCGTATCAGTAGGCTGAAACGTGAAAATGTACGCAGGACAAAGATGAACAGCATGTAAGGATGTGCGGCACTTTCGCTCAATCGTTGACTCACTTGCGAAAGTGACAGTGTCTCGTCTCTTGGAGACCATGATGAGTTCGGTGTCTGTGTTGATGTTGATGATGACTAAAGTGTTGTTGTTTCTATAGGTGAAGGGGTGTATTTGGTATACTGTGAACAGGTCTTCCGTGATGAATGGTACATGAACTATCACTGATGTCGGTGTTAGTGTTGCTTCCAAGTACGGGTAATATTGCATAAATTCCCTACTGCGGAACAATGGCTTCAATTTATGTGTATGTATGCCTTGACTAACTATCTGACGTAGCTCATGAACTGGGAGTAAGTCATTTGTGATCTTGCCATCACCAGCATTCGAAATTCCTTGCATAAGTGCCCTGAAATGATCTCTAGTGTTCTCTAATTGTAGTAGAATCGTGTCAATATGTTCTGTGATGATGGAGAAGTGCTGGAAAAGGGTAACGTTACCCTCCAAGTTATTTATTTTATCTATACTCTCGAGAGCTACGTTTTCTGCTTGTTTCAGATTTTTCACAATTGTTTTCATTGCTGAGTTCTGTCCTGTGATGAATTTATCTTGGTATGTTAGTACCTGAGCTATCTTATTAAATTTTTTGTTTATTTCTTTAAGGTCATCCTCTGTAGCCAATCCAAAGATGTTCCCAAGAATTGCGCCGCCCAGATCGAACAAACCGCGCTTTTGGCGAGTACGTGTGATGTTGTTCCTGTCGCTCAGCACCTCTGTTCCAGAAGATGGGAGATCTTGGATCATGACGAGCATAGTTGACTTCGCCTGTTCTAGTTTCCATTTCGCTAACTTCACCATTTCATCCACTTCCTTGGTGATATGTGATTGTGAAACATAATTCCCTATCTTGAAGTCCAGAGTTCGCATCGGCGTCGCAAGTCTTTCTATATAAGTAGGTAAGTCATACAAGTAATCTAGACTTATTTCAGTACTCATGACATCCTTGACGATTGTAGTCGTGGCCGTTGGAGCTATGAGGCATCCTTGTCGTACTATATGCTTGGGGTCTAGGTGCGCATATACTCTTACTATGTATAGGAGAATCCATAGCATAAGTCCCTTCATCGTAACCTACCGAAAAAAAATCTATTAATTTCCTATAAAGCTGTGGTTGATGATAGTGATGATGTGCGTTACGGTTGGCTGTTATTTCATTTATAGAAGGAGTTTAAATCGATATTTAATTCTCGTAAATGATGTACTGTAGATTTCATTGGAATAGTTGCACCTATGTTCGATTGTTTGGTATATGACCTTAATTTCTTTTTGTAATCATTGTTGTGTTCTTGCTTGGTTTCTTGAGGTACGTTCACCTGTTCGGTTGTATCCGAGGCTGAATAATTATGTGATAATTCCCTTGAAACTCGTTTTAAATGGTCAATATGAACTTGTTTTTCCTCGCCACTTGAAAGTGACTTAATTAAAACTTTGTTTGCCTTTATGTTAATTACTCTGTATGGGCCCTCAAATTTAGGGGATAATTTATTGTCTCTCGTATGAATGACTCCGTAAACAATGTCTCCTAAGCTGATAGGTGAATCTTTTGCCTTTTTGTTAAATGCCTCCGTCATTTCTTCCTTGGACATCGTTAATTGTTTTTGCACTCTTTTGTGAATGTCCTGGAATTCACGTAAACGGAGTTTAGAGTAATCATCGTAATTGTATATAGGCATGCTGTCACCTTCTAGGAGCTCATATGGTAATTTTTTATCTGTGCCATATATAATGAAATGTGGTGTGTCACCAATGGATTTATTTATAGACCCATTAATGGAGGCCTCTACTCTGGGAATCCAATCATCCCAGCTTGCATAATTTTCACTGAGAATGTGTCGTAGCACATCTAATACCTTTTTATTTTGTCTCTCTACCAACCCATTCGATGCTGGGTGATAGGCCAAAACGTTAACCTTTTTAATGTTGTATTGTTTACATATTTCTTGTAAGATCTCAGAATTAAATTCTCCTCCATTATCACTTATTAGTACCTTAGGGGTAGTAAAGCGACATATTACATTATCTGTTATTGCCTTTGCTACTGTCTCTGCTGTCTTATCTTTAATTGGAGCTAAAATGACATAACGGGAAAAATGATCCGTTGCTACGAATAAGTATAGGTTATTATTGTATGATAATGGCATCTTGAGTAAATCAACAGCGACAACGTCCCATGGCTGATGTGGTACTGGGTAATTACCCATCGGTGCAGGTGTGATTGGGTATCCTTTGTGTTTCGCACATGATTCGCATCTGTCTATATGATTGTGTATATCTCTTCGTAATGAAGGCCAGTAATATAATAGCTGGGCTTGGTTGAATGTCTTATCCTTTCCAGGGTGTCCTGCATGTGGGCTGTCGTGTATCATTCGTAATACTTGGGGTATCATGTCATTAGGTACTACCAACTGGTTAGTATTTCTTTGGCGTTTTGGTTGTTTAGAGTTAATTTTGTATAATGTATTATTGACCATTGTGAATTGTTCAAGTGGGACATGCAGTTTGGGTAATTGTATGTCATCTCCACTTTCTAACTTGTATATTACTTTTGACCATACTGGGTCAAGTCTTTGTGCCTTTGCGATATCCTCGTGGTTTGGGATATTTCCTTTGAGATCTAACGCCGCGACTTGAATTGTGTTCGGGTTCCTAGATAATGCGTCAGCTACTATATTCATTTTACCTTGTATATAATGTATTTGTACATTGTAGTTTTCAACTGTACATTTCCATCTTGCTCTCCTCCCAGAAAGGAGTTTTTCTTTAAACATACCCACCAGTGGTTTATGGTCGGTGAATAAGTGGATTTCGTAACCATATACCAAATCTCGAAACTTTTGTAATGCAAAAATCACTGCAAGTGCCTCTAAGTCTGTAGTGCTATAATTTTTTTCTGCACCTCTTGTTTGTCTGCTGGCAAATGCAATTGGTTGATTCTTTCCTCTTTTATCTTCCTGCATCAGTACAGCCCCTAATCCTTTAACTGATGCGTCTGTACAAATAAGAAATGATTTCGTGTAATCTGGATATGCTAAACAAGGTGCATTCGTTAGTTTAATTTTTAGATTGTTAAATGCCCTTTTTTGTTCTTCTTCCCATTGGAATACAGCATCTTTTTTGAGTAGTTGGAATAGAGGGAAGGCTATATGAGAGAACTGTGGTACGAAGGACCTATAGTACCCAGCCAGACCTAAAAATTGTCTAACTTCGTCAGTCGTAGTGGGTTCAGGAAAATCTCTCACTGCCTGTATTTTGTCATCAGTGGTGTGAATACCATCAGAGCTTAATTTGTGGCCTAAGAAATTTATTTCCTTAAAGCAAAATTTGCATTTAGAAAGTTTAATTTTTAATCCAGCATCACTAAGCTTTTGTAAGAGTAAGTCTAATTTCCTGAGATGATCCTTAATATTCTTCGTTGCGATAATAATATCGTCAAGATAAACAAATATTCCTTGTCCTAAAATTCCGGACAATACGTAATTCATAAGACGCTGGAACGTACCAGGGCTGTCCTCAGTCCCATTGGCATTCTTGTATATTGATAATGGCCTCTGTTTGTTGAAAAGGCAGTGTATTTACGTGACTCCTGAGATACCGGAATCTGATAGTATCCGTTTAGGAGATCGATGGTCGAGAATATATTATTCTCAGGACCAATATTCTGTAGAACATCACTTAGCAATGGCATGGGAAATCTGTCTGGGATGGTGTGATTATTTAGTTTACGGTAATCTACTACCGCACGCATTTCTCCATTTCTCTTGGGCACAAAGAAAAGGGAGCGTTCCACGGAGAAACTGAAGGCTCAATAATTCCAAGCTTTAACATTTCATCGACATACTGATTAGCAAGTGTACGTTGGGAGTGTGGTATGCGATAAGCTGGTACGAAAATTGGTGGTGTTTCTGGATGCACATTAATCATGTGATTAATCAAGTTAGTACACCCTAATCGTTCTCCGGGCAAGGCTACGGTGTCCCTGTGTGTTTCCAGCAGGGTTAACAAATCATTTTCTTCGTCAAATTCACCTGAGTGAATTAAATTCTCTTTTATTCTTTCTCTATCCGTAGATTTTATCTCACTTGTTACTCCACCAATATTTATTTCCTTCACAGGGGCGAAACATTTTTCAATATTAACTATGCAAGTTCCCTTCTTCAACTGAACTTCCCCATTCATGTGATTAATAATGAATATCTGAGTTAGCCCTTCGTCGTTCGTATGACATAATGCGTTTTCTACTGACAATCCTTTTACTTTACATAATTCTTCTAAGACAAGAACAGTACTATTCCGTAATTTGCTCTTTATGGTAACCTTCATGTATGAATTAGGTGGTATAACCAAATCATTAGTGAGATGGGCTGGAAAAATTGATAAATCAGTACTGTTAGCTGGGTCACTAATTCTGGAGGATGGGGTTGCTGGTGTAAGTGGATCTATACACTCATCTGTTTGTGTATGTTTGTTTAAGCCTTTAATATTACCAATTCTTTTTGGCTCTCTTCTACCAATCGGTGAGGGCTCTGAAAGTATTTCCTCTATAAATTCATTATCAAAGTCTATTCCATTCATTTGTGGGAGTATAGTTATGTTCTCAGTTCTCATGGATCTTAAGCCCAGTAACATATGAGCTTTAATTGCTAAGTTTTCAACGATATAGAACAATGCAGAGAATGGTCTTGTAGTTTCTGTGAAACTGAGATTTAATCTTATCATACCTTTTACTGTAATCTCTTGACCATCTACTGTGTTTAATTCTAAATCAGCTTCATCCAGAAAAGTTACTTTTTTTTTATTTTTAAGAATTCTATTGAGTTCTTCATGTGTTATTAAGTTCACTGGAGAGCCTGTATCTAAAAATAAGGAAACGTTTTGATCCTCACATACAGCTGGTATCAAGATACACTCATTTCCCAACATGCCTCCTATGTGAAGTTTAACCTTGTTCTTTTTTATGTTTGTTCGTTTTTTGTCATGACTTGGTCTTCCCCCGATTTGAACATAGACACAATTTTTTCTACTGTTTTGCAATCACTAGTCCAGTGCCCTTGGTATCTATGATGCCTACAGTAAGGACCAAACCCTTGTGTCTTTTGATTATCCTCTTTTGCCTTGATAAAGCATTCATACCTTGTGTGTCCTGGTTTTGCACAGTAATGACACAGAATGGACCTATCCCTTGACTGTGACCTACGAGGTGATTTCCCATAAAAAGTGTTGTTTATAGCGCGAGACCTACTCGGGCTGCGCGAAAACTTATGAAACTGCCTGTAGGAAGGCGTGTGGGAACGAGGTCTAGGCGTCTTTGCTTGTTTGGGCTGCCTCATTTCAGGTCGCGATCGATTTTGTTCTCTGTTTGGGGTCGGTGTTGATGTTTTCACAGCTGATACTGTCTCAGGTACCCTGATTCTACCAGAATGTGCATGTGTGTCGACCACACCTGCTTTACTGCACTGCATCTCTACCTCGTTCATTAAGTCTAGTAAGCACATTCCAGGGATGTACGCGATTGTTTTGGCGATCTTAAGGGTTCTATCAGGTAATTTACACAAGGCAGCTACATAACCAATGATGTCCACGACGAGGTCTGGGGACATCTTTCCATCATCTGTTATCCACTTAGAATTCTCCAGAGTAGCTAATAGGGTTCTCTTGATTGTGGAGACATCAGCAGTTATTTCACTGAGCACATGGTTTGTAGTGTGCTCCCTTACAAGATCTACAATTTTATGTAATTCTGGAATTATACCTGGCAAGAAGTTCATACCTCCAGAAAATTTCTTCAGAAATTCAGTTTTAAATTCATCATATGTCCTAGCACGATGTAGCTTATCGGAGCGCAATAAATTGCTTGCTGGACATCTTTCCTGGCTTATGCAAGATGAAAAAATAGCAATTTTCTCTTGTTCATCTAGTATATGGCGCTTGATGAACATTTGTTCGCACTGACTGATTAATGAAATGACATCAATGCGATCCTTGTCTGTGCCAGAGAATTTTGGGGCAGTCTTATCCTCGTGATACACAAAAACGTGAGGTGTGGTTTTTAGATCAGCAGTATTTGTTTCTTGATTCATCTTTAATGATTGCCCTGTTAATTCAACTTGTACGAGTTTATCGTTATGTGAGGGAATGGTAGAATATGTATGACCGGACCGGTGAACCCTGTTAAGTATATTGGCATACGTATTTAAGGCAGCTGCGAAGTCGATACTCTCAACATCTGAAGGGGTTTCCCACTCATCATCCGAAACTCCCGTATTTGTTTCCTTATCTATAACGTGTGGTGTGGGTTGTACAATGGGTGGGCTGTCTCTTAATTGTGAGTCTGATGTTGTGGCAATTTGTGTGTCATCTGGTATTAACGTGGGTGGTTGCGAAAATATTCCTGTCATTAAGATATGATGTTATGAAATACGCCTCTTGTTTATTTATGTCCTAGCAAACTAGATGATTAAATAAGTTGAATATAGCTAATTTTAGCACTGAGAAGAAATGAGCAAGTATAATTTTACCCACTTGATACAGATCGTAGAGGTGTGTCGATACAAAAGTCGATCTCGGAAGAAAATACAGGTTTGATTGAAGATCTCTTGATAATTCTAGTGGTGTGTTGATGGGCGATATTACTCAGGAAACTCCATGGCCTGGTATTTGTAGTGGTTAACGGCTGTCCCAGGCAAACCTCAACATAGAACGTCGAATTTCCAACTTAACTGTGAAAATAAGTGAATATGAGTAGGAGCTATGTGAATAATGAGTAATGAGTAGTGGGTGAGAAGTGCCTGGTGTCCGTCACACGTTGCTTGGCATGGCAGACTCGCGTTGTGATGTCATCTCAGCACATGGTGACGTCGGCTTCCCACACTGGTAGCTGTGGTGAGTGAATGAGTAGCGATGAGTAACTTGAGTGAAGACGAGTGAGTAAGATGAGTTGTAAATCGTGTCTCACTCTTCGTTTGTTTGTTCCCTTTATTCTATGTGGAAGTTTTCTCTGTCCTTTTCTCTAGTGATTTATTCGTAGAGTTGTTAATTGTAGTTGATTGTAGATGGCTGTAGTTGATTGTAGATGGCTGTAGACTTTGTAGAACTGAAGCTAACCTTGTAGTCTCGGTTGCTTTTGTAGAAATTTGCTTTTAATTCGGAGACGATGTCCGCAGATTTGCTGGTTTGTCGTTAAGCTACTTGCAAGGCGTCGAGTGATCTCTTGACCTCTGCATCAGCGTAATGATCTGGGAGACGGAGGGGCAGGAGCTGATATTGTTGGTTGTTGTCAATCTTGATATTTTGTAGGAATTTAATGTTGATTCGTAGACGAGGTTCGTATACGTTCGCTGCTACCAAATGTCATAAAGACTTTGTAGTTAATTGTAGAGAAGTATATGTTAGACTTGTGGTCGAGCGGCTTTTATATCTTGTAGTAGTTTCCCCACCAGATGTCATGTAGTGACGGAAGAGGTAAAGAATAGTATGGGACTATCTTTATTTGTCTTGGAAATATTAAACAGGTATAATAGTATAAGTCCTGGGTAGCTACCTCCCTGTCTCGCTATCTCTCTCTCTCTCTCTCTGTTCTCAAGCTAATCTCCGTCTCGACCTCTCTATAGGGTCGCTTGTCTCCTTCTAAACTCTCTTTCCTGAAATCTCGTGTAGTAGGGTGTGTGTGTCCCGCACCTTCCTCATGGCAACAGAACCTTCTCACGAGAGGACTGCTGACAGCTATGAATCATCTCCTTACTGGCCGCTGTCGTCAGCTTTCCCCCGTGTAAGCGTTTAGCGCTGCTCGCCTCTCGCAAACACAACACCTTCTCATCATTTGACTTCCTGCTTCTATCTGTCTCTCTATCTGTCCCACCCCAGCTGACAATGTCACATTGATCAGCAACCTCTTAAACACTGCTCAACAAATATGCAATGCTGGGGGATCAATCACGATTCACTGGATCCCCAGCCATGTCGGCATTGCGGGGAATGAAAAAGCGGACCAGTTAGCAAAGAGTGCCACCAAACATCCCAACATCGATATGCACATCAACACCAGCCTAAGCCACATCAAACACGACATAAAAATTAAAGCAAAAGTCCTAAACCGAGAAGATCACCAAGGATATGTACAACAAGGCTCCCCCTCTGCTAAATGGTACGCCATGGCCACCCTGTACAAAACAATACCATCCGAAGGATGCAAAGACAACAAAACCCTCACACGACTACGCCGCTTTCGCCTTGGATACAAACCCTACAATGAAATAAACACAAACACAGGCCCCACCGAATGCTCATATTGCGACACCAACACGCCCTACCCCCTACTGCACTACATCCTTCGTTGCCCTGCCACATCCAGTTTTAAGACCCAGACCACTTCACCTCAACCCCGACATTCCCGTAAACGACACCTCCGCCATGTCTCCCACCTCACTCCGGAATGCTGCCGCCACTATCATCGCTACCACCCACAACCATACTCTCATGGAGCTAGTACGCACCAAACCCCCACCGACATAGCTGCATATGACCCTCGACCCCCCCAGGGGAGTCGAGGGCCATATACACAGTACTCACAAGTATGAATGTGTGTGTGCGTGTGTGTGTGTGTAAATGTGTTGTCCCCTTGATGTCAACATATGCGCTTGCACATGCGGTGTACACATGTGTGCATGCCTAAGCATGTGCACATGTCTACATGGAGCTCCATGCGCATACATTTTATTATAAGCACCCTCAAGCATAGAGGCACTTAGCTGCCTCTACCACCTATCTTATAACAGGCAAAAACCCACTGACTGGGCCAATCAAAGGCCCGGCCCCATCTACAATATGGGGATATCTTCAAAAAAAGAAACACAAAAAACTTCCACAGTTCCTGCCCAGCGCTCGTAGCAGCAACATCTCGTCCCCAGTATCTGGATAGTGAACTTTGGATTACATTTCCTAAGACTTTCTCGTCTATCGTGACTATTTCACAGTTACCTACTGACTGTTCTGGCTCATTTTTCTGTCTCGTTTTGTCAGCTGGCTTTCCGGCTGCCACTTAGAGTCCCTGCCGTAGTACGAAGCCGAACCCTGAAGGGGTACCGTAGGGTACTTCCATGAAGGGGGGCCTTAGAGGCCTGGTTATAGGAGGTGGTAAGGGTAGGCATTTCTGTTAGGGCTTGGGTTAGGTAAGTCCCTCACGGGGCAGTGCTGGGGTACTCTTCGTCGCCCTTTAGAGGGTGGGAGTAAGCCCCCCCCGGCACTGTAGGGAACCGCCGGATTGCTCGCTGACATTTGTTTGTTTCTTTAATTTAATTGTTTATCTTCTCTTATTCATATATATGTGTACATAGGCGTACGTACATGTGTACATTACGAGTGTACATGTGTATGTGTGTGTATGTATATGTGTACATGTTAGTTAATGAGGATGTAAACAAATAAATAAACAAATTACATATATATATATATATATATATATATATATATATATATATATATATATATATTTTTTTACACACACATATATATATATATATTTTTTTTTTTGAGCCATGAACACGTCTGATTCCCACCGCACCTCCGACCCAGAGGATGGGTCAGCAGACCCTCCACCCTCTGCTACTAGTCTGCACTCCTCTGCCAAGAAGCCCAGACTCACTGGACCAGACCACGACCCTGACGACTTTTACTCTTCCACCTCGGCCATGGACACTGACGACTCTCCCACATCTGACCTCAACCCAAGCCTTAACCCCACACCCTCAACTGATGCAGCTGCTACCACAAGCCAAGCACCCACTGACTCTCAGGATAACAATGACGGCTACACCCTTGTCACCAACAGGAGGAAGACTGCAGGCAAAAGGAACAGAACACCAGCAAGTAACGCCACTGAGAACACCCAGAACCGCTCCACCCCTGCTGCACCTTGTCAAGACAGCCGCCAGCACACCACCGACTTCACCAGAGCCCCCCCAACCAAGCACCCAGGATTCTTCATATCCCCAAATGACGCCTTCCCCACGCCCTATGATATAGTGGCAGCCATTGAGACAGAGCTCCCCCACCTCAACTTCAAGCTAGAGGCGACTAAGAACCTCAACACCATCCTAGTCCCTCTAGACGAAGACACCTACGAAACACTTGACCACACCAACACAGTCGCAGGCAAACCCCTCCAACTTACAAAACTCGACCCCAACCTCTCCACCAGGAAACTAGTCATCCAACACTATCCCTTAAATTTTCCCATTCAAGCCATCCTCAACCACGCCCAAGTAGAAGAGGCCAAAAGATGCGAGGTCAAGGGAGAACCCACCAAGCAGGTTATTGTCACCCTTCGAGGACCCATCCAGACAGCTCTCGACCTCAAATCATGGGGCACCTTCAAGCTGCGCCCCTACACCCCAGAACCCCTAAGGTGCTTCAAGTGCCAAAGATTTGGACACCACCAATCCAAATGCACCAGACCCCCAACATGTGCCATTTGCAGCAACCGCCATGTCACCCAATAATGCCTCGACAAGCTCAAGGCAGGGCAGTCCATCACAGCGAAATGTCCAAACTGCCAGGGGAACCACCATGCGTGGAACAAAGCTTGTCTGGCCCGAAAGGACCAAGTCCAAAGAGGCATGGCAAGGGAGCACCGCTTGATCCAGGAGAGGGCGGCCTTGATACCAGCACCACCCGGAACATTCACATGGGGCCAGCAGAACACCCCCACTCCCTCACACCCTCACATCCTAACCCAGACAGACTTCCCTCCACTGTCCACAGGCACTCGACAGCCTGCAAAGTCGCTGCATCAGAAACCAGCAACACTAACACATCACAGCACCACCCCAACCTTGCCTCTCCCCCAACAAACACGCCATTCCAATGCAAAACAGAACACCAGCACTCAAACGGAGCCAGAATCCTCCACTCAAACCCCAACTCCAACCCCCACTGCACCTCCTGGTTGCATGCTGGTCACAATAGAGGGCCTCCACCAACTTGGGCAGCAACTAGCCGAGGCCATAACCACCACTCTAGCAATGCAGCTCGGCTGTCCCCTCAACAAGGAAGGAATATCCCTTGCAGCCACCAGGGCCATCGACAAATTTCTAGAAAATCCCCACCGGATTGCCACGTCGAGGCTCCTCAGCAACACAACACCCCTCAGACACAAACACTGGCTCCCCAGACAACAACATCCGTCTCCACAGCCAACTCACCTCTGAACACAGCACCACAAATACACACTCAGCCAGCACCACAACACCGCTTGAACCAGGAGCCAAGCGAACGACAGAGCCGATCCCGGTCGAGGGAAGGCAGGACAAAACACAGAAGCCGACACAGCTCCTCCAAAGACACTCACAGGCACACACAAAACACAGACAAGACACCACACAGACTACCCTCACGATCCCCCATGCCCAGCAAAGACAAGCGCAAACCAACGCAAACCACCAAGGAGACGCCACACAGAATACGCTCGCGATCTCCCATACCAACACAGACAGACATGGATGCAGAAAGCTAACAATCTCCCCTCCCATCCCTGACAAACAACAGCAGCCCCTCCCACCTCCAAGCTCCGAATACTCCAATGGAACGTTCGAGGTATGGCCTCCAAGCGCTCCCTGCTAGAGGAAGCAGCTCACAAAGATAACATCGACATCTTCCTCCTCCAGGAGACGCTCCTCAGTAAACAACGTACACTCCGTCTGCGTGGCTTCACCACCTTTTCCTTCCTAAGGCAGTTGGAGGCCCCAGGGCTGTGCCATACTTGTCTGTAGCCACATCCCCACCAGATCCATCAACCCTCTTCCAACCTGTGGTGACAATACTGAACTTCAGGGCATAACAATCACACTGGCAAATGACAGCCTCCACATCTACAACATCTACCGCTCCCCAAGCACCGAAGCCAACCTTGAAGAAGTGTTCACCCTCTCCAGTTCCTCTCAAATATTTGTCGGAGGAGACTTCAACGCCCACCACCCCTGCCTCGGCTCGACATCAACAACAAACGCCACCGGTCGCCACATAGCTGAGCTGCTACAAGAGGTACCCAGCATCTCGCTCCTGAACAACCCACAAACGCCAACTCACTTACAAGGAGGCAGACTCGATCTCTCTTTCGCCTCCTCTGGCCTAGCGAACCTCACAAACTGGGAATTGCACCCCACCCTCACCTCTGACCATCATGCCATCATCTGCTCCATTGATGTCGCTCTCCTTCCCAAACCCCCTGGCCTCCCACCCAGATGGAACACCAAGCGAGCCGACTGGAACCTTTTCTCCAGCACACTGGAAAAAACATCATTTCCACCTCCAGTAGACCTCGATGACCATGCCACCCTTCTCACAACTGCCTTCCGCACAGCGGCCGAAGCATCCATCCCCAAAACCACTGTGCCAAATGTACACCACAAAAACCACTGGTTTTACTGTGACAGAGTGCGGGAGCTCAACAGGAGGCTAAATAGAGCCTTTAAAAAACTCTATAGGGCTCACCCTTCCCCAGAGGGCCTCCGTTACCTTCAGGCAGTGATAATGCACTCCATCTCTGAGAAAAATGACATCAAGGAGCAAAAGTGGACAGAGTGGTGCCAATCCCTGGGGGCCCACTCCAAACTGGGTACCATATGGAAGAAACTGAGAGCTGTCTCCAGTCCCCATCCCATTCGCCCACCCTCTCACCCTGACCCACAGGCTGAAGCTGAAAGACTAGCCTCCACATTTGCACAAAGAACCTCCCCCACTCAACTCCCAGAAGGCACCAGGCGATGGCAGGAGGAACTGCACCAAGCCAGAGCAGACCTCATCACATCCAGCAAGACCAGCGCAGCTGACTCAGACCATCTTTTCACCATCGATGAGCTCAACCAAGCCCTGAAGTCTAGCGCCGACACAGCCCCAGGCCCCGATGGCATCACATACTCTATGATCTCCCACGCTGGCCCCACTGCCAAGGACGCCCTCCTAGACCTTCTAAACCACTCCTGGCACCTTGGCAAACTCCCCAGCCAATGGAAGCAAGCCACCATCCACCCCATCCCAAAGCCACATGAGCCCAAAGTCTTCAGACCCATCTCTCTTCTAAGCTGCCTCAGCAAAACAGCTGAGAGGATGATCCACAGACGCCTCCGCTGGATTCTCCCCACCCCCCACAGTCACATCTTTGCCTACACCCAGGGCAAGGGAACAGCGGAGTGCCTGAGTTCCTTCCTCTCAGAGTTGCAAGGTGGCAAAGGACTTGCCGTCTTCATCGACCTGGAGAAAGCCTTCGAGCTGGCTTGCCCTGAGGCCATCCTCGCCACCCTGGCAGGCAGGGGGGTGAGGGGTCGCCTCCTAAGCTGGCTCGAGAGCTTTTTCGAGGGTCGAGAAGCGTCAGTCCGTTTCCAGGGTCACATTTCAACTGCACACCATCATATAAATGGTACTCCACAGGGCAGTATACTCAGCCCCATCCTTTTCAACACACTGGTTGAGTGCCTCCTACATACCAACCTAGGCCCTGGTACACGCCTCCTGTGCTATGCAGACGACATAACCTTAGTCACACAGGGTGGCCCCTACCATGCAAAAACCCAGACAGCCCTAACCAAACTCAACCAAAAGTGCACTGAACTTGGCCTTAAAATCAATGCCACCAAAACCAAAGCCCTACCCTTCAGAATACAAGCCCCCACAGACAAGCTACACCTTGGCAACACTCACATAGAGTACGTCACCACCCACCGGTACTTAGGGGTCATATTCGACCACAAACTCTCATTTGAACAAGAAGTCCAGTACCTCAAAGAAAGAACAAAACTTAGACTCAGCGCCTTAAGATCCCTGGCAGGAAAGGGAGGGGGAGCCTCATACAAAATTCTTCGCCTCTTCTACATCCAGGCAATCAGATCGATAGTGGACTATGCTGCCCCAGCCCTACCAACCATTGACCCAAAACTTGTCACCAAACTTGAAGTGATCCAAAACGACGCCCTACGCACCATGACTGGCTCCCCAATGTGGACCCGATTATGTAACCTCCGCCTAGAGTGTAACATTGAGTCCCTACACCTTCGCATAAAGGCAAGAACAGCAGGCCTGGCAGCAAAGCTTGCACACTCTGCCTCCCCCCTCCCTGTCCTGTCACGACTTACAGCCGCTTCCAAACTCGACCCTGAAATACTGTCAAACAGCTGGACACACAGTGTCGCCAAAGCCACTCACACCTTTCAAACCAGCTGCTTCATGCACCAACCTCCCGACCTGCCAAACACAACCTACCGACCACCACCACCATGGAGCCCCCCACTACTAAAACTCCTCATCCCACACTCTCCAGCCAAAAGTCGAACACCAACACAACAGCTAAGACAAGAGGGCCTTAAACGCATAGCTTCCCTCACATGCGCAAACTCCTCCACCTACTACACTGATGGGTCCATTTCTGCACCGAAGGCAGGAGCAGCTTTCGTGTGTGGTGAAAGGACCCAAAGCATCCGAATACCTGACGGAACCTGCACATTGCAAGCTGAGCTGGTAGCCATCTCTGCAGCCCTGTCTGACGCCCTGTACAACGACCCAACAGCCAACATTATCATTCACACAGACTCCACCACAGCCATACACTCACTAAAAAGACCCACCCCAGCTGACAATGTCACATTGATCAGCAACCTCTTAAACACTGCTCAACAAATATGCAATGCTGGGGGATCAATCACGATTCACTGGATCCCCAGCCATGTCGGCATTGCGGGAATGAAAAAGCGGACCAGTTAGCAAAGAGTGCCACCAAACATCCCAACATCGATATGCACATCAACACCAGCCTAAGCCACATCAAACACGACATAAAAATTAAAGCAAAAGTCCTAAACCGAGAAGATCACCAAGGATATGTACAACAAGGCTCCCCCTCTGCTAAATGGTACGCCATGGCCACCCTGTACAAAACAATACCATCCGAAGGATGCAAAGACAACAAAACCCTCACACGACTACGCCGCTTTCGCCTTGGATACAAACCCTACAATGAAATAAACACAAACACAGGCCCCACCGAATGCTCATATTGCGACACCAACACGCCCTACCCCCTACTGCACTACATCCTTCGTTGCCCTGCCACATCCAGTTTTAAGACCCAGACCACTTCACCTCAACCCCGACATTCCCGTAAACGACACCTCCGCCATGTCTCCCACCTCACTCCGGAATGCTGCCGCCACTATCATCGCTACCACCCACAACCATACTCTCATGGAGCTAGTACGCACCAAACCCCCACCGACATAGCTGCATATGACCCTCGACCCCCCCAGGGGAGTCGAGGGCCATATACACAGTACTCACAAGTATGAATGTGTGTGTGCGTGTGTGTGTGTGTAAATGTGTTGTCCCCTTGATGTCAACATATGCGCTTGCACATGCGGTGTACACATGTGTGCATGCCTAAGCATGTGCACATGTCTACATGGAGCTCCATGCGCATACATTTTATTATAAGCACCCTCAAGCATAGAGGCACTTAGCTGCCTCTACCACCTATCTTATAACAGGCAAAAACCCACTGACTGGGCCAATCAAAGGCCCGGCCCCATCTACAATATGGGGATATCTTCAAAAAAAGAAAAAAACACTTCCACAGTTCCTGCCCAGCGCTCGTAGCAGCAACATCTCGTCCCCAGTATCTGGATAGTGAACTTTGGATTACATTTCCTAAGACTTTCTCGTCTATCGTGACTATTTCACAGTTACCTACTGACTGTTCTGGCTCATTTTTCTGTCTCGTTTTGTCAGCTGGCTTTCCGGCTGCCACTTAGAGTCCCTGCCGTAGTACGAAGCCGAACCCTGAAGGGGTACCGTAGGGTACTTCCATGAAGGGGGCCTTAGAGGCCTGGTTATAGGAGGTGGTAAGGGTAGGCATTTCTGTTAGGGCTTGGGTTAGGTAAGTCCCTCACGGGGCAGTGCTGGGGTACTCTTCGTCGCCCTTTAGAGGGTGGGAGTAAGCCCCCCCCGGCACTGTAGGGAACCGCCGGATTGCTCGCTGACATTTGTTTGTTTCTTTAATTTAATTGTTTATCTTCTCTTATTCATATATATGTGTACATAGGCGTACGTACATGTGTACATTACGAGTGTACATGTGTATGTGTGTGTATGTATATGTGTACATGTTAGTTAATGAGGATGTAAACAAATAAATAAACAAATTACATATATATATATATATACATATATATATATATATATATATATATATATATATATATATATATATATATATTGTTTTACACACACATATATATATATATATATTTTTTTTTTGAGCCATGAACACGTCTGATTCCCACCGCACCTCCGACCCAGAGGATGGGTCAGCAGACCCTCCACCCTCTGCTACTAGTCTGCACTCCTCTGCCAAGAAGCCCAGACTCACTGGACCAGACCACGACCCTGACGACTTTTACTCTTCCACCCCGGCCATGGACACTGACGACTCTCCCACATCTGACCTCAACCCAAGCCTTAACCCCACACCCTCAACTGATGCAGCTGCTACAACAAGCCAAGCACCCACTGACTCTCAGGATAACAATGACGGCTACACCCTTGTCACCAACAGGAGGAAGACTGCAGGCAAAAGGAACAGAACACCAGCAAGTAACGCCACTGAGAACACCCAGAACCGCTCCACCCCTGCTGCACCTTGTCAAGACAGCCGCCAGCACACCACCGACTTCACCAGAGCCCCCCCAACCAAGCACCCAGGATTCTTCATATCCCCAAATGACGCCTTCCCCACGCCCTATGATATAGTGGCAGCCATTGAGACAGAGCTCCCCCACCTCAACTTCAAGCTAGAGGCGACTAAGAACCTCAACACCATCCTAGTCCCTCTAGACGAAGACACCTACGAAACACTTGACCACACCAACACAGTCGCAGGCAAACCCCTCCAACTTACAAAACTCGACCCCAACCTCTCCACCAGGAAACTAGTCATCCAACACTATCCCTTAAATTTTCCCATTCAAGCCATCCTCAACCACGCCCAAGTAGAAGAGGCCAAAAGATGCGAGGTCAAGGGAGAACCCACCAAGCAGGTTATTGTCACCCTTCGAGGACCCATCCAGACAGCTCTCGACCTCAAATCATGGGGCACCTTCAAGCTGCGCCCCTACACCCCAGAACCCCTAAGGTGCTTCAAGTGCCAAAGATTTGGACACCACCAATCCAAATGCACCAGACCCCCAACATGTGCCATTTGCAGCAACCGCCATGTCACCCAATAATGCCTCGACAAGCTCAAGGCAGGGCAGTCCATCACAGCGAAATGTCCAAACTGCCAGGGGAACCACCATGCGTGGAACAAAGCTTGTCTGGCCCGAAAGGACCAAGTCCAAAGAGGCATGGCAAGGGAGCACCGCTTGATCCAGGAGAGGGCGGCCTTGATACCAGCACCACCCGGAACATTCACATGGGGCCAGCAGAACACCCCCACTCCCTCACACCCTCACATCCTAACCCAGACAGACTTCCCTCCACTGTCCACAGGCACTCGACAGCCTGCAAAGTCGCTGCATCAGAAACCAGCAACACTAACACATCACAGCACCACCCCAACCTTGCCTCTCCCCCAACAAACACGCCATTCCAATGCAAAACAGAACACCAGCACTCAAACGGAGCCAGAATCCTCCACTCAAACCCCAACTCCAACCCCCACTGCACCTCCTGGTTGCATGCTGGTCACAATAGAGGGCCTCCACCAACTTGGGCAGCAACTAGCCGAGGCCATAACCACCACTCTAGCAATGCAGCTCGGCTGTCCCCTCAACAAGGAAGGAATATCCCTTGCAGCCACCAGGGCCATCGACAAATTTCTAGAAAATCCCCCACCGGATTGCCACGTCGAGGCTCCTCAGCAACACAACACCCCTCAGACACAAACACTGGCTCCCCAGACAACAACATCCGTCTCCACAGCCAACTCACCTCTGAACACAGCACCACAAATACACACTCAGCCAGCACCACAACACCGCTTGAACCAGGAGCCAAGCGAACGACAGAGCCGATCCCGGTCGAGGGAAGGCAGGACAAAACACAGAAGCCGACACAGCTCCTCCAAAGACACTCACAGGCACACACAAAACACAGACAAGACACCACACAGACTACCCTCACGATCCCCCATGCCCAGCAAAGACAAGCGCAAACCAACGCAAACCACCAAGGAGACGCCACACAGAATACGCTCGCGATCTCCCATACCAACACAGACAGACATGGATGCAGAAAGCTAACAATCTCCCCTCCCATCCCTGACAAACAACAGCAGCCCCCTCCCACCTCCAAGCTCCGAATACTCCAATGGAACGTTCGAGGTATGGCCTCCAAGCGCTCCCTGCTAGAGGAAGCAGCTCACAAAGATAACATCGACATCTTCCTCCTCCAGGAGACGCTCCTCAGTAAACAACGTACACTCCGTCTGCGTGGCTTCACCACCTTTTTCCTTCCTAAGGCAGTTGGAGGCCCCAGGGGCTGTGCCATACTTGTCTGTAGCCACATCCCCACCAGATCCATCAACCCTCTTCCAACCTGTGGTGACAATACTGAACTTCAGGGCATAACAATCACACTGGCAAATGACAGCCTCCACATCTACAACATCTACCGCTCCCCAAGCACCGAAGCCAACCTTGAAGAAGTGTTCACCCTCTCCAGTTCCTCTCAAATATTTGTCGGAGGAGACTTCAACGCCCACCACCCCTGCCTCGGCTCGACATCAACAACAAACGCCACCGGTCGCCACATAGCTGAGCTGCTACAAGAGGTACCCAGCATCTCGCTCCTGAACAACCCACAAACGCCAACTCACTTACAAGGAGGCAGACTCGATCTCTCTTTCGCCTCCTCTGGCCTAGCGAACCTCACAAACTGGGAATTGCACCCCACCCTCACCTCTGACCATCATGCCATCATCTGCTCCATTGATGTCGCTCTCCTTCCCAAACCCCCTGGCCTCCCACCCAGATGGAACACCAAGCGAGCCGACTGGAACCTTTTCTCCAGCACACTGGAAAAAACATCATTTCCACCTCCAGTAGACCTCGATGACCATGCCACCCTTCTCACAACTGCCTTCCGCACAGCGGCCGAAGCATCCATCCCCAAAACCACTGTGCCAAATGTACACCACAAAAACCACTGGTTTTACTGTGACAGAGTGCGGGAGCTCAACAGGAGGCTAAATAGAGCCTTTAAAAAACTCTATAGGGCTCACCCTTCCCCAGAGGGCCTCCGTTACCTTCAGGCAGTGATAATGCACTCCATCTCTGAGAAAAATGACATCAAGGAGCAAAAGTGGACAGAGTGGTGCCAATCCCTGGGGGCCCACTCCAAACTGGGTACCATATGGAAGAAACTGAGAGCTGTCTCCAGTCCCCATCCCATTCGCCCACCCTCTCACCCTGACCCACAGGCTGAAGCTGAAAGACTAGCCTCCACATTTGCACAAAGAACCTCCCCCACTCAACTCCCAGAAGGCACCAGGCGATGGCAGGAGGAACTGCACCAAGCCAGAGCAGACCTCATCACATCCAGCAAGACCAGCGCAGCTGACTCAGACCATCTTTTCACCATCGATGAGCTCAACCAAGCCCTGAAGTCTAGCGCCGACACAGCCCCAGGCCCCGATGGCATCACATACTCTATGATCTCCCACGCTGGCCCCACTGCCAAGGACGCCCTCCTAGACCTTCTAAACCACTCCTGGCACCTTGGCAAACTCCCCAGCCAATGGAAGCAAGCCACCATCCACCCCATCCCAAAGCCACATGAGCCCAAAGCCTTCAGACCCATCTCTCTTCTAAGCTGCCTCAGCAAAACAGCTGAGAGGATGATCCACAGACGCCTCCGCTGGATTCTCCCCACCCCCCACAGTCACATCTTTGCCTACACCCAGGGCAAGGGAACAGCGGAGTGCCTGAGTTCCTTCCTCTCAGAGTTGCAAGGTGGCAAAGGACTTGCCGTCTTCATCGACCTGGAGAAAGCCTTCGAGCTGGCTTGCCCTGAGGCCATCCTCGCCACCCTGGCAGGCAGGGGGGTGAGGGGTCGCCTCCTAAGCTGGCTCGAGAGCTTTTTCGGGGGTCGAGAAGCGTCAGTCCGTTTCCAGGGTCACATTTCAACTGCACACCATCATATAAATGGTACTCCACAGGGCAGTATACTCAGCCCCATCCTTTTCAACACACTGGTTGAGTGCCTCCTACATACCAACCTAGGCCCTGGTACACGCCTCCTGTGCTATGCAGACGACATAACCTTAGTCACACAGGGTGGCCCCTACCATGCAAAAACCCAGACAGCCCTAACCAAACTCAACCAAAAGTGCACTGAACTTGGCCTTAAAATCAATGCCACCAAAACCAAAGCCCTACCCTTCAGAATACAAGCCCCCACAGACAAGCTACACCTTGGCAACACTCACATAGAGTACGTCACCACCCACCGGTACTTAGGGGTCATATTCGACCACAAACTCTCATTTGAACAAGAAGTCCAGTACCTCAAAGAAAGAACAAAACTTAGACTCAGCGCCTTAAGATCCCTGGCAGGAAAGGGAGGGGGAGCCTCATACAAAATTCTTCGCCTCTTCTACATCCAGGCAATCAGATCGATAGTGGACTATGCTGCCCCAGCCCTACCAACCATTGACCCAAAACTTGTCACCAAACTTGAAGTGATCCAAAACGACGCCCTACGCACCATGACTGGCTCCCCAATGTGGACCCGATTATGTAACCTCCGCCTAGAGTGTAACATTGAGTCCCTACACCTTCGCATAAAGGCAAGAACAGCAGGCCTGGCAGCAAAGCTTGCACACTCTGCCTCCCCCCTCCCTGTCCTGTCACGACTTACAGCCGCTTCCAAACTCGACCCTGAAATACTGTCAAACAGCTGGACACACAGTGTCGCCAAAGCCACTCACACCTTTCAAACCAGCTGCTTCATGCACCAACCTCCCGACCTGCCAAACACAACCTACCGACCACCACCACCATGGAGCCCCCCACTACTAAAACTCCTCATCCCACACTCTCCAGCCAAAAGTCGAACACCAACACAACAGCTAAGACAAGAGGGCCTTAAACGCATAGCTTCCCTCACATGCGCAAACTCCTCCACCTACTACACTGATGGGTCCATTTCTGCACCGAAGGCAGGAGCAGCTTTCGTGTGTGGTGAAAGGACCCAAAGCATCCGAATACCTGACGGAACCTGCACATTGCAAGCTGAGCTGGTAGCCATCTCTGCAGCCCTGTCTGACGCCCTGTACAACGACCCAACAGCCAACATTATCATTCACACAGACTCCACCACAGCCATACACTCACTAAAAAGACCCACCCCAGCTGACAATGTCACATTGATCAGCAACCTCTTAAACACTGCTCAACAAATATGCAATGCTGGGGGATCAATCACGATTCACTGGATCCCCAGCCATGTCGGCATTGCGGGGAATGAAAAAGCGGACCAGTTAGCAAAGAGTGCCACCAAACATCCCAACATCGATATGCACATCAACACCAGCCTAAGCCACATCAAACACGACATAAAAATTAAAGCAAAAGTCCTAAAACCGAGAAGATCACCAAGGATATGTACAACAAGGCTCCCCCTCTGCTAAATGGTACGCCATGGCCACCCTGTACAAAACAATACCATCCGAAGGATGCAAAGACAACAAAACCCTCACACGACTACGCCGCTTTCGCCTTGGATACAAACCCTACAATGAAATAAACACAAACACAGGCCCCACCGAATGCTCATATTGCGACACCAACACGCCCTACCCCCTACTGCACTACATCCTTCGTTGCCCTGCCACATCCAGTTTTAAGACCCAGACCACTTCACCTCAACCCCGACATTCCCGTAAACGACACCTCCGCCATGTCTCCCACCTCACTCCGGAATGCTGCCGCCACTATCATCGCTACCACCCACAACCATACTCTCATGGAGCTAGTACGCACCAAACCCCCACCGACATAGCTGCATATGACCCTCGACCCCCCCAGGGGAGTCGAGGGCCATATACACAGTACTCACAAGTATGAATGTGTGTGTGCGTGTGTGTGTGTGTAAATGTGTTGTCCCCTTGATGTCAACATATGCGCTTGCACATGCGGTGTACACATGTGTGCATGCCTAAGCATGTGCACATGTCTACATGGAGCTCCATGCGCATACATTTTATTATAAGCACCCTCAAGCATAGAGGCACTTAGCTGCCTCTACCACCTATCTTATAACAGGCAAAAACCCACTGACTGGGCCAATCAAAGGCCCGGCCCCATCTACAATATGGGGATATCTTCAAAAAAAGAAAAAAAAAACACTTCCACAGTTCCTGCCCAGCGCTCGTAGCAGCAACATCTCGTCCCCAGTATCTGGATAGTGAACTTTGGATTACATTTCCTAAGACTTTCTCGTCTATCGTGACTATTTCACAGTTACCTACTGACTGTTCTGGCTCATTTTTCTGTCTCGTTTTGTCAGCTGGCTTTCCGGCTGCCACTTAGAGTCCCTGCCGTAGTACGAAGCCGAACCCTGAAGGGGTACCGTAGGGTACTTCCATGAAGGGGGGCCTTAGAGGCCTGGTTATAGGAGGTGGTAAGGGTAGGCATTTCTGTTAGGGCTTGGGTTAGGTAAGTCCCTCACGGGGCAGTGCTGGGGTACTCTTCGTCGCCCTTTAGAGGGTGGGAGTAAGCCCCCCCCGGCACTGTAGGGAACCGCCGGATTGCTCGCTGACATTTGTTTGTTTCTTTAATTTAATTGTTTATCTTCTCTTATTCATATATATGTGTACATAGGCGTACGTACATGTGTACATTACGAGTGTACATGTGTATGTGTGTGTATGTATATGTGTACATGTTAGTTAATGAGGATGTAAACAAATAAATAAACAAATTACATATATATATATATATATATATATATATATATATATATATATATATATTGTTTTACACACACATATATATATATATATTTTTTTTTTTTTGAGCCATGAACACGTCTGATTCCCACCGCACCTCCGACCCAGAGGATGGGTCAGCAGACCCTCCACCCTCTGCTACTAGTCTGCACTCCTCTGCCAAGAAGCCCAGACTCACTGGACCAGACCACGACCCTGACGACTTTTACTCTTCCACCTCGGCCATGGACACTGACGACTCTCCCACATCTGACCTCAACCCAAGCCTTAACCCCACACCCTCAACTGATGCAGCTGCTACCACAAGCCAAGCACCCACTGACTCTCAGGATAACAATGACGGCTACACCCTTGTCACCAACAGGAGGAAGACTGCAGGCAAAAGGAACAGAACACCAGCAAGTAACGCCACTGAGAACACCCAGAACCGCTCCACCCCTGCTGCACCTTGTCAAGACAGCCGCCAGCACACCACCGACTTCACCAGAGCCCCCCCAACCAAGCACCCAGGATTCTTCATATCCCCAAATGACGCCTTCCCCACGCCCTATGATATAGTGGCAGCCATTGAGACAGAGCTCCCCCACCTCAACTTCAAGCTAGAGGCGACTAAGAACCTCAACACCATCCTAGTCCCTCTAGACGAAGACACCTACGAAACACTTGACCACACCAACACAGTCGCAGGCAAACCCCTCCAACTTACAAAACTCGACCCCAACCTCTCCACCAGGAAACTAGTCATCCAACACTATCCCTTAAATTTTCCCATTCAAGCCATCCTCAACCACGCCCAAGTAGAAGAGGCCAAAAGATGCGAGGTCAAGGGAGAACCCACCAAGCAGGTTATTGTCACCCTTCGAGGACCCATCCAGACAGCTCTCGACCTCAAATCATGGGGCACCTTCAAGCTGCGCCCATACACCCCAGAACCCCTAAGGTGCTTCAAGTGCCAAAGATTTGGACACCACCAATCCAAATGCACCAGACCCCCAACATGTGCCATTTGCAGCAACCGCCATGTCACCCAATAATGCCTCGACAAGCTCAAGGCAGGGCAGTCCATCACAGCGAAATGTCCAAACTGCCAGGGGAACCACCATGCGTGGAACAAAGCTTGTCTGGCCCGAAAGGACCAAGTCCAAAGAGGCATGGCAAGGGAGCACCGCTTGATCCAGGAGAGGGCGGCCTTGATACCAGCACCACCCGGAACATTCACATGGGGCCAGCAGAACACCCCCACTCCCTCACACCCTCACATCCTAACCCAGACAGACTTCCCTCCACTGTCCACAGGCACTCGACAGCCTGCAAAGTCGCTGCATCAGAAACCAGCAACACTAACACATCACAGCACCACCCCAACCTTGCCTCTCCCCCAACAAACACGCCATTCCAATGCAAAACAGAACACCAGCACTCAAACGGAGCCAGAATCCTCCACTCAAACCCCAACTCCAACCCCCACTGCACCTCCTGGTTGCATGCTGGTCACAATAGAGGGCCTCCACCAACTTGGGCAGCAACTAGCCGAGGCCATAACCACCACTCTAGCAATGCAGCTCGGCTGTCCCCTCAACAAGGAAGGAATATCCCTTGCAGCCACCAGGGCCATCGACAAATTTGTAGAAAATCCCCCACCGGATTGCCACGTCGAGGCTCCTCAGCAACACAACACCCCTCAGACACAAACACTGGCTCCCCAGACAACAACATCCGTCTCCACAGCCAACTCACCTCTGAACACAGCACCACAAATACACACTCAGCCAGCACCACAACACCGCTTGAACCAGGAGCCAAGCGAACGACAGAGCCGATCCCGGTCGAGGGAAGGCAGGACAAAACACAGAAGCCGACACAGCTCCTCCAAAGACACTCACAGGCACACACAAAACACAGACAAGACACCACACAGACTACCCTCACGATCCCCCATGCCCAGCAAAGACAAGCGCAAACCAACGCAAACCACCAAGGAGACGCCACACAGAATACGCTCGCGATCTCCCATACCAACACAGACAGACATGGATGCAGAAAGCTAACAATCTCCCCTCCCATCCCTGACAAACAACAGCAGCCCCCTCCCACCTCCAAGCTCCGAATACTCCAATGGAACGTTCGAGGTATGGCCTCCAAGCGCTCCCTGCTAGAGGAAGCAGCTCACAAAGATAACATCGACATCTTCCTCCTCCAGGAGACGCTCCTCAGTAAACAACGTACACTCCGTCTGCGTGGCTTCACCACCTTTTTCCTTCCTAAGGCAGTTGGAGGCCCCAGGGCTGTGCCATACTTGTCCGTAGCCACATCCCCACCAGATCCATCAACCCTCTTCCAACCTGTGGTGACAATACTGAACTTCAGGGCATAACAATCACACTGGCAAATGACAGCCTCCACATCTACAACATCTACCGCTCCCCAAGCACCGAAGCCAACCTTGAAGAAGTGTTCACCCTCTCCAGTTCCTCTCAAATATTTGTCGGAGGAGACTTCAACGCCCACCACCCCTGCCTCGGCTCGACATCAACAACAAACGCCACCGGTCGCCACATAGCTGAGCTGCTACAAGAGGTACCCAGCATCTCGCTCCTGAACAACCCACAAACGCCAACTCACTTACAAGGAGGCAGACTCGATCTCTCTTTCGCCTCCTCTGGCCTAGCGAACCTCACAAACTGGGAATTGCACCCCACCCTCACCTCTGACCATCATGCCATCATCTGCTCCATTGATGTCGCTCTCCTTCCCAAACCCCCTGGCCTCCCACCCAGATGGAACACCAAGCGAGCCGACTGGAACCTTTTCTCCAGCACACTGGAAAAAACAACATCATTTCCACCTCCAGTAGACCTTCGATGACCATGCCACCCTTCTCACAACTGCCTTCCGCACAGCGGCCGAAGCATCCATCCCCAAAACCACTGTGCCAAATGTACACCACAAAAACCACTGGTTTTACTGTGACAGAGTGCGGGAGCTCAACAGGAGGCTAAATAGAGCCTTTAAAAAACTCTATAGGGCTCACCCTTCCCCAGAGGGCCTCCGTTACCTTCAGGCAGTGATAATGCACTCCATCTCTGAGAAAAATGACATCAAGGAGCAAAAGTGGACAGAGTGGTGCCAATCCCTGGGGGCCCACTCCAAACTGGGTACCATATGGAAGAAACTGAGAGCTGTCTCCAGTCCCCATCCCATTCGCCCACCCTCTCACCCTGACCCACAGGCTGAAGCTGAAAGACTAGCCTCCACATTTGCACAAAGAACCTCCCCACTCAACTCCCAGAAGGCACCAGGCGATGGCAGGAGGAACTGCACCAAGCCAGAGCAGACCTCATCACATCCAGCAAGACCAGCGCAGCTGACTCAGACCATCTTTTCACCATCGATGAGCTCAACCAAGCCCTGAAGTCTAGCGCCGACACAGCCCCAGGCCCCGATGGCATCACATACTCTATGATCTCCCACGCTGGCCCCACTGCCAAGGACGCCCTCCTAGACCTTCTAAACCACTCCTGGCACCTTGGCAAACTCCCCAGCCAATGGAAGCAAGCCACCATCCACCCCATCCCAAAGCCACATGAGCCCAAAGTCTTCAGACCCATCTCTCTTCTAAGCTGCCTCAGCAAAACAGCTGAGAGGATGATCCACAGACGCCTCCGCTGGATTCTCCCCACCCCCCACAGTCACATCTTTGCCTACACCCAGGGCAAGGGAACAGCGGAGTGCCTGAGTTCCTTCCTCTCAGAGTTGCAAGGTGGCAAAGGACTTGCCGTCTTCATCGACCTGGAGAAAGCCTTCGAGCTGGCTTGCCCTGAGGCCATCCTCGCCACCCTGGCAGGCAGGGGGGTGAGGGGTCGCCTCCTAAGCTGGCTCGAGAGCTTTTTCGAGGGTCGAGAAGCGTCAGTCCGTTTCCAGGGTCACATTTCAACTGCACACCATCATATAAATGGTACTCCACAGGGCAGTATACTCAGCCCCATCCTTTTCAACACACTGGTTGAGTGCCTCCTACATACCAACCTAGGCCCTGGTACACGCCTCCTGTGCTATGCAGACGACATAACCTTAGTCACACAGGGTGGCCCCTACCATGCAAAAACCCAGACAGCCCTAACCAAACTCAACCAAAAGTGCACTGAACTTGGCCTTAAAATCAATGCCACCAAAACCAAAGCCCTACCCTTCAGAATACAAGCCCCCACAGACAAGCTACACCTTGGCAACACTCACATAGAGTACGTCACCACCCACCGGTACTTAGGGGTCATATTCGACCACAAACTCTCATTTGAACAAGAAGTCCAGTACCTCAAAGAAAGAACAAAACTTAGACTCAGCGCCTTAAGATCCCTGGCAGGAAAGGGAGGGGAGCCTCATACAAAATTCTTCGCCTCTTCTACATCCAGGCAATCAGATCGATAGTGGACTATGCTGCCCCAGCCCTACCAACCATTGACCCAAAACTTGTCACCAAACTTGAAGTGATCCAAAACGACGCCCTACGCACCATGACTGGCTCCCCAATGTGGACCCGATTATGTAACCTCCGCCTAGAGTGTAACATTGAGTCCCTACACCTTCGCATAAAGGCAAGAACAGCAGGCCTGGCAGCAAAGCTTGCACACTCTGCCTCCCCCCTCCCTGTCCTGTCACGACTTACAGCCGCTTCCAAACTCGACCCTGAAATACTGTCAAACAGCTGGACACACAGTGTCGCCAAAGCCACTCACACCTTTCAAACCAGCTGCTTCATGCACCAACCTCCCGACCTGCCAAACACAACCTACCGACCACCACCACCATGGAGCCCCCACTACTAAAACTCCTCATCCCACACTCTCCAGCCAAAAGTCGAACACCAACACAACAGCTAAGACAAGAGGGCCTTAAACGCATAGCTTCCCTCACATGCGCAAACTCCTCCACCTACTACACTGATGGGTCCATTTCTGCACCGAAGGCAGGAGCAGCTTTCGTGTGTGGTGAAAGGACCCAAAGCATCCGAATACCTGACGGAACCTGCACATTGCAAGCTGAGCTGGTAGCCATCTCTGCAGCCCTGTCTGACGCCCTGTACAACGACCCAACAGCCAACATTATCATTCACACAGACTCCACCACAGCCATACACTCACTAAAAAGACCCACCCCAGCTGACAATGTCACATTGATCAGCAACCTCTTAAACACTGCTCAACAAATATGCAATGCTGGGGGATCAATCACGATTCACTGGATCCCCAGCCATGTCGGCATTGCGGGGAATGAAAAAGCGGACCAGTTAGCAAAGAGTGCCACCAAACATCCCAACATCGATATGCACATCAACACCAGCCTAAGCCACATCAAACACGACATAAAAATTAAAGCAAAAGTCCTAAACCGAGAAGATCACCAAGGATATGTACAACAAGGCTCCCCCTCTGCTAAATGGTACGCCATGGCCACCCTGTACAAAACAATACCATCCGAAGGATGCAAAGACAACAAAACCCTCACACGACTACGCCGCTTTCGCCTTGGATACAAACCCTACAATGAAATAAACACAAACACAGGCCCCACCGAATGCTCATATTGCGACACCAACACGCCCTACCCCCTACTGCACTACATCCTTCGTTGCCCTGCCACATCCAGTTTTAAGACCCAGACCACTTCACCTCAACCCCGACATTCCCGTAAACGACACCTCCGCCATGTCTCCCACCTCACTCCGGAATGCTGCCGCCACTATCATCGCTACCACCCACAACCATACTCTCATGGAGCTAGTACGCACCAAACCCCCACCGACATAGCTGCATATGACCCTCGACCCCCCCAGGGGAGTCGAGGGCCATATACACAGTACTCACAAGTATGAATGTGTGTGTGCGTGTGTGTGTGTGTAAATGTGTTGTCCCCTTGATGTCAACATATGCGCTTGCACATGCGGTGTACACATGTGTGCATGCCTAAGCATGTGCACATGTCTACATGGAGCTCCATGCGCATACATTTTATTATAAGCACCCTCAAGCATAGAGGCACTTAGCTGCCTCTACCACCTATCTTATAACAGCCAAAAACCCACTGACTGGGCCAATCAAAGGCCCGGCCCCATCTACAATATGGGGATATCTTCAAAAAAAGAAAAAAAAAACACTTCCACAGTTCCTGCCCAGCGCTCGTAGCAGCAACATCTCGTCCCCAGTCTCTGGATAGTGAACTTTGGATTACATTTCCTAAGACTTTCTCGTCTATCGTGACTATTTCACAGTTACCTACTGACTGTTCTGGCTCATTTTTCTGTCTCGTTTTGTCAGCTGGCTTTCCGGCTGCCACTTAGAGTCCCTGCCGTAGTACGAAGCCGAACCCTGAAGGGGTACCGTAGGGTACTTCCATGAAGGGGGGCCTTAGAGGCCTGGTTATAGGAGGTGGTAAGGGTAGGCATTTCTGTTAGGGCTTGGGTTAGGTAAGTCCCTCACGGGGCAGTGCTGGGGTACTCTTCGTCGCCCTTTAGAGGGTGGGAGTAAGCCCCCCCCGGCACTGTAGGGAACCGCCGGATTGCTCGCTGACATTTGTTTGTTTCTTTAATTTAATTGTTTATCTTCTCTTATTCATATATATGTGTACATAGGCGTACGTACATGTGTACATTACGAGTGTACATGTGTATGTGTGTGTATGTATATGTGTACATGTTAGTTAATGAGGATGTAAACAAATAAATAAATAAACAAATTACATATATATATATATATATATATATATATATATATATATATATATATATTGTTTTACACACACATATATATATATATATATATTTTTTTTTTTTTGAGCCATGAACACGTCTGATTCCCACCGCACCTCCGACCCAGAGGATGGGTCAGCAGACCCTCCACCCTCTGCTACTAGTCTGCACTCCTCTGCCAAGAAGCCCAGACTCACTGGACCAGACCACGACCCTGACGACTTTTACTCTTCCACCCCGGCCATGGACACTGACGACTCTCCCACATCTGACCTCAACCCAAGCCTTAACCCCACACCCTCAACTGATGCAGCTGCTACCACAAGCCAAGCACCCACTGACTCTCAGGATAACAATGACGGCTACACCCTTGTCACCAACAGGAGGAAGACTGCAGGCAAAAGGAACAGAACACCAGCAAGTAACGCCACTGAGAACACCCAGAACCGCTCCACCCCTGCTGCACCTTGTCAAGACAGCCGCCAGCACACCACCGACTTCACCAGAGCCCCCCCAACCAAGCACCCAGGATTCTTCATATCCCCAAATGACGCCTTCCCCACGCCCTATGATATAGTGGCAGCCATTGAGACAGAGCTCCCCCACCTCAACTTCAAGCTAGAGGCGACTAAGAACCTCAACACCATCCTAGTCCCTCTAGACGAAGACACCTACGAAACACTTGACCACACCAACACAGTCGCAGGCAAACCCCTCCAACTTACAAAACTCGACCCCAACCTCTCCACCAGGAAACTAGTCATCCAACACTATCCCTTAAATTTTCCCATTCAAGCCATCCTCAACCACGCCCAAGTAGAAGAGGCCAAAAGATGCGAGGTCAAGGGAGAACCCACCAAGCAGGTTATTGTCACCCTTCGAGGACCCATCCAGACAGCTCTCGACCTCAAATCATGGGGCACCTTCAAGCTGCGCCCCTACACCCCAGAACCCCTAAGGTGCTTCAAGTGCCAAAGATTTGGACACCACCAATCCAAATGCACCAGACCCCCAACATGTGCCATTTGCAGCAACCGCCATGTCACCCAATAATGCCTCGACAAGCTCAAGGCAGGGCAGTCCATCACAGCGAAATGTCCAAACTGCCAGGGGAACCACCATGCGTGGAACAAAGCTTGTCTGGCCCGAAAGGACCAAGTCCAAAGAGGCATGGCAAGGGAGCACCGCTTGATCCAGGAGAGGGCGGCCTTGATACCAGCACCACCCGGAACATTCACATGGGGCCAGCAGAACACCCCCACTCCCTCACACCCTCACATCCTAACCCAGACAGACTTCCTCCACTGTCCACAGGCACTCGACAGCCTGCAAAGTCGCTGCATCAGAAACCAGCAACACTAACACATCACAGCACCACCCCAACCTTGCCTCTCCCCCAACAAACACGCCATTCCAATGCAAAACAGAACACCAGCACTCAAACGGAGCCAGAATCCTCCACTCAAACCCCAACTCCAACCCCCACTGCACCTCCTGGTTGCATGCTGGTCACAATAGAGGGCCTCCACCAACTTGGGCAGCAACTAGCCGAGGCCATAACCACCACTCTAGCAATGCAGCTCGGCTGTCCCCTCAACAAGGAAGGAATATCCCTTGCAGCCACCAGGGCCATCGACAAATTTCTAGAAAATCCCCCACCGGATTGCCACGTCGAGGCTCCTCAGCAACACAACACCCCTCAGACACAAACACTGGCTCCCCAGACAACAACATCCGTCTCCACAGCCAACTCACCTCTGAACACAGCACCACAAATACACACTCAGCCAGCACCACAACACCGCTTGAACCAGGAGCCAAGCGAACGACAGAGCCGATCCCGGTCGAGGGAAGGCAGGACAAAACACAGAAGCCGACACAGCTCCTCCAAAGACACTCACAGGCACACACAAAACACAGACAAGACACCACACAGACTACCCTCACGATCCCCCATGCCCAGCAAAGACAAGCGCAAACCAACGCAAACCACCAAGGAGACGCCACACAGAATACGCTCGCGATCTCCCATACCAACACAGACAGACATGGATGCAGAAAGCTAACAATCTCCCTCCCATCCCTGACAAACAACAGCAGCCCCCTCCCACCTCCAAGCTCCGAATACTCCAATGGAACGTTCGAGGTATGGCCTCCAAGCGCTCCCTGCTAGAGGAAGCAGCTCACAAAGATAACATCGACATCTTCCTCCTCCAGGAGACGCTCCTCAGTAAACAACGTACACTCCGTCTGCGTGGCTTCACCACCTTTTTCCTTCCTAAGGCAGTTGGAGGCCCCAGGGGCTGTGCCATACTTGTCTGTAGCCACATCCCCACCAGATCCATCAACCCTCTTCCAACCTGTGGTGACAATACTGAACTTCAGGGCATAACAATCACACTGGCAAATGACAGCCTCCACATCTACAACATCTACCGCTCCCCAAGCACCGAAGCCAACCTTGAAGAAGTGTTCACCCTCTCCAGTTCCTCTCAAATATTTGTCGGAGGAGACTTCAACGCCCACCACCCCTGCCTCGGCTCGACATCAACAACAAACGCCACCGGTCGCCACATAGCTGAGCTGCTACAAGAGGTACCCAGCATCTCGCTCCTGAACAACCCACAAACGCCAACTCACTTACAAGGAGGCAGACTCGATCTCTCTTTCGCCTCCTCTGGCCTAGCGAACCTCACAAACTGGGAATTGCACCCCACCCTCACCTCTGACCATCATGCCATCATCTGCTCCATTGATGTCGCTCTCCTTCCCAAACCCCCTGGCCTCCCACCCAGATGGAACACCAAGCGAGCCGACTGGAACCTTTTCTCCAGCACACTGGAAAAAACATCATTTCCACCTCCAGTAGACCTCGATGACCATGCCACCCTTCTCACAACTGCCTTCCGCACAGCGGCCGAAGCATCCATCCCCAAAACCACTGTGCCAAATGTACACCACAAAAACCACTGGTTTTACTGTGACAGAGTGCGGGAGCTCAACAGGAGGCTAAATAGAGCCTTTAAAAACTCTATAGGGCTCACCCTTCCCCAGAGGGCCTCCGTTACCTTCAGGCAGTGATAATGCACTCCATCTCTGAGAAAAATGACATCAAGGAGCAAAAGTGGACAGAGTGGTGCCAATCCCTGGGGCCCACTCCAAACTGGGTACCATATGGAAGAAACTGAGAGCTGTCTCCAGTCCCCATCCCATTCGCCCACCCTCTCACCCTGACCCACAGGCTGAAGCTGAAAGACTAGCCTCCACATTTGCACAAAGAACCTCCCCCACTCAACTCCCAGAAGGCACCAGGCGATGGCAGGAGGAACTGCACCAAGCCAGAGCAGACCTCATCACATCCAGCAAGACCAGCGCAGCTGACTCAGACCATCTTTTCACCATCGATGAGCTCAACCAAGCCCTGAAGTCTAGCGCCGACACAGCCCCAGGCCCCGATGGCATCACATACTCTATGATCTCCCACGCTGGCCCCACTTCCAAGGACGCCCTCCTAGACCTTCTAAACCACTCCTGGCACCTTGGCAAACTCCCCAGCCAATGGAAGCAAGCCACCATCCACCCCATCCCAAAGCCACATGAGCCCAAAGCCTTCAGACCCATCTCTCTTCTAAGCTGCCTCAGCAAAACAGCTGAGAGGATGATCCACAGACGCCTCCGCTGGATTCTCCCCACCCCCCACAGTCACATCTTTGCCTACACCCAGGGCAAGGGAACAGCGGAGTGCCTGAGTTCCTTCCTCTCAGAGTTGCAAGGTGGCAAAGGACTTGCCGTCTTCATCGACCTGGAGAAAGCCTTCGAGCTGGCTTGCCCTGAGGCCATCCTCGCCACCCTGGCAGGCAGGGGGGTGAGGGGTCGCCTCCTAAGCTGGCTCGAGAGCTTTTTCGGGGGTCGAGAAGCGTCAGTCCGTTTCCAGGGTCACATTTCAACTGCACACCATCATATAAATGGTACTCCACAGGGCAGTATACTCAGCCCCATCCTTTTCAACACACTGGTTGAGTGCCTCCTACATACCAACCTAGGCCCTGGTACACGCCTCCTGTGCTATGCAGACGACATAACCTTAGTCACACAGGGTGGCCCCTACCATGCAAAAACCCAGACAGCCCTAACCAAACTCAACCAAAAGTGCACTGAACTTGGCCTTAAAATCAATGCCACCAAAACCAAAGCCCTACCCTTCAGAATACAAGCCCCCACAGACAAGCTACACCTTGGCAACACTCACATAGAGTACGTCACCACCCACCGGTACTTAGGGGTCATATTCGACCACAAACTCTCATTTGAACAAGAAGTCCAGTACCTCAAAGAAAGAACAAAACTTAGACTCAGCGCCTTAAGATCCCTGGCAGGAAAGGGAGGGGGAGCCTCATACAAAATTCTTCGCCTCTTCTACATCCAGGCAATCAGATCGATAGTGGACTATGCTGCCCCAGCCCTACCAACCATTGACCCAAAACTTGTCACCAAACTTGAAGTGATCCAAAACGACGCCCTACGCACCATGACTGGCTCCCCAGTGTGGACCCGATTATGTAACCTCCGCCTAGAGTGTAACATTGAGTCCCTACACCTTCGCATAAAGGCAAGAACAGCAGGCCTGGCAGCACAGCAAAGCTTGCACACTCTGCCTCCTCCCTCCCTGTCCTGTCACGACTTACAGCCGCTTCCAATCTCGACCCTGAAATACTGTCAAACAGCTGGACACACAGTGTCGCCAAAGCCACTCACACCTTTCAAACCAGCTGCTTCATGCACCAACCTCCCGACCTGCCAAACACAACCTACCGACCACCACCACCATGGAGCCCCCCACTACTAAAACTCCTCATCCCACACTCTCCAGCCAAAAGTCGAACACCAACACAACAGCTAAGACAAGAGGGCCTTAAACGCATAGCTTCCCTCACATGCGCAAACTCCTCCACCTACTACACTGATGGGTCCATTTCTGCACCGAAGGCAGGAGCAGCTTTCGTGTGTGGTGAAAGGACCCAAAGCATCCGAATACCTGACGGAACCTCCACATTACAAGCTGAGCTGGCAGCCATCTCTGCAGCCCTGTCTGATGCCCTGAACAACGACCCAACAGCCAACATTATCATTCACACAGACTCCACAACAGCCATACACTCACTAAAAAGACCCACCCCAGCTGACAATGTCACACTGATCAGCAACCTCTTAAACACTGCTCAACAAATATGCAATGCTGGGGGATCAATCACGATTCACTGGATCCCCAGCCATGTCGGCATTGCGGGGAATGAAAAAGCGGACCAATTAGCAAAGAGTGCCACCAAACATCCCAACATCGATATGCACATCAACACCAGCCTAAGCCACATCAAACACGATATAAAAATTAAAGCAAAAGTCCTAAACCGAGAAGATCACCAAGGATATGTACAACAAGGCTCCCCCTCTGCTAAATGGTACGCCATGGCCACCCTGTACAAAACAATACCATCCGAAGGATGCAAAGACAACAAAACCCTCACACGACTACGCCGCTTTCGCCTTGGATACAAATCCTACAATGAAATAAACACAAACACAGGCCCCACCGAATGCTCATATTGCGACACCAACACGCCCTACCCCCTACTGCACTACATCCTTCGGTGCCCTGCCACATCCAGTTTAAGACCCAGACCACTTCACCTCAACCCCGACATTCCCGTAAACGACACCTCCGCCATGTCTCCCACCTCACTCCGGAATGCTGCCGCCACTATCATCGCTACCACCCACAACCATACTCTCATGGAGCTAGTACGCACCAAACCCCCACCGACATAGCTGCATATGACCCTCGACCCCCCCAGGGGAGTCGAGGGCCATATACACAGTACTCACAAATATGAATGTGTGTGTGCGTGTGTGTGTGTGTAAATGTGTTGTCCCCTTGATGTCAACATATGCGCTTGCACATGCGGTGTACACATGTGTGCATGCCTAAGCATGTGCACTTGTCTACATGGAGCTGCATGCGCATACATTTTATTATAAGCACCCTCAAGCATAGAGGCACTTAGCTGCCTCTACCACCTATCTTATAACAGGCAAAAACCCACTGACTGGGCCAATCAAAGGCCCGGCCTCATCTATAATATGGGGATATCTTCAAAAAAAGAAAAAAAAAAAAAACCACTTCCACACTCCTCTCGCATAGCTTGGCCTGGCCAGTCGTCACTATGCCCGAGATTTCCAGCGACTCTGCTCGTGCCTGCGACCCGTTGAGGGGGGCACCAAACAGCAGTTCTGTGCCGTCAGGAGCCACCACCATCCAGGGAACCGTGAATTGGTTCAACGTGAGATCGTGCTACGGTTTCATCAAACGCCGGGACACTGGCGCTGATGTTTTCGTGCACGCATCTGGGATCGTTGCACCAAATCCACGGGATTTCCAGCGCTCACTTGCCGAGGGAGAGACGGTGGAGTTTTGTGTTGTACAGGCTTCCAAGGGTCCCGAGGCTAAGGACGTCACTGGGCCGGGTGGTGTTGCTGTGCAGGGCTCTGCCCATGCACGGCGGCGTCACCCTGCCCAGAGACGCTGGCCAAAGGGTCATGGAAGTGCTAGCAACACAAACACACTCGTTGCGATGTGTATCGCGACGGCTGAGGCTTTTAGTGGGGGTAGCAAGGCGGTTCTGGCTGTTCTCCTTCCTCAGATCTTTGAGGAGAATGGCCTTCCACGCCTTGCTATTCCCCGAAGCTTCACCCGCGATCCTCGTCTCCCCCCTCGTCAGGAGCGTCAGGCCCGGCGACAGCAGCCACCACCACCTCGCACGACACCGCGAAAACGGCTGTGTTTGGCTGCCCCTCTCAACCGGACGACTGGCGCCACCACCTTGGAACCTTCGATCGCCGACCCGGAACCGTTACAGGCCATGGATTGTGAGCATGGGGAGACTGTCGTGGAGGTCCACCTCCCTTCGTCAGGAGCTGAGGAGGAGCGTGTCTCGTCCCCCGTCCCTTTAGAACACCTGGACGTCGTGGAACTCTCCTCCTTGCCCTCTCCATCTGCTTCTGACGAAGTGGAGGAGCCTCTTCCACCTTCACCACTGCCTGCCGCCATCGCTCTCTCTTCTTCTCCCCCTCCATCTAAGGAGAAGAGGAAAAAACAAAAGAAGAAAGGGGGAAAGATCAAGAGCGACCCCTCCTCCGTTGCTCGCCGGATCGAGGCCCTCCTTCCACCACTCTCAGGGACGCGTGATTTCGATGCTTGCACGGATGCGGACCTAGAAGAGCTACTCGATTGCCTCACGGATCCGATCAACGACGCTGATACACTGCCTCTCGTATATCAGAAACTGTATCAGAAGATCCGTGAGGCATACATTTCCAACTCCCTCTCTCCATCTGAGGAAGCCGTCATCCGTGAGGGCATCGAGATAGATCCACCACGTGCTGCCCTCATCAACTACATCGCCACCAGACTGCTGTCCTAACTGCTAAGCCACGCCTGATCCTGTCCTGCCTTGCTGCTTCGACATGTAGCTGTCACCGCTATGCTCTCTTTGGAGAGCTTTTTTTTCGCTTTTCTGCGACGGGCTCTTTGTTTGCCTGTGTCCTCACTACGTGAGGCGAATATTACAACAACAACAACCACTTCCAACTGTAGAGACCAGTCAGCCACTGACAATTCCGCCACCAGTGTCTGGCTCCACACCCAGTCCACCCCCCGCTCCTGCTCCTCCGGTGATCTCGTTCACAACGGAGGAGCTCAGGACCTTTGCCACAGAGCTGGCGATGACCCTAGCCAAGACAGTAGCCTTAACCCTCGACATCCTCTCCCAACAGAGCCCCTTGCCGAAGCTGCCAATCGCCTTGTGGACCAGGCGATCGAGAGGAAGATGGCGAGCCTAGGTGCTCCTCTGTCCCCTCGCCGCCCAGCTCGTTCGGCAGGGCGACCCCGTCCCACATCGCACAGGTCAGCTCTCCCGTCCAAGAGGGTCAAGCCACGACCTCCCAATGCTCTGCCTTCTACCGCACAGCTGCCTCGTCATCGTCATCGTTTGGGGCAAACTCTAACACCATCTGGGTCCAAAGTGATGGACAGGGCCTCACCACTGCTGCAGGAGACCGACCATCCGTAACTGTCGCCGAACGGCCAGTAGACTGCTCTCTCAGGCTCCTCCAGTGGAATTGCGTGGGAGCACAGAGCAAGCTCCCCCTTTTGCAGGAAGCGGCCGCAAAGGACCGCCCTCATGTCATTCTCCTGCAGGAAACCCTGCTCCCAGGCAATTCCACCTTCCATCTCTCGGGATACACCACCCATCTCCTCCCGCATATTCGTGGCGTTACACGGGGATGTGCCGTTCTGGTCCAGGACCACATCGCGTGCACGGATTGTGAGCCCCCTCCTTTCTGTGGACCTGATGTGGAGGTTCAGGGCGTGGTTCTCCATCTGGCGACGTCGCCCCTGACGGTATACAATGTATACCGGAGCCAGAGGAGCACCCTGGAGTTCGGGGAACTTTTCTCCCAAGCTGCCAGGGAGGCCGTGTACATTGGGGGCGACTTCAATGCCCACCACGCCCTGCACTCTTCGCCTCTTCGGCCCAATGATGCAAGACGACACATCTCTTTAATACTGGAGGAGATGGGTGATGTTTCCCTATTGAACAACACCACTGAAGCCACACACATTGACGGGGGGAGTCTGGACTTGGCGTTTGTGTCCTCCCCCCTTGCGGGCTTGGCAACATGGTCACTGCACCCTCACCTTGCTATTGATCATTTTGCCCTAGAGGTCACTCTGCCAGCTGCTCCACTCCCACCGACGCCGCCCCCTCCACCGCGGTGGGACCTCCGTAGGGCCGACTGGGTGGCGTTTGCCCAGGCCTTAGCTGCGGCCTTTGCTGCATCTCCTCCCGCCTCAGACCTCGAGAGACGAGCAGATCAGGTGGCGAGTATCTTTTCACAGGCTGCCTCTCTTGCTATCCCTCTGCAGCGTCGATCCACGAGGTGCTATCGGGACGGCTGGATTTACTGCGACAGGGTCAAGGAATTGAACCGGCGGCACAATGCGGCATGCAGGCAGTACCGATGGCGTCGCACATCTCCACACCATCGGTACCTGGTTGCTGTCACGAGACATGTCACCACAGAGAAACGCCGCCTCAAGGAGGAGGCATGGATTGGATGGTGTCGTACCCTAGACGCTCACTCCACACTCAGGGAGATGTGGAGGAGAATCAGGTCCATCTCCGATCCACATCTTCCTGATCCTGCTGCAGAGGCCAGCCGCCTTGCTCAGCACTTCACGGATCGTTCTGCTTCTAGTAATCTCCCACAATCCGTCCAGATTCTGCAGGCTCAGCTATGCACCTCTCGTGCCACGGCAGTTCAGGCTCCCTGTGATAGGCCAGACCCAGCTGATTGTCCCATCACCAGCGGGGAAGTTCTGAAAGCACTGCACCACAGGGGGGACTCTGCGCCTGGACTGGACGGGATTACCTATTCATTCCTGTCACACGCTGGAGATTGCGGCAGCGAGCGCCTACTTGATTTAATCAATCTCTCGTGGTCTGAGGGGCGTCTGCCAAGGTCGTGGAAGGCGGCTGTCATTCACCCGATTCCTAAGCCTCATGATCCTACCGCCATGCGTCCCATCTTCCTCCTTAGCTGTACTGCTAAAACGGCTGAGAGGGTTGTGCGGGCTCGTCTTGCTTGGCGGCTGGGACCACTGCACCCAAGGATCTTCGCATATCACCATGGTAGGAGTGCCACTCACTGCCTCGCGTCTTTCCTTGGGGAACTGAGAGGGGGAAGGGGGATGGCCGTCTTCCTCGACCTTGAGAAGGCTTTTGAACTGGCCAGCCCTACTGTTATTTTGGCTGCCCTGGCAGACAGGGGTGTGGGAGGCAGGCTTTTATCGTGGATCAGAGACTTCTTTGCGGATCGCTCTGCAGGGGTCAGATTTCAGGGGCACATCTCACGCTTTTACGAACACTCAAATGGCACGCCCCAGGGGAGCGTATTAAGTCCTCTCCTTTTTAATATCCTTATGGAGGGGCTCTTAACTATTGACTATGGGCCTGGCGTCACCCTCCTCTGCTATGCGGACGATCTTGCCCTCGTCTTTACAAGAAGGGATTGTTTTAGACAGGCTGACTTGGCCCTTTCTCGGCTGCATGCCAAGTGTGCCGAGTTAGGGCTCAAAATTAATTTTCATAAGACCAAGTGCCTGCCATTCGGACTCCGTCCCCCAGACTTTCCACTGCTACTTGGGGGCCATCAGCTCTCCCTTGTCACTGCACATCGGTACTTGGGGGTCTGGCTTGACACGGGTCTTAACTTTTCCTGCCACGTTCGGTACCTGAGGGAGCGTGCATCCACCCGCATGGCTGCTCTCCGTTATCTATCCAAGCGGAGTTTGGGGGCATCATATTCCGTCCTACAGACTTTTTATATACATGCAGTCCGATCCTTAGTAGATTACAGCGCCATCTGTTTGACGGGACTCGCTCCGCCAGTCGCTAGATCTCTGGAGGTCATCCAGAATGATGCACTCCGCATTATGCTGGGTGCTCCACGCTGGACTCGGCTTGTCAATCTGCGTATGGAGGGTGGGGTGCCGTCTCTGGCCCATTGCATTGTGTTACGAGTGGCAATTGTCACTCTGAAGCTGATCCAGTGCCTGCCTCACCTGCCTGTCACTGCCCTCCTAAAACGCCTTCTCTGCCGCCCACCCGAGCCGGCCCCTCAGCGTGACTGGGCCCGCACCACAGCCGCTGTCATCCATGGACTGGGAGCTGCTGCGAGCCTTTGTCAAGATCCCGACTCTCCCTTTCCTGGATACGTTGACCTACCGCCATGGGATCCTCCTCTTTTTAATATTGTCCATCAGAGGCTAAACCTCGCTCCTCAATTCCAGCACTCCTTCGCCAGGAGGGTCTTAGTAGGGTGGCAGCTCTGGCCTTACCAGACTCAGCCATCTATTACACTGATGGCTCTGTTTCCCCTAATGGCGCAGCTGGAGCGGCCTTTGTCTCTGGGCAAATAGTGGAAGCTTGGCGACTCTCCTCAGGTGTATCCGCTTTCCAGGCGGAACTTGCGGCCATCCTGGGTGCATTGCACCATGCTCACCACCATCGTCGCAACCGAGTCATAATCCACACAGACTCTCTTTCCTCCATTCAGAGATTACGATCTTTCTCGCTGCATGACAACGTCTTTCTCCTAACAGCGATCCATACATTTGCATCACTTCTTGTCCATAGGGGTGCAACGATTAACCTTCACTGGCTCCCGGGACATGTGGGAATCAGTGGCAACGAGCGTGCTGATGACGCTGCGCGCTCAGCTTGCGATCTCCCAGACATCACATTCCCACTACGCCCTAGTCCCTCGCACCTCATCCGCACTCTCACTGCCACCATGGGAAGACTATCCCTAGAGGACCATCAGCTCTGCGTCACGGAGGGCTCTTGCTCTGCAAAATGGTATGCTACTGCCACGTCTTTTTCCCTCCTGTTGCCCCCCCCAGGTCTACCTAATTATATTGTAGTCCGGCTTCGAAGATTGCGTCTTGGGTTTCTCTGCTACAAGCAAATTGTGGGTATGGAGCCAGACCCGTGTGCCCATTGCTTGGCCAGCTGTGAGGAGCCCCTTCTTCATTATCTTCTGGACTGCCCAGCCACCACCATGCTCAGGTCTGAGCTCGACTCGGCCCTTGCCCGATCTGGTGACGTCTTTATGGACGCTGCTGGCGTTGTTGCCCGTGCTCCATTAAATATATTAATTACTACGGTAAGGGATTATCCTCCACCTCGCTAAAGCAAGTTTGCGCAAGTAGTGCGCACCTCTGACGGGCTCTCTGCCCGTGTCCCAGGAAACTGGGACGAATATCCCAACAACAACAACAACGGCGGGTGACGCATTCATCATTCATTGGCATTCATTCATTTGCACATCATTAGGGACATCATTCAGCATTTGGCATTCAAGAAGGAAGCATCTCTCTCCACTTGACCACGTGGCCAACAAGACTGTCTTGTGCATCTAGCCTTCACCGGCAAACACGCTCTACCTCTGGTTAGAGGGGGAGCCTCTGTCTGCCCAGTGACCGGGACTCTAACTCTGGATAGAGGGGGAGTACCCTGTACACTGCATCACCCTGCTGCTGCTCCCATCCCCGTCCTCTCCACCGCCGTCGTCCCCTATCACGCCGATCGTCTGGAAGAACCACACCTCTGTGGCTATTTCAGACGTGGTTTGCACTCCTAGCTCTTAACCTTCTACTAATACTTCTCTTCATCCCTCTTTCCACTGGTGAAAGGACCTACGCAGGTAACCAACCCCGGGTATTCGTCCGGAAACCCCCTCACGCCCCTACACCTCAGCTGTAGCGCTGGGATTTTGTAGTGGGGGTCTGGGTCGGTGGGCCTGACCTTCTACTGGGACCTGAACAGGCAGGGCACCCAGTAGAACAAGTCAGTTATAGGACAATAGATGAGGTCTCTCACACCTCTCACCACACCAGGCCGTAGAAAGTAGGAGGGGGTCGGCACCCCAAACTGCTAGGCTGACACATTCCACCACTTGCGTTTGAATCATGCGCGAATAATGGCGAGAGTAAAGATAAAACACTCCCGTCCAAAGCTCCACAGCACCCAAATTGGGTTGCTAGAGGTACTGGCAAACCATGAAGTAGCCATATTGAAAGTCATTCCCACGAATGACTCACTAATCGTGCTGACGGCAGACGACTCAAATGCCGATATGATATTTACTGAGGAAAGCACCCGAGACCTCTTAGCCAAAGAATACGAGCCTGTCCTTCCCCCACAACTGCGTGCTCATAAATCCATAATCCTCAGGAACGTAGATAACATTATCTATGACAATAGCGAAGAGGATATCAAGGAAAAGCTTACACGTAATAATGGCTTCGTACGGGAGGGAGACGTGGAGAATATTTATAAGTTCCCAAGCTCCCACAACGTCAAAGTCACGTTTAAGCAAATCACCCAAGCAAGGAAAGCAACCGAGGTGGGACTGAAATTGTTCTACCTCAGTATCCTCTACCATCAGATAGAGCAGGAACAGTTCATACCGATTGTAACCTGCTACAGATGCTATGCGATCGACGAACACACAGCAAAGGACTGCCCCAAACCCCGAGAATACAAAGTATGCTCCCTGTGCGCTAGTACACAACACACACACACACACAATGCACCACAAACAACAAAAAATGCATAAACTGCGATGGTGATCACGGAGCAACAGCTATGACCTGCCCCCTGAGAAAAAAGGCTGTACAGGAGAAAAGGAAAGCCGCTGCTCAGCCGAATGAAAAGCAGGCCAGGCAGACAGGAACATACAGCGCAGCTGCTGCAACAAAGAACCAAAACCCCAGTACAACAACCACAACCACTACCACAACCCTACCAGGCCACACTGTGCCGCCCAGCACAATATTGTACTGCATGTACGAAGCCCACATGCACAATGCAGCATTCCCTGGGACCTATGCCACACATCTGAATAAGTTGTTTCAAGACAACGGAATTCCTCCAGTCAAGGCCCCAAGCAACCCACCCTCCAAAGCCATGTTAAACAATAAAAGTAATGCATCAACCGCCACCCCCCTATCCTCCACCCCCCAGACTGAGCCACCCATCCCCCCCACGCCACTAGAAACAGCAATCACCAACAACGAACGAAAGGAAATTCCCCCCACAACTGTCCAAATACACCCCCCCACCCCTGAAACAGCTAACTCAAATGACAAGGAAGCTCAGAACCCACCCTCGCCCCCCAAGCCAGGTAACACTGCATCTACCAGCGCACTGCCGACACAGAACACCGACTACACAACTGACATCTCCACCACAGAGGAGGAGGATGAATCTGACGAGGAAGTCAGTGCCAATGAACTGGGAGGAGTTACAATCTATAGCCTTGATCCCCTGCAGGAAAAAACAAAACTGGACAGACAGCAACTAGCTACCTTAACAATTGCCTCACACCTGAAAATCGAGTACGGCAACGACAGACTGGCAACAAACTATGTATATAATCTATTTGCCCAGAAGAAGGTAGATATCGACACATGCCAATTCCAGACTGTCAAAGCTGGCTTCTACAATAGATGCCACAATGTATTCCCCCGCACGGACAGACTCAGGAAAAACCCCTCCCGTACTGCCAATAAATAAATGAACACGATTCGGGTAATTCAACATAACGTCCTTCACTGGCCGACCAACAGACGAACTTTAGCGACGACATACCAGACTGTAGCACCTGACGTAATTCTTATTAACAGCCATGGTGTTGGGGACGGTAACAGCATAAAAATTTATGGCTACACCGTTCACAAACGCAACACCAGTGGGGAGAACAGCGATGGCTGTGCTATAGCCATCAGACACGGACTAACATACAAACTAGACGATGACTACATTACAGACATTCTCTCCATTACATTACAGACAACAACAGGACCAATTAAACTAGCCACGACATACATACCTCCCCGACGACCATTCCTTTCCTCCCCTGACTTCCACAAACTTCTCTATGACCAAGACCCAGTATACATACTGGGCGACCTTAACGCCAAACATCCAGCCTTGGGAGACAATCACGACAACACAGTAGGACGTAACCTAATGACATTCATTAACGCAGGCACAGCACTGCACACAGGCCCCAACTTTCCGACCTTAATACGACACAACAGCGCCACAACACCTGACATCATCATCACCAATAATCGTGCCCATCATCACACCTTCTCCCAACCCGGCCCTCTAACCGCATCAGACCACATACCCATCGTATTCACCATCTCCACCTCACCAATACGTATCCCTGCCACACCCAGACTCAACTACAGACAAGCAGACTGGGAACTCTTCAGACAAACCACCGACGCCTCCCTCCCTGACACCCCCTCCCTAGACAACCAGACACTTGAACACATAGACACGGCACTTGAACAATGGCTTAATGCAGTTGACAGCGGCATCAAAACGGCCATCCCTATAACTACATATAAAACAGTCAGAGCACAGAGACCCTCCCCTGAACTACACATACTACAGACTCGCTACACTAGACTATACCACCAGGCTGGACGACAGGGACTGACCTACGACCAATATCAAGAATACCGACAGATCCAGAGAGACATACAGACACTATGCAGACAGCTCTGTAACGACCAATGGGACCGCAAAATCACTCAGATTGCAGAGAAATACCCCGACCCAACCCAGTTCTGGCGAGAAGTACGTCTACTCAAAGGAACAGACAAACGACCCACCCCATACCTCATTGACCACCAAGGACGAAAAGCACATGACACTCAAGGACAACTGACTCTTTTCACCAACCTATGGCGTGACATCTTTCGAATTTCCGACGACGAAAATGACGACTTCGACGAGAATAACGAACATATGGTCCTCCATTCCCTCCATGACAGTAGAGACAGAATCACCCCTTATGACTCAGCTGACTTCTCAAGACTAACGAACGACCCCCTCACCAGACGAATTACAATAGACGAACTAAGGACAGTAGTTGCTAAAACGAAGAACACGGCCCCAGGACTGACCGGAATCAACAAACAAGTTATCATGGAATGTTCGCAATTCATGATAGAACGACTCATAGACATTTTTAACGCCTCCCTATCCGCAGGATACTATCCTGACAGACTAAAAGAAGCTGTACTAGTGATGATACCAAAGACAGGAAAGACAGACACGAGACCTGAAAACTATAGACCTATCTCACTGCTTGAAGTACCAGGCAAACTACTTGAGAGAATTATCAACAAGCGACTCAGACTCTACCTAGAGACAAACGGACTTCATAATCCGAGACAGTACGGCTTCCGACCACAGAAAGACACGACCAAAGCCATAGCCCTGACATACGAGACGATTGCACAGACACTGTCGAGGCGGGAACAATGCTGCCTGGTCCTTAGGGACGTAAGTAAAGCCTTCGACAAGGTCTGGCATGAAGGACTAAAGTATAAACTACTGCAACTCGGACTCCCGACCATCCTTGAAAAACTCTTATGCGACTTTGTCACCGACCGCACAGCAAGAATCAGACACAAAGACAAATTAGGCGACACAATACAGCTCGACAGTGGGGTGGCTCAAGGGAGCGTCCTCTCCCCCACCCTGTACATTCTCTACACTCGAGACACTCCCCCCCCCACCCCCAGACTGCCTCGACATAATGTACGCCGACGACGTGACCCAAGTAGTGACGTACCAAGGACGATCTAAACGCATGATGGCCAGTAAGGTCGCTAGGGAAATTGCCCGAATCAGTCAATATGAGAAACAATGGAAAATAAAAACAAACCAACAAAAATTCAAAATCATACCGCTGGCACAAAAATACATGGAGGATATAGTAGTGGACGGTGAGCTGTTGGATACAAACAATGAAGGAAGCATGCTAGGCCTTACGATAACACGAGCCGGAATTACCAAGCATGTGACAGAATCGGTAAGGGGAAATCAGCGCTGTCCACCCTCTATCGGTTTAAAATGCTGAACACCAAAATCAAGAGTCATCTTGTAAAATCCTATGTTCTTCCACTACTAGAATACCCTCCCGTGCCACTAAACACAATCTCGAACACCCAGAAGCTTAAATTACAAAGGATATTGAACAAAGCACTGAGGTACGCACAAAACGATCATTACCCCTATGACTACAGCACTGAACAACTGCACAACATACACAGAATAACTGCCCTGAACACTCGTATACACAGGAGAGCAGGAAAAATCCGGAAAAAACTGGAGGAGACCAGGGACCAAAATTATGAAAATATTACAAAGAATACGGAAGAATGCATGAATGGTTCCCCAGCTCCCTCATGAACATCAACAGACCGCCACCCAACCCAATTTATACGTCTATATAATACCGATAATTCAACCCCTCTCCTGGCCCGCCACACCCGGCGCCACTCATGGTGACGTCGGATGGGCGAGACACCGGCTGGCTGAACGTACGGGGAGGGTTGAATGAATGACTGACAAAGCATGTTATGCACGCGTATAGACTGGGGGTGTATGGCAGTGACTGTACACCCACAGGATATACAAGAATGTGAACACAAACTACAGAAGTCCCTAAACAACCGCAAGAAGAATTACAACAACAACAACACGCAAAATACGGAATAAAGAAAAACTACGAAAACAAGCGAAACCGCGACCTACCGCGCCCGGGATTCCCCAAACCACCAGACCTCACCGCACCCCTGGTGCTATCCCCCCCCTCCCCCTAAGGGAAAGAAAGAAAGAAAAAGAATACAGGAAAAGGAAGAAAGAAAAAGAATACAAAGAATATACACATATCTAAATAAAGAAATTAAGTAACACTAATAATAGTACCAATAATAATAATAAATAACAACAAATCAACTTAAAGAAAAGAAAAAAAATAACAACACGCTAGTCACGAGATAAAGAAACACAACGAAAACGAGTGAAAACCGCGGCTGGCCGCGCCGGGGACTCCCCAAACCACCAGACCTCACCGCACCCCCCCCGTCCCCCCCCCACTACCCTATAAGCCGCACACCTGGCGACCTGAGCCGGGCGCACCTCACCACCGGCGCACCTCACCACCACCCCACCTCCGCCACTCCTGCCCGACAACCGGGAGCGTGGCAATTGCGTTACCCAGTCCTTTCCGACCCACACCAGAGTGAATGCACTCCGTCGCCCAGTGTGCTAGCTCCCGAAACCCAAATGTAAGAAGCTGTCACATTTGGCGGCGGAGTCAGGAACGTGAAGTGGGTTGGAAACAGCCAGAGACGGCCCATATGCAGCCTATGACTCGTGCACTCTCGGAGTGCAACGTGGCTGACATGCATGTGGACCTTCTCCTAGTGCTATCCTCCCCCCCCCCTCCCTCCAATGAAAAGACAGAAAGAAAAGAACACAAAGAAAAGAAAGATGAAAGAAAGGAAAGGAATACAAAAAAAAAATTAATAAAATAAATAAATAAATAAAATAAAATAAAACACAAACGAATAATACTAATAACAGTAACAATAACAATACTAAGAAAAAAAAAAGTCTACAGTACATGTACGTAAGTATATATATATGTATACGAGTATGTGAAACAACAATTAAACAAATAAATAAATAAATAAATAACTATATCAAAAACAAGTATATAACAACACAAGAATATCCGAACATAAACTCATACACATGTGCAGATAAGAACAAACCAACACCTCCGCTCCCCTGAGTGCCGACGCACGTGTTCCGGGACGCATATTTCCCAACTCTGGAAGGGTATATACATAGCGAGAAATTAGAACCAATCAGAGCGCGAGGAGCTAAACGATGACGTCATAGACATTATTGCCAGCTACGGTCTCAAAGTTTACTATGAATTTATGCAATTCACGGCTTATATGATGTATTTATTTTAGTCAAACATATGATTATTGTTGAACACTAATTTAACAACTTTGTTATTTTCAGATGAGATGGATCATGAAATATATTTAGCTTTTATTGACTTGTCCTATTTGGTAATATTGCACAGTGGCTCACAAAGTCGATACTAACTTTAAAAATATATATTTCGATCGCATATGTGGCTAAATAGTATAGTTGTAAACGTTATTATTAACAGTTTAATGACATAATAATGTTGTTGATACCTAATGGGATGAATAAAACAATACATAAGATGTTAAAGCTGATGGTATGTGACCTACAAGTGGCATACAAACTACAGACAACAACAATCCATCTATTTTGAGACAAATTTCACCAATTTAATTATATTTTGATAAAATTATTAGTACAATAGCCTTAAAATTATAGCTTTTTGAGAGAGAGAGAGAGAGAGAGAGAGAGAGAGAGAGAGAGAAATAGGCCTACACTACGTATTATGGACATACCATATTAGGTAATAAGGTTTATTACTGTCCTTTGTATTGAAGGCAGTATATTGGCCATTACTAGGTCATGAAAAGGAATCATAATTGAAATAATGTGCTATTTACACGGATACAGTATAAGCTCCATTTATTAAATTATTTAGAGAGAGCTAATGTGTCCTCAAGTAAACCTATAGGGCAGTTTTGTTTTGGTGATCAAAATTAGCCTACTGTGCCAAATATAGTAACTCTCTAAGCTCATCCTATCAGTAACTAAGCTTTGTAAGGTTGTTTTTCAAGGTACTGTACAAGCTGTTGTAAAATAGCACAACGTCAAAAATTACCATTAAATGGTGGTTAGTTTAATTACCTTTTGTCCCCAAAATCTCCTTACCTTACCCAATTTTTACTTGTCATTCATTGTGTTCAGTGGAATAAAGTGATTGTTTCTATGCTACAGTATAAGCTCCATTCATTAAGTTATTTAGAGAGAGCTTATTAATACTGTGTCCTCAAGTAAACCTATAGGGCTGTTTTGTTTGGTGATCAAAATTAGTCTACTATGCCAGTATAGTAACTTACTAAGCTCATCCTATCAGTAACTAAGCTGTGTAAGGCTGCTTTTCAAGGTACTGTACAAGCTGTTGTACTCGTAAAATAACACAACGTCAAAAATGGCCTTTGTAAGGTGGATGCTGTTTGATTACCTTTTGCCTTCAAGATCTCTTTACCTTACCTGGTTTTTACTTGTCATTCATTGTGTACAATGGAATAAAAAGTGATTATTTCATTGAGTGTTTATTTTTCTTAGCTATTATAACAGTACCGAATATCTTTTTGGCAGCTAGACTAGACTTATTACTGAGCTGAGCTAGACTGGAATTTATGCATAAATTTATTAGTTATTGCCATATGCTTTAACAAAATATGAATGACACTTCAATTCACACCTCGTTTTCAACATAAGATTATGGATTGATAATAGATACCGTACAGTATTAATTACAGCCAGAGATAACAATAGTATGGGTAGAACACAATGTATATACCAGCTCACAGTTGTCAAGAGCAAAATGTAACCCTGAAATTATGCAAAGAAATTTGTGTCGTCAAAATTATATCGTCCACATTTTGTTTAAGCATATGGCAGTTCTTATTACAGTACTGTACAGAATACCTTTTTAAAGCTAGAGTGGACTTGTGGTAAAATATAAGATCAGCAAAAACCACAATTTTTATACAAGTATACTACGGTACTGTACAGTACAGCTTTTGGGGGGCTACAGTAGTGTACTTAATACTGAGCTAAGACTGAAATTTCTACAGTAGTGAAATCTAAAAGAAACAAACTGCAGTAAAATAATATTTAAGTGAATGTTTATTTTTAAATTTTTATAAATTTATTGAAATCCGAAACAAACTGCTATAAAATAATATTTAAGTAAATGTTTAGAGTGAAAGCTGAGTTCTGGGAGAATGCAGAAGCATAACTGGACAGGTCTGATAAAAATGAGAGTGTTTTTGATTGGTGATATGAATGGTTAAGTGGGGAATGCAAGAATAGATAATGGTTAGCCAGTGGGGTATACCCACTGAAATGGATGGGAATGGTAGAGCCTTGATGGAAGTGTGTGCTGGGAAGGGCTAGGTGATCACCAATACCCTTTTCAGGCACAGGCTGATCCATCAGTATACATGGAGAAGTATAAGCTGAATGGGAGATGAGATGACTGAACATAAGGCAATGATTGATTATGTATGTGTGGATGATGAATGAGAAGGTCTGATACGGGAGTGTACAGGGGATGGGGTAATGGCCTATCTCAGGGAGATAACCAAGGGATTAGCAGAAGAACAGGGAGGCTTCAGAAAGGGGAGGGGGTGTGCTGACCATATACTCTCAGTTAGGTGCAAAGTATTTTGAGAGGGGAAAGAAGTTGTGAACCGGGGTGACTTCGTACGATTTTGAAGGTTATTTCATCCTGACACAATTTATTTTGGCCAAAATACTGATGTTAAGTATTACATACGTACGTGAGCCAATAACCTGTAAGTATCTAACAGCCAGATAATCTCAGTATCTCCATCTAGACGTAGTAAAATATTTTATAGGTGTCCGAGGTCACCCCGGACTGGGGAGACTTCGGACTGCCTTGGGGTGACCCCGGTCACTCATTAGAAATGCACTGAAATGGGCCCCTAGTAGCTCAGCTGAATGTTTGGACAGTTCTGGGGGGTCTTCGGACACTGCGCGACTTTTAAAAAAATTGCTGAAAAAAATACAAAAAAATACAGAAAAATTACAAGTAAATAGTAGTGATATATAGCAAAAATAGATGAAAAAATAAATTTTCCATTGACTTACAACCCCAGTTTAGTTGATTATACATATACATTATAGGGAGTACATTCTCACGCTATGCGCAGGTTAAAGGCACGATTGTGACTGACTGACCGGACGGTTTAAAGCGTGCCGGCTATTTAAATGCCTAATTAAAGGGAACTTGGAATGGAGGAACAGAAGATAGGGAAGGAAAGAGCTAAAGAGTGAAGGAGCTTGGGAAGGAATGAGAGAAGGAGCTTGGGAAGGAGAAACAGGAGTTAGGAATGAGGAACAAGAGGAGGGAGTGGAGACGAACTATAAGGATATCATACCGGTACCGTACCATATGGTAACTTAAATAATATGTGTTCTCACATCATATTTCTTAGCAGCAAAAACAAAGATAAGCATGCAGACTGTGTACATTGTACAAAATATGTTTTATTACATATAAAAAAAGCAAATTAGATATGCTGTCTGACCTCAACCCTTTAAATATCCATTGTCCGAAGTTACCCCTTTAAATCCCAAAAATGCGTACACATTCACTCATGTCATGTTTACATACATTTAAAATGCAGATTTTAACCCTTTCTCTGTTCCAATCTTCAAGTTAGACGTTAAAGTAAACCTCTAAATGTGTATAAGCGTGCGGTTTGTTATGATTCGTTCACACCAGACCAAGTTTTCCCGTATTCATTTTTTCACCAAAAAATAGCATTGTCTTTTTTACAATATATTCACCAGTGGAACATAATATTTTAAAAAGATAATTATACATAACATTTTACAAAACCTATGCAACATTATCCCGTTTAAATATATACGATATCTTTCTTCGTTTAGCAGCTGCGTAGCATTTAATCTTTTTATGCAAATTTCGTCCGAAACCACCCCGTGTCCGAATTCACCCCGGCTCACGGGTGCAACCTTCATGGACCCGGAGAAAGCACATGACAGAGTAGACAGCAGACAAGGAATGTGGAAGGAGCTAAGAATATATGAAGTAGATGGGAAATTGCTGAATGCTGTTAAGAATATGTATCAGGGTGCTAGGGCGGCAGTGCGGTGGAAAATCAACTGAGCAAGTTCTTTTATCTGAGTGTTGGACTGAGGTAGGGGTGTGTCATGTCTCCGTGGTTGTTCAGCATATACATGGATAGTGTGATAAAAGAAAAATATGGTAGAGCAGTGGATATTGGAATGTCCCTAGTGCGGGAGGGCAGTGTGGAAACTGCCTGTACTGTTGTTTGCTGATGATACAGTTTTAAGAGAAAATGAATGGGAGCTGCAGGGTTCTGTGAATGAGTTTGGAAGTGTTTGTGAAAAGAAGAAAATTGAAAGTGAATGTAATAAAGAGTACAGTTATTGTTTTTGAAAGGCACGATGCCACAAAATGCCTAGTGAGGTTGAATGGTCAGGAAATGGAGAATCTGAGAACCTTCAGTAGTGTGATGAACAAAGATCGAAGTTTAGAGAATGAAGTGCGAGAAAGCGTGCAGCAGAAAAAAGAGGGTTGCAAGGCACACTGAGGGCAGTGACAAGGAATAGGGAGTGAGCATGTAAGTGAAGAAGTCATTGCATGATAGTACTCTGAATCTCACTCTAATGTATGGAAGTGAAGCTTGGACCTTGCTAGAGGGACACAAATCGAGAGTGAGATCAGTGGGAATAAAGTTACCTGTGAAGAGGATGTGGAGTTACATGGAGAGACAGATGAATGAGGAAGTTCAAAAGTGTTGTGGTGTTGTTGTGGATGTTTTGGAAAGTACAAGAAAGCAATATCACAGACTGGCACAAAACACTATATTATGTGAACATTATAGCAGCAACCTGCTTCAGCTGCCCTCTGGTTCAATGACTGCTGCCATGCGACTTTGCATTTGCAACGTTGCACTCTACATTATGAGCAAGGTTGCGGGGACACTTTGGCTTCGATGACAGAGCTGCTGATGGTCGACGTCCTTTACTGAGGGGGGCTGCTCCTCTTGGCATTCCTGGGGACCTTCTTGCTATGGAAGTTGGTTGGCAAGGAATCTTCCCACGACCAGCTCCACCATACTTCACCGATGAGCCTGCACAGTTCAGCAAAGGTGTTCAGGTGATTTGCAGTTTTAACTGAACCTATTTTCTGAAGGAATCTTTGCAGGGCCGCTCGAGTTTCTAAATTTCCATACATAGCAGTTGTTTCAATTAGCTCCTCTGCTACTACTTTTGATTCAGCAGTTAGGTCAACAGTGTCTTCAGCAATATTTCCAGACACTCTTGCATCGGTTTCCATCCTTGAATCTGTTTCCATCCTTGCATCTGTTTCCATCTTTACATGTCCCATTTCCTCCATTGCTTTCATTTTCATTTTCTTCTACCTCAGTCAAACCTTTAAAGAAACTCTCCTTAGTGGCTTTTTCTGTGCCAACGGCTAAGGCTGCCAACCACTGTCGACTACTGCTGGTCAATACAAAGATTTGGGACACTGCTGTCATGCCATAGTCTGCACATGCAATCTGATGTTTACAGATGGCCCCATTTTGTCCTTTCACACACGTGCACATGCCAATGGAGAGGTCAACTTCATACACCTGTGTTTGGTCAGACTGCCTTTGCACAGTATAGACCTCCACCAACGGATTTTACTGCATCAACTGCTACCTTGTCGACAGTAATGGACTTCACCCGTCGTCGGCGCAGTGTTACGTCCCCCAACCGCTGTCTCATGTAACAGTCGAAGATCACCATGAAGACCAGCAGCTGCGCAGTGTTGTAGGCCTTGCATCTGAAATAATAGTAAAAACCATAATATGAATAATACATTGTAGGTCTGAATGCTTAATACAAGAATGTACAGGCACTCCTCATTTTACGATGCTTCGACTTGCGAAGGATTCGAAATTACGATGGTGATAATATCATATGTAGTCTCACTGTTTGAGTGTTATCAGAGTTTATTCAAATTTATTGGGAGATTCCATTAATATTTTCTTGCGTTATTCACATGCAGTACAAAAATTCATTATTGCTTCGATTTACGACTGCTTCAACTTATGATGGATGTCTTAGTCCTAAACCCCACCATCAGTCGAGGAGTACCTGTATACAATTTGGAAAACATAAGTCAAAATATAATGCCAAATAAGAAACTCTGTTTTATTAGGAGTTAGTTAATCCTTACCTATTGAGGACAATATCCTTAATTATGCAGATTGGTGTGATGCCCCCGCAACATCGCACCAGCTCGGAAAGCGATCGGCCACTCTTCTCTTCTTTGTACCAGAGATGTTAGATAACTGCAAATATAAAATCAAAATCTATTTTGAGAGAAAAAAAAAATGGAAACTTAGAGAAGAAAAAAATTATCTATCTATCTATCTATTGCCAGACGCCTTAATCCCGTATGGGATTAAGGTGTCTGGCCTCTCACTCTCCATCCTCTCCACATGGCCAAACCACCTCAGTGTGCTCTTCCTAATGCTTCCTATCACATCCACATCCACACCACAATGCTCCTTTATATCCTCATTTGTCAGCCTGTCTCTCCATGTAACTCCACAGGCTTCTCTTAACCCGCCCCTTCCTGACGACGTTCTTGTACGTCCAAACATGATGTAATCTCACGTCCCGCTGACGTACTTAAACGTGCCAAAATTGCAAGGTGCATAATTTGACAGAACATGAAGTCACTAGGTAAATAAGTGTTATTATTATGCAAAATATTATCGTAAGGCCTGTAAATATGTGAAAACAATTCTGTAAAGTGGAAAATGGTATGATGTCATTGGGAAAGTATTATGGAACTTGAAAAAAATACAATTTATGATGAAACAACAATGTTACCCTACCATCTGTGACCTACTGTAATTGGGCGATTTCGCTATTTCCGCCCAATGGAACATTCCTTATTTCATATGTTTTCTGTATAAAAACCAATATACTCTTGTACTACATGTTTCTTTCTTTGTAATAAATAAATATGTACCGTACGTAATCAGTATTGTTTTCCATATTAATACCTACCATAGAAAATGTGAGAGCAGCAGTGCACCTCCACAGAACATGATACCAGGTGTAATGTAACTATACCTGTTTAGGTCGCTTGATGACCCCAGTAACCACTTTCATTGTGATTTTCCTTTGTTTCTCACCAAAAGCAGAGATTTGAGCCAAAAAAAAGTGGGTCCAAAATTTGTTGGGACTGGGGGGTACCACTACTAGGAAACTTGTCAGGACGGGGTGGGTTAAATAACTCATTTCCAATGCTCTCACTCTTGCCTTGTGTCCCTCCAACAACATCCAAGCTTCACTTCCATACGTTAGAGTTGGTATCACAATACTGTCATGTAGTAACTTTTTCACATCCATGCTCACTCCCAGTTTCTTATCATTGCTGTCAAGAAGCCAGCAACCTTTCTTCCTTGTTATACCTTTTCAAGCACTTCACCCTCCAAACTTCCATCCTTACTCATCACACTCCCCAAGTACTTAAACGTACTCACATTTTCCATTTCCTCACCATTCAACCTCACTGTACATTCACTGACTTCACCTCTCTCAAAGACTATCACTTTACTCTTCCCTACATTCACCTTTAGATTCAGTTTCTTACATACTCTCCCAAACTCATCCACCAAGTCTTGCAGCTCCCCTTCATCTTCACTTAACAACACAGTACCATCTGCAAACAAGAGTACAGGGAGTTTCCAAACACTACCCTCTCTCCCTAGGGCCACACCAATATCCACTGCCCAACCTTGTATCTCTTTTATTACCCCATCCATGTACAGACTGAACAACCATGGAGACATGACACATCCCTGTTTCAACCCAACCTTCAAAGAGAAAAATTCACTCAGTTCACCATCCACACGCACTGCAGCCTTAGCACCACCATACATACTCTTTGCAGTGTTCAACAACTTCCCATCTACTCCATATATTCTTAATACTTTCCACATTCCTTTTTTTTTTTTTTTTTTTTTTTTTTTTTTAAATGTGTCCGACTCTGGGCATAGGCTTCACAGCCTGCTATCAAGGCCAAGTAGTCCTCCTACATACCATACACTTCTATATGTCACCAATTCGGCACTAACACCCACCGTCCATATTGAATACATGCTAGGGCTGTCTCATACAGGACTGGTGTATTGGTATTAGCGGGGGTATTTTTACGACATGTCGGCAGGTCTTCTGGTAGATCAGTAAAGCGTGCTTCTACGAAATTCAAATCTTTAAACTGTTCCCTGCCCCAGCGGGGATTTGAACCTGGGTCCGTTAGGACTGCAAGCCACTTCTCTACCGATTGAGCCACCGCCTCCTCCTGTTATATGCTTTCTCCATATTCATGAAGGCCGCATACAACTTCTTTCCCTTCTCTAGAAACTTTTCCACAAAGATCTAAGAATGAATATCTGATCTACACAGCCTCTTCCCTTCGTAAAGCCTCTCTGTACTCCAACTAATTCCTCTGTATTTCCCTAACTCTGTCAATAAGTAACCTACCATACACTTTTCCTATTACACTAAGAAGACAAATGTCCCTATGATTACCACACACTTCTTTATCCCCTTTCCCTTTGTACAGGGGAATAATTATACCTGACTTCCAATCCTCCGGGAGTTTACCTTCCTCCTATGCCAATCTGCACATCTTCCACATCTATTCTACTACTATCTCTCTCCCATGCTTCAGCATTTCACCACACACTCCATCAATTCCTGAGGCCTTCCCTAATTTGAATTTCTTCATTGCTTCCACTACTTCTATCCAACTGATTTCTTGCTGTCTTCTCACCTTCCTCCTTTTCCCAGCCACTTATACTCACATTACTTCCATTCTCTATGTTCAACAATTCCTTAAAGTGTTCTCTCCATCTGCTCACTTTCTCTCCCTTCTCCACTAGCAAACTGCCATCTTTAACTATCACTCCCCTACTGACTTCACTGGCACCCTGTCTTACTCTCTTCACCTCTTTCCAGAACATTTTCTTACAGTCCCTCCACTTCACACTCAAATTCCTTCCAAATTCCTCATCCACTCTCTTCTACTCTCTCTTACTAATCTTTTCACCTCTCTCTTCCTTTCTACATATAACTCTCTCTTCTGCCTCTCAACTTCTTCCATGCCCCTAAGATAAACAATATTTATCATTGGTGATCCTTATTATAAGAAAAAGTAATTAAAGATAAAAATAAATACAGTACTGTAAGTACCTTCTAAAATTGGAGTATTTCTCTAGAAGAAAACTGGCTTCAACTTTCTTCCACAATTCGCTGAATTCATCCCTTGAACTTGCATATACAAGAGACTTCATCACACCCATAAGCTCTTGGTGATTTTCTTTATGGATGCCATGCTTGGAATCCAGAAGCCAGCGCCATACTTGCTGTAAAATGTGGAATACGCAGAGGAAGAGCTTTGATGTAGGCCATGTGGCTGCAAGAGCCTTCCTTTCTGCTTCGCAGTTATCTGTCATGAAACACTGTGGCTCCCCTCTGCTATAAAAGGCGCACTCGCCAAGTGCCTCTTTGATCATGCCAAAACCTGTCAAGCACAAAGTAAGAAAGATTATAATTACAATTCATAACCAATTGTTTCATCAGGAAACATACTAAGTATCCAAAATAACAAACAAAAGCAGTACTGTATATGGTACACTAACTTTTAGTAAGTGTCGCTTCATCTTGAGAAGATGTGAACACTATTGCTAATGGCACTGCACCAGCTGGTCCTGCACACAAGAATGGTATTACAGCTGTGTTAAGCTGGTCAACACAGCCTGTGGCATCTACAAAAACTACCTCTCCAGCTTCTTTTAGTTGCCTGTGGGCCCTCATCATAAATGGTGTTATCAACAATACCGGTACACAAAAGTTCTTTTGGTCGTGTTCAAATTTCACAATGACTTCTGGGTTGGCCTGCACATAATTTTGTATTGCTTCAAACATGGTTGGCATATTTAATCCACCATGCTCCCTGTTCCGCCACATGTCCCACATATACTGAATTGATCTCTGAGTTGTATTTACAGCATGATCAGCTTGCCCATACATATCATCACACAGGCCCATCTTGAGTACATGATGATGATGTGCCTGCACTGGTGTCATGCCTGTAATATAAAGATATAATTACTGTACTGTATATACATAATTATATACACTGTATTAGCTTATGATCTCCATGCCACGTGCCCGCAATATGCAACATATTGTCTATGCCAGACCTGCAAGGTGATTAAAAACTATCCACCTTTGACAGAAACCAGTTGTTCCAACCAGGCCATAATAAAAAGTTAGATATATAGTATGCAAAGGTTGATAAGAAAAGGCTCTTGATTTTTTATGCTGACATGCGCTCTAAATACAGTAGTATTGTACAGTATCATGCCCAGCTTAAAATTTGAAGTTATCTACTATTATATAGCACAGTGTATCTTAATACAGTATTTAGTTATCCATATATAGGCTCATCCTTATGGTTATTCCTTATCTTAATACTATACTGTACCATACCCTATTCCATGGTATAATATTTATTTGTTTGTACAGTATTTATGTTAACTGATAGAGGAAACAATACTGTATTACAGTTGATGTAACTCAATATTGTGCTTATGATTTTCCATTTAGAAAAACTAGACTCTACAACAGAAGTGATGTTGCCTTTTCCAGTCTAGGAGTCATAGTTTCAGGATTCAAAACACCACACATAGAAACTATACCCTGATTCACAGGACAGTAGTAAACCCTAAAGTTTGAGGCAATACCGATTTTGTTGTTGGCTATACTTAAAAGTTTTTTTCTGATGTCTCAATAGACAGCTTAGGCTAATTATTTTACCTTAAACATATTTTTTTCTAGCTTATAATGTACTTAAAGCTTATTCTTCATCTCTATAGAAGACTTACTTTATGTCTATACCATATTTTTGCTTATGCAGTACTTAAAAGCTTCTTTCTTATCTAAATTAAAAACTTACATATTTAAGCTTAAAGCTTATGATATGCTTATTTACATTTCATTGGATGAGAAGGTTCATAAAGTCTGCCAGTTGACATTTCTGGAAGGAGTGATACAAATGTAATCATACATAAAAACAGTAGGCAAATCTATCACATAATATATATATTCAACACTTTTGTTGTGAGGGAAAGCAATGTATGAAAATTTTCCACTTTTAAAATCAGCAAAATACTTGTAGAACCCAAAATTATGAAAAATGGATAATTATGCTGCAAATCACTTGAAAGAGCATCTAGTATTTTCAATGCTCATCTACACTTATTAATCATTTTTAATGTTTTTAGTTTGGTCTTTCAAAAATATAAATAATAATGCATTACAATACGGTACCTTGCTCAAAGTACTTCTCAAACACCTTCTTTGTATTTGTTGCTACTCTCAGCTGGTTGAGACTCTGCTGCTTGAAGGGAGTGATTGTGTTGCCCATGGATCACCACAAAACATGGAAAATCCCTGAACTTTTCAGGAGTCCTCTTGTGCACAATACTGATGGTCACATCCAAGAACACCTTGCAACTGTAAAAATGCGTGGAAATGAAGATGTTAGACTAGGTTCGTTCAGTTACTGTATACGGTACTATATATGTAATTCCATTAGTGACTGTATACTATATATGTAATTCCATTGGTAATTGTATATTTCATTAGGATTTGTACCATATACTATATGGTTACCCTGTTGAAGTTTTCTTTAATCCTTTATGCTTTACACCATGATGACATATTAGTTTTTGGCGAAATAATTTTCTCTCGCCAACTGGGTACAATTTATAAGAATTAAAACACTGCATATTTTTAATACAAAAAATTTCTTTCCACTGCTGGAATTCTCTGCACTTCACGTTTGTTCTAAGTTTAATACAGTCTTGTTCCTTTTCAATGTCAACATTTTTAAAGCCATCACCTTCTAAGTCCAAGACTAAATCCATTGTTGCTGAAGTTCTTGGTTTTGGGGTAAGGGCTTGCGAGTTGCGGCTTGGTGAAGATTGCCTCGAGGTAGATGGATTGTTGTTGTCTGTAGTTTGTATGCCACTTGTAGGTCACATACCATCAGCTTTAACATCTTATGTATTGTTTTATTCATCCCATTAGGTATCAACAACATTTTTATGTCATTAAACTGTTAATAATAACGTTTACAACTATACTATTTAGCCACATATGCGATCGAAATATATATTTTTAAAGTTAGTATCGACTTTGTGAGCAGGAATTAATAGCCACTGTGCAATATTACCAAAATGGCAAGTCAATAAAAGCTAATATATTTCATGATCCATCTCATCTGAAAATAACAAAGTTGTTAAATTAGTGTTCAACAATTAATACATGTGTCTGACTAGAATAAATACATCATATAATCCGTGAATTACGTAAATTCAAAGTTAACTTTGAGACCGCAGCTGGCAATAATGTCTATGACGTCATCGTCAAGCTCCGAGCGCTCTGATTGGTTCTAATTTCTCGCTATGTATATACTCTTCCAGAGTTGGGAAAGATGACTCCGGGATGGTTGTGGGAGGGCGGGGACCTAATCCCATCTTCGCCCTCCAGCTACCGCACCTGGGAGGCGTGCGGGGCAATTAAGGGGGAGGGGACAAACCTAGACTGTCTCTCCTACTAAGATTATTTCTCTCTCCCCCCTCTTTCTCTACTCCTTCCTTCCGTGACTCCTGGGAGTCGATGGAGATTACAGGGGCAGGCAACCACCAACATGGGCAGCGCCACCACCATCACACAGACCGGGGCACAACCATCAGTAAGGCCGGGGGTATAAACTAGGGCCCTTCCACCATCATCCACGAGAGTGCCACGGTCTGTATCAGCAGTGACCACTACACAACAGGACCAAGAGGAAAACAATACACAACAAGCAATCAAGACACAGCAATGGGGACAGCCCCCAATCTTTTAATCTCCGACTAATTTCATACTTCCCTACTTTAATCTCTTCAATCCCTCCCCCCCCCTTCTTTCCCCCCACTTTTTACGACGACGACGACGTGACACACTCGCAGCCCACCTCTCGCCGAGGCAACACCTCCACCGCTGTTCCCGGCGGGACCAGCTCTCCACTGCAGTCGTTTCAGCCGAGGGACGGGCCTGTCCTCCATCTAAGGGAGTGCCCTGTCAGCCCACCAGGAGGTTGAGGCTCGTCCGCCCACTTTTACCTGGCCGACCACCCTCCCTCCGCCAATACCTTGACTGGGGTTGTGCCCTCGTGATCACCTGGACCGGGCCTGACCTTTGTGCGTCCACCTGCTGCAGTGGAGAGCTGGAGCGAGTGAATGGGGGTTGAGGGCGGAGTCGGGAAGCTTTGATCCTGAGCTTCGGCGCCCTTACCATCGGCACCGTTTCGTTCACTAAGCTCTCGTCTCTCTCCGCCCTCTACGAACATCTTCGAACATCTGAGCAACCGGCCGCCTATAACGAGTCGTTTGGGGATCCACCTGAGCTTGCCGGCCCCTCTTTTCATCTGGCGCCGTGCAGTCTATCGCTCTCTCTCCCCCTTGCCTCGTCGATCATCGGGCTGTTGTCTCCACCATCGCCTCGTTCCCTTCCTCTGCTGCCCTTGCCCTGTCTGCCAGTCTGCCGTCCATGCTTTGCTCCTTCACGGGAGCTGTTTTTCTGCATTTTTCCCTGACGGGCTCTCATGTTTGCCCGTTCCCCACCATGTTGTGGGGAAAATATTCAACCAACCGGCGGGTGACGCATTAGTCTTCTCCTGAAGGTCTTCCTACTCCAGCGACGACGAAGACGATACTACTGCTACTACTACCATGTCCGGACGTGGCAAGGGAGGCAAGGTGAAGGGAAAGTCCAAGTCCCGATCTAGCAGGGCTGGGCTCCAGTTCCCCGTCGGCAGGATCCACCGTCTCCTTCGTAAAGGCAATTACGCCGAGCGTGTGGGTGCTGGTGCCCCCGTCTACTTAGCTGCAGTCATGGAGTACCTAGCAGCTGAAGTGCTTGAGCTGGCTGGCAACGCAGCCCGTGACAACAAGAAGACTCGTATCATTCCGTCACCTGCAGTTGGCTATCCGCAACGACGAGGAGCTCAACAAGCTCCTCTCTGGCGTCACCATCGCCCAGGGAGGTGTCCTGCCTAACATCCAGGCTGTGCTGCTCCCCAAGAAGACGGAGAAGTAAACACTTCCAAGAAATCCTTCTTCTTCTTCACCTCCATCGGCTCCTTTAGGAGCCACATTCGTTTCTTGAGAGAGAATAGACTTTGTCCAACATCATCATCATCATGTTTGTGTATGGATGAATGTGTTGGTATACTGTAATGTATGTGTCTGTCTGTCTGTATGTATGTGCGTATAATGTGGTATGTGTTGAATGCTGGCATGTGTCTTTGGCTATATTTACGTTCGGTTGCATGTAAGAAGCTACTGACATCAGTGAAGGTCGATTAATAATAATAATAATAATATTATTATTCCCACTACTACATAGCGTCTTGTCCCGTTCCCAACTGCACCTACATAATACTGTACTGTATAATTATGCCTCCTAAATAACTGCCTGGCCTGGTGGATGAATGAAAACATAGGTGATGATGATGATGGCTGTTCTCCCACCATCGAAGGAATGGACAAAGTCGTTCAGTGACAGAGGATATGATGATGTATTCAACAGTATATATATATATATATATATATATATATATATATATATATATATATATATATATATATATATATTGTTACGCTGTCCGCTTGTCCGTTCCCACGGGTGCAGCCGTTACAGCTGGGCTAGGGGATTATGCAGTATCCGTGTCATTCGCGGAGTTTAAATTAGCGAGTGTTACAAGTTCTTTTGTTTCTTTCGTTCCTGCCACTGAGGGCCATTTTATTTAATACCATGCTGAGAATGCATTTGAGTATTTTGATTGTCTTTTGTGAGCTACCAGTATATTTAATGATGTTTTGCTTGCATTAGAAGTACCAATTCATTGTAGAGAGAGAGAGGGGCACGAATTTAAGTTCCTTATTAATCTGATTCATGCGTTCACGCTTGGCTGCACACGAGCCTAGCATCAGTGGAGTGTCTTCCCAACCAGCTTCAGTATCGTGTGTGTGTGTACACTCTCTCTCTCCCCAGTCATTTTTGTGCCAGGCTGGCGTTTTCATTTAAGTTTATTTTATTCTTTTGCTTGCTGACTGAGGGAAGTAGCTAATTTATTTGATTTTGTGACCGTGTTGTCTTTGGAGGGCCAGTCTGGCTCACCGTGGTCCTCTCGCTGCCTTTATTAATGTTCCCCAACACACGTACATACACACACACCCCTAACCCCTACACAGTTCAATCCCATCTCCTTGCACAAGGCTAGTGAGAATTATCGTGAGCTATCAACTGCGTTTCCCCTTGGACACGGGTTAAGTAGAAATTCGTCACCACCGGAAATAAGTGGGAGGTGTTCCTGTAGACTGTCTCGGGCGGTATTATTTCCGGTAGTGACGATAGTAGGCTAGATCCATAGGTAGGCTGTTCCGTTTGTTACTATCAAAGTACAGAGTGTTGCGTACTTAAGTGATAATTCTTTCGTTGCGCAGTTTTTCTCTAGTTTACGGAGTGTGAGTGCCGGGGTTTGCGTTATTTTCACAACGCAGTGGAGGCCGATCATCTAAAACTACCTTGTTGTCTTTTTGGTAATAGCCCCGGGCTGGCGCTACCGTAACAGTGGCGACCTCGCATCAGGATATCCTAACAGTGCCTTCTTGCTAGGATATCGTTACCTTGGCGTTCTCTGTGCTTTGAGGTGAAGTTGATGAGTGTGAAGTTTCTCAGTCAGCATTAGTTATTTCATTATTCAGTACTGCCATTGAATTGTCGCCATGGAGTCACGCGTGTCAACACCAGAAGGCGTACATGCTGAGTCACCTGTGGATAAGGAAAATATGGAACAACGTGAGGCACATAGCAAAGGTACTCCCTGTGTTTAACCATGGTGCCGAGCTGCCTCGTTTCGCTACCCCACCATTACCATCTATGATGCCGCCGAGCCAGTTTACAGCAGTTCCCCCAGGTATGTCTAGTGCTTTCCCTGGAGTTGTTCATTCCACTCCCATATACCCTGGAGTCTTGTCACCGGAGGCTCAGTTGCAGTTGGAGTTGAAAAAGATGGAGATGGAAATGCAGCGTGCAAGAGAGAAAGAAGAGATGGAGATGCAGCGTGCAAGAGAGAAAGAAGAGATGGAGTTGCAGCGTGAAAAAATGCGATTTGAGCTGGAGAAGACTCGCTTGGAGGTGACTGCTAATAGGTCTACTTCAGATACCCATACCTCAGGCCGTGCAGAGGATAGGGAGAGTTGGCTCTCAAGGAGTCTGAAATTAGTGCCAGCATTTGATGAGTTGAAGGTGACAGAATGGCTTGTCAGGTTTGAAAAGAAGGCTAGGGAGTTTGAGTGGCCCAGGCAGCGCTGGGTGGGCTTGGTATCTAATGTGCTGAAGGGAAAAGCTTTGGAAGCGTATAATAGGATGAGCCCTGAGGATGTAGATGAGTATGATGAATTTAAAGCAGCCATTCTTAAGGCATATGAACTTAGACCAGAGGCTTATCGGTTGTTGTTCCGTGGTGCTCGGAAAAGATCTGCTGACACCTATATGGCCTACACCAGGTATCTGGAGGAGACGTTAGACGAGTGGTTGCTGAGTGAGAGCGCCACTTCATATAACGAGGTGCGTGAACTGCTTTTGATGGAACATTTTACCAACATGGCTGACAAAGAAATTGGTGTTAAAATTAGGGAGAAGAGATTTAAGACCTTGAAGGAAGCAGCGACGTGGACTGATGACCGGGTGTTGGCCTTGCGGAGTATGGGGGTCAAGTATGCTAATTTTCAGCATTCTAGGGAGAGGACTATGAGTGATCCGGCCTGGGATAAATCTCCCGTGAATCAGTCCAAGGGAAGTTCAGAGGAGAAAAGGAATTCGGGGAGAAAGAGCCCCGTATCCAGTTCGAAGCTCCTTTGTTACTTTTGCAAACAGAGTGGGCACATCAAGCCTAACTGTCCTAAGTGGAAGGCCTCCCAAAATGCCAAACAGTGGCACTAGTTGTAGGTTCGAGTCAGGTGAACGAGAGGAGTTGGGAGAGTGGTAACGGTGAGGGAGAAGTCTGTGGAAAGCTGGAGTGCAGCCGGCTGTGCTTGCTGCCAGCTCAGGCTGAAAAAGTTACCCAACATGCTACGCCACCTCTGGATGAACTGCCTCAGAAATCGTCCCTAGACTGGTGTAAACCTTTTATGTGTCACGGCACAGTGAAAATTCATGGGATCAGTTATCCAGTTACTGTGGTTCGTGATACTGGTGCACAACAGTCTGTGTGCAGAAACGTGATTGGAGGGCCTGTAAACTCAGGGAAGTATGTGCTGTGTAGAAGCATGAACTCAGATGAATACTATGATTATGTTCATGTGGAACTCGATTGCCCCATTGTTCAGGCTGCAGCTCAAGTAGCTGTTGCTGATGTAATGCCAGTAGAGGGGGTTGATTTTCTGCTGGGGAACGACCTGGCTGGGGAGAAAGTATTTCCATCTCTTCCCCCACCAGTTGTTGTGGCAGAGAAGTGTTTTGACGCCCCAGAAATTGGTATTGAAGTTGATGCAGAAGTGGAAGCCATGTTCCCGGTCTGTGCAATTACAAGATCTATGGCACAGGTTGCAGCCTGGGAGGAAGAACTGGCGAAGTCACAGGTTCTTGGGGTCGACTGTGATGAGGCAGGGCCACCAATGGCTCACCCTAGTGAGCAGGGTGTTGCTGTGGTGGGTGAGGAGAGTGGGAATGCGTGCATGGGCGCCGCCCCACTTCCCATTCAGGACACTAGAGGTGGTGCTGAGTGTGTCTGTGTGGAGACAACCCAGCCCACCGACTGAATTAGAAGAATTTCAGGACGCTGGGGTCGACTGCGGGGATGCAGGACCACCGTCAAACGCGCCTGAGGAACAGAGTGTCACTGTTGAGGGTAGAGGTGATGATGATGTCAGTGTGGAGTCTGACATTCCTTCCCCTGTCGAGTGTACTAGAGGTGGCGCTGAGATTGATCGCCCTTCGCAATCCAGTGTCCCGACCAGTCCCTTATCTCAGTCCTCAGTAGAGCTGGCGGGTGTTGGGCCAGCAGAATTGAGGGTGAAGCAACAGGAAGATGTAACATTAAAGCCCTTGTTTGCTCGAGTAGGGGAAGAAAGAAGTATGGAGTGTGGTAAGGAGGAGTTCCTGATTAAAGACAATGTTTTACATCGCCGATGGACGCCCACTGGCGCCACGGTGGATGGAGGAGTGGGTGAGTTAGTGCAGGTGGTGGTGCCTGTGCAGTATAGGGTGCCGTTAATACAGTTAGCACATGAGGGACCTTTAGCAGGTCACCTGGGAAATAGAAAGACAGTGCAGCGCTTAAGATATAACTTTTGGTGGCCAAGTATGCCGGGACAAGTTGCTGCGTACATCAAGAGCTGTTATACGTGTCAGATAGTGGGCAAGCCTAATCAAGTTCTTCCTGTGGCCCCTTTGACTCCCATTCCTGCAGTTGAACCTCTGTTTACCCGGGTAATCATTGATATCGTGGGCCCTTTACCTCCTACTTCTGCTGGAAACAAGTATTTGTTAACCATAATGGATGTTACAATGCGATACCCAGAGGCTATACCAATCAGAAGCATGCAGGCGAAGTCAGTAGTCAAGCAACTTATCCTGTTCTTTACTCATTTTGGCCTGCCCAAGGAGTTGTAGTCAGACCGTGGAGTGAATTTTACATCTAATTTGTTTAAGCAGACAATGACAGAGTTGGGCATCAAGCACATTTTGTCCAGTGCCTACCATCCGCAGTCACAAGGTGCCCTGGAAAGGCATCATCAGACCTTAAAGACAATGCTGCGCACCTTCTGCTATGATAGTGGAAAGGATTGGGACCTAGCGGTACCCTTTGTTATGTTTGCAGTGAGAGAGGTACCAACTGAGTCATTAGGGTTTTCACCCAATGAGTTAGTGTTTGGGCACAGAGTCCGTGGTCTTTTGGATGTGGTGCGAGAGGCCTGGAGTAACAACAAATCTGGCAACCAGGAATCCATGCTTGACTATGTCTGCCGCACTCGGGAGAGACTGCATTGCGCTTTAGAGCTTGCCCGTGACCATCTAATCGGGGCTCAAGCGAAAATGAAGGCTCATTACGATAAGAAGGTCAGAAGTCGTGAGTTTAAGCAAGGAGATGAAGTTTTGGCACTCCTGCCCATGCAAGGAAAATCTCTAGCGGCTAGATTCAGTGGTCCTTATATTGTGAAGAAGAGAGTTGGGGAACTTGACTATCTAATTGTTACCCCAGATAGGCGGAAGAGTACTCAGTTGTGCCACATTAATATGTTGAAGCCATACTACCGCCCAGTTGATTCTCATTGTGGGATGACTGCTGTTGTCTCTCACCTGGGATGCGAAGGACGGGGAAGGGAGGACGTGGCATCAAAGGAACGTGCTGTGGAGGGAGCTGTTGGTGCCAGTGATGTGAGTAGTGGACCAGGGTTACAGCCACAGTCCCTAGAAGGTGACTTTGGAGTGGACGTTGAGGGAACCAGGGATAAGAGCACTCCTGTAGTTTTGGCGGTTGGTAGTGGGTTGGAGGAGCAGGAGGAAGTGCTTATTCGTGATGAGATGTTACCAGCTGACCTATGAGAGGGCAATGGTTATGCAGCTCTGGTGGAGAAATTGCGACACCTTGATCCAGTAAAGCGAGAAGAGCTGTGCAACAGATTATGGAAACATCCGAAAGTTTTTGGAGATTCACCGGGATTGACAACTTGGGCTACTAATGACATTGACGTTGGGGATAGTAAGCCTGTAAAATTAGCTCCCTACCGCATCAACCCTGTCAGACAGAAAGCTCTCGATAATGAGATCAAGTATATGTTGGACCATGGATTGATCAAGAGGAGTTTCAGTGAGTGGAGTTCACCAGTTACCTTGCAGCCGAAGCCAGATGGGAAGGTTAGGTTGTGTGTGGACTTCCGGAAGGTTAACTCACTGTCTAAGACCGATGCTTATCCCTTGCCTCGGGTCGATGACTCCGTGGACAAGGTGGGAAATGCCACTTATATCACCAAACTTGACTTAGTAAAAGGATACTGGCAGGTCCCGCTGACGGAACGGGCTAAACAAGTGGCTAGCTTTGTTGTCAGTGGTGCAGTATATCAGTGCCAGGTGATGCCTTATGGATTGAAGAATGCTCCAGCCACTTTCCAGAGGCTTATGGATAAAGTGGTGGATGGCATACCTAATTGTGTCGTTTACATCGATGATGTCATTGTTTATGACACCAAGTGGGAGGAGCACCTTGATCATGTGGAAATGCTCATTAAGCGGTTGGAGGAAGCTGGCTTAGTAGTCAACTTGGACAAGTGCGAGTTCGTACGTGCTAAGGTCCAGTACCTTGGATTTGTTGTAGGACATGGGCAAGTGGCTCCACCTCGGGTTAAGGTGGATGCCATTTCCAACTTTGCAGCACCCCAGTGTCGCCGTGCCCTCCAGCGATTTTTGGGCATGATCGGCTATTACAGAAGATTTATTGGAAATTACTCCACAGTGCTTGCCCCTCTTACTGACTTATTGCGCAAGGATAAGAAGTGGCAGTGGACAGCCGAGTGTGAGCAAGCTTTTACTACTGTTAAGTCTCTGCTGTGCCACCACCCTATATTGCGTGCACCAGATTTTGACAAATCTTTTGTGCTGGCAGTTGATGCTAGCCGAGTAGGGGTAGGAGCAGTGTTGATGCAGCCGGATGAGGGCCAGGTTGAACATCCAATATCATACTTCTCAAAGAAGTTTAATAGAGCCCAGAAGAACTATTCCGTCATAGAGCAGGAGTTATTAGCGATTATCCTGGCCCTGCAACACTTTGCTGTCTACCTGCCCCCTTTTGGCCCTGTGATCAAGATTTATTCAGACCATCATCCCCTGCAGTTTTTGAACAAGTTTAAATTTAAGAACCAGCGTTTGACCCGCTGGAGTTTACTTTTGCAAGAGCACAATTTAGAAGTTAGGCATATTAAAGGGAATGATAACGTAATTGCTGATTGTTTATCCAGGGAGGGGTCAGGGTCTTGATTCGAAAATTTTGATCCAGGGCTCAAAATTTTCCCTTGGGGAAGGGCGTGTTACGCTGTCCGCTTGTCCGTTCCCACGGGTGTAGCCGTTACAGCTGGGCTAGGGGATTATGCAGTATCCGTGTCATTCGCGGAGTTTAAATTAGCGAGTGTTACAAGTTCTTTTGTTTCTTTCGTTCCTGCCACTGAGGGCAATTTTATTTAATACCATGCTGAGAATGCATTTGAGTATTTTGATTGTCTTATGTGAGCTACCAGTATATTTAATGATGTTTTGCTTGCATTAGAAGTACCAATTCATTGTAGAGAGAGAGAGGGGCACGAATTTAAGTTCCTTATTAATCTGATTCATGCGTTCACGCTTGGCTGCACACGAGCCTAGCATCAGTGGAGTGTCTTCCCAACCAGCTTCAGTATCGTGTGTGTGTGTACACTCTCTCCCCAGTCATTTTTGTGCCGGGCTGGCGTTTTCATTTAAGTTTATTTTATTCTTTTGTTTGCTGACTGAGGGAAGTAGCTAATTTATTTGATTTTGTGACCGTGTTGTCTTTGGAGGGCCAGTCTGGCTCACCGTGGTCCTCTCGCTGCCTTTATTAACGTTCCCCAACACACGTACATACACACACACCCCTAACCCCTACACAGTTCAATCCCATCTCCTTGCACAAGGCTAGTGAGAACTATCGTGAGCTATCAACTGCGTTCCCCCTTGGACACGGGTTAAGTAGAAATTCGTCACCACCGGAAATAAGTGGGAGGTGTTCCTGTAGACTGTCTCGGGCGGTATTATTTCCGGTAGTGACGATAGTAGGCTAGATCCATAGGTAGGCTGTTCCATTTGTTACTATCAAAGTACAGAGTGTTGCGTACTTAAGTGATAATTCTTCCGTTGCGCAGTTTTTCTCTAGTTTACGGAGTGTGAGTGCCGGGGTTTGCGTTATTTTCACAACGCAGTGGAGGCCGATCATCTAAAACTACCTTGTTGTCTGGTGATAGCCCCGGGCTGGCGCTACCGTAACAATATATATATATATATATATATATATATATATATATATATATATATATATTATATTATCCGTGTGGTGACGACCATGGTGGATTTAACACCCCCAAATAAGAGGAATAATTAAGAAAATACAATTCATTCATTTCTCTCGTCATTAGCAGTAGTTTTACAACAACTAGTTCCTATAAAATCAAAAACCACCACCACCATCTATCTATTCATCCATCCATTGATTCATTCATTCATCATCATCATCATCAAGATTAATAATAATAATAATCATCATCAGCAGCAGCAGCAACAGCAGCCATCGAACTGCGAGCTCCAGTGTAGGCCTGCTTAGTGAAACTGTTGGGAGGCGAGTGTCAGCCACCTTCTCGACCACCTCTTCTATATAATGCACTAGCGGTTGTGCAAGTACCAACCGGATCCATTTAAATTTGATTTCAGGCCTCAGCGGTTGTATGGCGGTTGATGCAATGCTTGTACGATGGGTGGTTGGTGGGTTTTGGCACTTAGAGAAAACGGCCGTGACAGCGACAAATTCAAGGGATAACTTGTTCATATGCAGACATACTGTCTGTCTAACACTTAGGCATTCATATCATGCACTGTGTGTGTGGTGCCTCACTGACGTGACTGACTGTGTCTTCTATTCTCTAGGTGCATCCTTCAAGTTTGCTGCTCGTGCATATGAAGGCAGAAATACCTTGGAATAGTGGGATTTGCCTTCACGATTTATGGAGGCGACTCCCGGAGCACAGCAGAGGAGATGCTCTCGCAACAGGATGGAAATTGCCCTGATAGGTATGGAGAAAGCTTTCCTGAAATGGGGGGGGGGGAGATCAGAGGGACAGAGAAAGCAATGGCCCAGCAAAATAAGTGATAATGTATATGTATGCAGACGTCCATTAAAATTAGAAGATGTAGAAGCAAAATTGACAGTTGCCTAACCCCCCCCTTTTTTTTTTTTTTTTTTTATAACTGCCAGAGAGAGAGAGAGAGGGTTTGGTATGGTTCAGGTAGGTTAGGGTTGGTTATGTTAGGTGTGGTAAAGAGTTGGTTGGATTGCATTACATGTCTTCATATCCGTTACATAAAAAAAAAAAAAAAAAAAAATGGTGCTAGCTAACCTGCTCAACGTCTGCATTTACTGAGACTACTATGCCTTCATTCATTCTCTTTCACAGAAATTAGGTGTGGATCTCTAAAAGAGGTCCGGGGGTTGTTGTTGTTGTTGTGTGCTTTGCCGTGGCCAGGTGGAATAGTGCCATGCAGTTAGGCACGCACCCTCTTAACCGCCGAAGCCGTAAAGGGTGCGCCCTTGTCGCTTCAGGGCGTACACCACGTCCATCGCGGTCACGGTCTTGCGCTTGGCGTGCTCAGTGTAGGTGACAGCATCGCGAATCACGTTCTCGAGGAACACCTTGAGAACACCGCGGGTCTCCTCGTAGATCAGGCCCGAGATACGCTTCACGCCACCACGACGAGCCAGACGACGGATGGCAGGCTTGGTGATGCCCTGGATGTTGTCACGAAGCACCTTGCGGTGTCGCTTGGCGCCTCCCTTGCCCAGACCCTTGCCGCTTTTGCCTCGACCAGTCATAGTGTCTACAGCTGCTGCTCAGACCCAGTAGTAGTAGTAGTAGTGGTGAGTGTCCGCTCCGCTTCCAGCACCAACAGTGATGACGACCCCGCTCGCCAACCACAGTCTCCGGATCGCTGCACCTAACCCCCGACACCTTCGGCGCTCTCTTGGCGAGGGTGAGGCTGTGGAGTTTCGGCTCCGTCAGTCACCCAAGGGTCCCGAGGCTACAGACGTCACTGGGCCGGGAGGTGCTGCTGTGCAGGGCTCTGCCCATGCACAGCGGCGCCCCACGGCCCAGAGGCGCCAGTCTCGTGATCCTGGGTGTTCTGGGGAGACTAATCTAGTCTCGATGTGTGTCGCTACGGCACAGGCTTTCTGTGGGGGTGACAAGGCTCTCTTGCACGTTCTCCTCCCTCAGATCTTTGAGGAAAACGGGCTACCAAGACTTGTCATCCCCCAGAGCTTTGTCGGAGACACACATTCAGCCCCTCGCCCAGATCGTCGTCCCCGGCGGCCTCCTGCGCAGCCCAAGTCCCGGCCACCTCCACCTCGGCCCCGCCGTACACCGCGCAAACGGCTGTGCCTGGATGGACCCCTCAACAGGGCGACTGGCTCGTCTGCCTCTCCCCCTACCGACCCGGCACCGATCACGGCCATGGAGCTGGACACCATCACCACCGTTGCTGAGATCCATGCCCTGCCGTCTGCAGCCGAGGGGGAAAGGGCTGCCGTCCCCGTTTCGCCCAACCACCGCGATGTCGAGGGCCCTTCCCCCCCAGTTTTTCCACCTGCTGCTGAGGGAGTGGATCTCACAACTTCCACCACCGATCCGCCGCCTGCAAGCCTCTCACCTGCCCTTCTTCTGCCATCCTCTGCCGAGTCAGACGATGCTCGTGAGCTCCTCGCCGCCAGGTTCGAACGCGGTTTACCTCTAGCTCTCAGCCAGTTCCTTCAAGACTCACATATAGGCGTTCCACCTCGCCTTAGGGACTCGGGGGAGCTGGAGTTGTATGAGGATATCGATCACGACTCAGAGTATACCGACGTCTCTGACTCTCATGAGCAGCCTTGAGGTGCTTGCCCAGCCGTTCTTCACCACCGACCATCGCACCTTCCCCTGCCCCTGCCGCCTTCCCCTCGTCCTTCAGTCTGCTGTTCCCGCTCCCCTCGTCTTTCAGCCTGCTGTTCCCGCTTTGCTCTGATTCGAGAGCTTAATTCCGACTTTTCCCTGACGGGCTCTCTGTTTGCCCGTGCCCCTACATGTGCGGGGCGAATATCAACAAACAAAAAGCGCGGTGCGCCAACACTCTCGCTCTTCTCGCTCCCTCAGTCACGCTCAGCCATGGCTCGTACCAAGCAGACTGCACGCAAGTCCACTGGGGGCAAGGCCCCTCGCAAGCAGCTGGCCACCAAGGCCGCTCGCAAGTCCGCCCCTGCCACCGGCGGCGTCAAGAAACCCCATCGTTACAGGCCTGGCACTGTGGCCCTGCGTGAGATCCGTCGTTACCAGAAGAGCACTGAGCTGCTTATAAGGAAGCTGCCATTCCAGCGTCTCGTCCGTGAGATTGCCCAGGACTTCAAGACTGACCTGCGCTTCCAGTCCTCTGCCGTCATGGCTCTGCAGGAGGCGTCTGAGGCCTATTTGGTCGATCTCTTTGAGGACACCAACCTGTGTGCCATCCACGCCAAGCGTGTAACAATCATGCCTAAGGACATCCAGCTGGCCCGCCGCATCCGTGGCGAGCGCGCCTAAGGCGAGAGACCCCTCACCTCGATCGAAAGAAATCTCGGCCCTTTTCAGGGCCAAAACCCTTTTTCAAAGAGAGATGATGACAGACCCTCAGTTTAGGTTTCCATATATCAGCTCTTGCTTTTCCGCAGCGAAGCATGCACACACACACACACACACACACACACAGACAAATGAACTCCATTACTTACCTACATGCATTTATTTATTCTTGTTTGTTTGTTTGTTTTTTTAATCATTTATTTATTTATTTATTTTTTTGAAGGGGGGGAATACTTGCCTATTCGTTTGTTTCTTTTATTGATCTGTTGTTCACGTCGCAGTTTTTGTTTTCGTTATTTGCCTGTTTCTTTTACTTACTCATCGATTCACTCACGCCCTCATAAAGGTACACAGGTTTGCACAACGAGAAAGGCATTCCCGCTGCATATTAGGAGATGCTCTCTATCCGTCATGAACGCACGGTGAATCCTTCAGTTACTATGCTGGAAAAAAAAAAAAAAAAGTGAACCTGAACCCAACGATTTTCGCCTGCTGCAGTTGTGCTCGTGTATGTATGTTTATACTGTACCTATGTATTTGTGTGTCTTTGTGAGCATGTATGTCTGTGTGTACGGACGTATGAGGACACACACACACACACACACACACACACAAACGGACGAATGAACTGTACTTATATAGTTACATACATGCATTCATTCATTCATCATTTTTTCAATCATTCATTTCCTTTTTTTTTTGGGGGGGGAGGAGGGGCAACTTGCCTATTCGTTTATTTCTTTTGTTGATCTGTTGTTAACGTCGCAGTTTTTGTTGTCGTTATTTGCCTGTTTCGTTTACTTCCTGATCGATTCAGTCACGCCCTCATAAACGTACACAGGTTTGAACAAGGAGAAAGGCATTCCCGCTGCATATTAGGAGAGTCTCTGTACCCGTTATGAAGGTTTGACAGTGGCCACGAACGCACGGTAAATCCTTCAGTTAATACACTGAGAAAGCGAGAGAGAGAGAAAGTGAACCTGAACCCATCGATTTTTACCTGCAGTTGAGCGTGTGTATGTATGTATGTATGTATGTAGGTTGTATGTTTATACCGTACGTATGTGTGTGCCTCTGTGAGCATGTATGTCTGTGTGTACGGACGTATGAGGGCTTGTGTGTATGTGAGCATGACTTAGTGTGTACGTACATGTGTAGGTCACTGCGTATACAGTATAAATGTATTTGTGCACATGTGTTGGTGTATGTACGTACAGATTGTAGACTGACATGAATATGCATGATACGATGTCATGCCTGTATTTACTGTACGCCTGTTGAGTGTGTTGGTTGGTACAGTCGGCCTAAGAAGTGCTGGCGGAGTATCCAGAAGTTTTCGGTCAGCGATAGTGTCCATACTCTTCCTTATATCTGTACGAGGTGAAACCTAATACGTAAAATTGTTACAAAAAACAATAAATCCATGACCAGTTATCTGTATATTTCCAAATTACTGTAGGAAGCAGTTGGTTAGTTACGATAATAGGAATTCGTAAACGGAACTAATTGATATTTCACAACTGTCGCTCAGGGAGAGTCGGGAATAATTATGTTGTGGAGTTCAAATCTAGCATGGTAACAGGCAGTGATTTTTGGGTAGCGTAAGACTGAACAAAGGGAGCTTCAATGAACATTGGAAATGATTAATTATTAGTTATAAAATAATTTTCCCTGACAATACTAGGGAATAATTTCAAGTCATTTAGTTCCGTTTCCAATGTCTCCATGGACGACGACAGAAAGAGGGAAGGAGGCGTAAGCCAGTAAGCTATTTTAAATGTTTCGATCAACACGCACGAAAGGAGATAACATTCACTCAAGGACATGCAGTTATTACACTGCCTTTGGCCAGTTTCCCATGAAGAACAATCTCCGGATTATTTCATATAAGACAGAGGGCTATCGGTGGGAAAAAAAAAAAAAAAAACCTACCGTACATCAGAGTCGGAGCTCCTTGGAGAATGCTACCTTCTGTCAGTGTCTGATATCCTCAGTGCATAATCGATTCGCAAGAGTAATAAAATGCAGAGGTTCATAAACAAATTATTGAGTTCAAAACTTCCAACAAAGCATTTTCTGTTGAGCAGGACATTAGAGTTTATTAAAAAAAAAAAAAAAAAAAAAAAACAGTGACCGGGAGTTATAGGCGTACTGGCCACCGCGCGCGAAGTTAATACATTTCACATTCATTCAAATCGGGAAAGATAACTAAGTGTTACCATCTAATATATCACTGCCTCCTGTTATTCATCTTACATCCTTATTTTCGCGATATAATAAATACGTTATTTGGCATGACGTGATGAAGGCATTGAATGTTTACCTTATATTCACTGTTTTCATAGAACGTATGGGAGTGGAGAGTGACCGAAGCAATCTGAAACTGTGCCGTCACTTCTTGGGGCGACGGTGCGTTGTTGTTGTTGTTGGTTCTCCAGATGAACCAGAATGCGCGCACGCCCATATTTACTCTTTTATTTTGTCTATTGTTTTAACCCCCAACCCTAGTTCAAAACATTTCGATTGTGCCTACGTGCCCATCCCAAACCACCGTTGCGGAAAAGAAAAGAAAGAAAGACATGAAGGGAATAAAAGGAAGAAAGAAAGACATGAAGGGATAAAAGAAAGAAAGAAAGAGAGAGAGAGAGAGAGAGAGAGAGAGAGAAGAAAAAGGTCGATAAACCAGAGTTCCTGAGAGGATAATTTGTAAGTCTGTCTTTCCCCTTTTTATCGAAAATCTTGTGGCTCCGATTGGAGCCGGAAATGTTGAAATGGCCAAGAGCGTAACCTCTCTACTTTGAGGAGGTGTACTTGGTGACAGCCTTGGTGCCTTCAGACACGGCGTGCTTGGCCAGCTCGCCAGGGAGGAGCAGCCTGACGGCCGTCTGGATCTCCCGGCTGGTGATGGTTGAACGCTTGTTGTAGTGTGCCAGGCGTGAAGCCTCTGCAGCAATGCGCTCGAAGATGTCATTCACGAAAGAGTTCATGATAGACATCGCCTTGGAGGAAACGCCGGTGTCAGGGTGGACCTGCTTGAGCACTTTGTAGATGTAGATGCTGTAGCTCTCCTTCCTCCTACGCTTCTTCTTCTTGTCCCCCTTGGCAATGGCCTTCTGGGCCTTGCCAGCTTTCTTAGCAGCCTTTCCGGAGGTCTTGGGTGGCATGGCGTCGCTGACGAGTCAGACGGTACTATGTGCACGGTGCGGGAGCGAGCGAGAGACTGAGTCGACATGGGGGACTATACTATACTTGGGATAGAAAAGCGAGAGAAAGAAGATAAGAAGTAGTAAGAAAACAGTGTGGGGGAAGTGAAGAAAGAAAGTCAGAGAAAGAAAGTGTGGGGGCTGTCCCCATTGCTGTGGCTGATCATGTTCTTGTTTATTTATATATAGATTCTCGCTGCTCCCATCTCAATATTTTATTTGTGCAAGAGAGGGCTTGATGGCTTGCAGGTGTCCTCATATGTGGTATTGTGTTTGGTGAAAATGTGGCATTCACTTTTGTTTTCATCTGATGTTGTTTATTTATTTATTTATTTATTTTTTTATTCTATTTTATTTATCTATTTATTTATTTTTCTTTTTTTTCCTTTTTTTCATATTGACACAAACATTCATACATCTTTTTTATCTGTTTATTTATTTATTATTTTATTTTATATATTTTATATATTTGGAGGGCCGATTCCACTTATTTGGTCTCGGTTACACCTCATTTTTTTTTTTTTTTTTTTTTTTCTGGTGGGGAGAGCTGAGGCTGACAAGTTTATAGCCTCGGGGTCTGGGGTAGTAGGGTGGTAGGGTAAGGGTGGGGGTGGTGGCCTAACGGGTTCTTGGGAGGAGGAGGGTAAGGTAGAGGAGGAAAGGAATGCGGTATACTTCGTAGTGAAGACGGGAAAGGAATGCGGTAGTGTAGGCGGTGTAGCGGGGGGAGGTAGCGGGGATTATAGCGGGGTGGTGGGGGATTAAACGGGCGGGGATTATAGCGGGGTGGTGGGGGATTAAACGGGCGGGGATTATAGCGGGGTGGTGGGGGATTAAACAGGCGGGAATTATAGCGGGGTGGTGGGGGATTAAACGGGATAGGGATTTACGGTGTGGGGATTAGCGGAGTAGGAGGGTTTGGTGCTTATATTTCTGTTCATTAATGTACCTTTCTTTTTCAGGCTGTGTATAAGGGGTCTGGATCTTCTTGCAAATTATGCAGGGAGCTGGGGAACCACTGGTGCGTCCGCCTATATTCTCCGTTGATAAATTGTTCAATACTCCCGGCCTCTTCCAGTGTTGTCCATATTTTAGTTGCTCTTTTGTGTACTCTTAGGTTTAATGGATTTAGCTTGCAGTTGTTATGTAGCTGGATGGTAGTGTGATCGTAAGGGTAACGATCATTATATACAAACCTTAGAGCTTTGTTTAGTATCCTTTGATGTTTAAGTTTCTGTGTTCTTGATATGATGTTTAGTGGCACTGGAGGGTATTCGAGGACTGGGAGGAGGAACGCTTTTGCTAGGTGAGTTTTAATTTTAACAGATAGTGAACGGAAGCGGTATAGATTTGATAGCATGATTTTGCCTCTGTTAGTTATATTATTCGCCTGTTTAATGATACCTCTGGAGGTGATGGTAAGGCCCAGCATAGTGCCCTCATTAGTAGTATTTATCATATCCCCGTCTACAATGATATTCCGCATGTTGAACTGTGCTATAGGAATTATTTTGAATTTATTTTGATTTGTTCTGATCTTCCATAGTTTTTCATAATTATTTATTCTTGCGATTTCTCGGGATATTTTATTGGCCATCATGGCCTTCGAGCGTCCTGGGTATGTTATTATTTGTGTGACATCGTCGGCATACATTATATCGAGGCAGTCATGTGGGGGAGGGGGCATATCTCTCGTGTACAAGATGTAAAGGGTGGGAGAGATGACGCTTCCTTGTGGCACCCCGCTTTCAAGTTGTATTATGTCCCCTATTTTGTTCTTATGTTTTATTCGTGCCGTCCTATCAGTAATAAAATCACACAGGAATTTTTCTAGTATTAATGGAAGGTCAAGTTATAAGAGTTTAGGTTTAAGGCCATCATGCCAGACTTTGTCGAATGCCTTACTGACATCCCGAAGGACCAGGCAGCATTGATGTTTATTTGACAAAGTCTGGGCAATGGTTTCATACGCGATGGCTATGGCTTTTGTGGTGTCATGGCGTGGTCTAAAGCCATACTGTCTTGGATTGTGCAGTCTGTTTGTTTCAGGTAATGTCTAAGTCTGTTATTTATTATCCTTTCAAACATTTTCCCAGGAACTTCCAGCAGTGAAATGGGTCGAAAGTTTGCTGGCGTCATGGTCTTTTTGTTGGACTTGGGAATTAAAGTTATTATGGAGTTTCCTTCAGCCGGTCTGGGTAATAACCGGCTGATAATGAAGCATTAAATATTTCTAGGAGTCTTTCAATTAATGTCTGGGAGCACTCTTGAATTACTTGTTTGTTTATTCCTGATCTTCCCGGTGCGGTGTTTTTGGTTTTAATAACAACTGCCCTGAGTTCAACAATAGTGATAGGTCTGATGAGGGGGTTGTCATGCGTCAGTCTGGAGAAGTCTGCTGTGTCATGTGGGTATGTCCTGTGTCTGTTGTCGTGTAAAAGTTGTAATATTCTGTGTTCATTGTCATCGTCAAAGTCGTCGTTTTCGTCATCAGAGATGCGGAAGACATCTCTCCAGTGTTGAGTGAAAAGATCCAACTGGTCTTGGGTGTCATGAATTTTGTTACCTTGTTCATCTGTGATGTATGGAGTGGGTTGTTTGTCTGTTCCTTTAAGTAGTCTTATTTCCTTCCAAAATGTTGCAGGGTCTTGATATTTATTTGTCAACTGTAAAATTTTGTGGTTCCAGTGATCGTTGGTGAGTCGTCTGCAAAGTGTTTTTATTTGTTCTTGTATTTGTCTGTATTCACGGTATTCGTCATATGTCAGTCCTTGTCGTCTGGCTAGGTTGTACAGTCGTGTGTATTGTGTCTGCAGTGCTTGTAATTCAGGTGAGTGTCTTTGTGCGTTTATTATTCTTGTTGTTGTCATGGGTATTGAGGCCGCAATCCCCGTCTTAATTGCCGAGAACCACTGTTCTAACGCTGTGTCTATGTCCTCTAAAGTCGTGTTGTCAAGTGGGGTTGTGTCTGGGAGGGCATTCTCTGCTGTAGTCCTGAAATTATTCCAGTCAGCTAGTCGGTAGTTTAGTCTGGGTGATGCAGGAATATGAATGGGTGATGATGAGATAGTCAGGATAATGGGTATGTGGTCAGAGGTGGTAATGGGGCCAGGTTGTGAGTATATGTGATGATGTGCCTGATTATTAGTCAAAATGATGTCAGGTGAAGTGGAGCAGTCTTGTCTAATGAATGTGGGGAAGTTAGGTCCAGCATGAATTGCCCTACCATTGTTAATGAATGTCATGATGTTTCGTCCTACTGTGTTGTCATATCTGTCTCCTAGTGCTGTGTGTTTAGCGTTAAGGTCACCTAGTAAGTATGTCGGGTCACTGTCATACAGTAATTTATGGGCGTCTGGGAAGGAGAGGAATGGTCGTCGGGGGGGAATGTAAGTAGTCGCTATTTGTATTGGTCCAGTCGTTGTCTGTATAGTTATGGCAAGGAAGTCAGTAATAAAATCGTCATGTAATTTATATGTCAGTCCATGTTTGATTGCGATAGCAGACCCATCACTATTCTCGCCACTAGTGTTTCTTTTATGAACAGTGTAGCCATAGATTTTAAGGCTATCACTGTCCTTGACTCCATGACTATTAATAAGTATAATATCGGGCTGTATTGTTTTATAGACAGTTATCAAGGTATGTTTGTGAGTGGCCCAATTCAAGACATTGTGTTGAATAACTTTGATGGTGTTCATAACTGTGGCTTATTGGAACGTGTGGTCCTTGCTGGTCTGGTGGAGGCTTCATGAGAGATATGTGGGAGTGTTTTTAGTTTGTTTTTGTCCACTGAAAATGTAGAACAAGTCTGTATATCGATTTTGTTCTCAGTGAAAAGACGGTAGATTGCGTCATCTTCCAGTTTTGTGTCATGCCTGATCTTAATGACGGCTTTCTTTATTGAATGTGCAACCTCTACTTTATTCACTCTACCGTTTGTGAGCTGTTGTATGACTGATGGTATGCTGATTAGGGTAATTTCTCCCAGTTGTTTTGCATTTGTGTTGTCATGGTATGAGGTAGCTCCTGTCATTTCTTTTGTGTTTATTTGCTCGTGATCATTCTCATTTGTTTGTTGTTGTTCATGCTCCTCCTCATCTGAGTCAGTATGAGATTCATCAGTAGAGACATCTGTGGTATCAGAGGTAATAGAGTGGCTTGGTGATGGAGAACGGGAATGGTGGGTAGGAGAGTTGTTGTCCAAATCTGGGAGGGGGGTTTGTGCTCTCTGTGGTTTGTTGGTATGTTGGGAAGTGCTATGAGTGTCATTATCATTGTGTGTGTTTGAGTTATTAGTGCTGGCAGATGAGGTGTTTGTTGCGTTTACAGTGTTTAGTTGTTTGTTGATTATGTCATTTGAAGGGGGATTGTTAGGAGCTTTTACTGTGGGGACTCCATTTACTTTGAACAGATTATTGAGTATAGTGGCATATGTTCCTGGTTGTGCTGCATTATGGACATGTGCCTCATATATGCAATAAAGTATAGTGCTGGGAGGAACAGGAAGTTGTGGAAAGGCTGTGTTGTTTGCACTGGGTGGGCTAGTGCTGGAAGCAGAAGTGACAGCACTGTAGGTTCGGGTTTGGTTGGTTTGTTGTTGTTGTTGTTCTGCTGTCTTCCTTTTTTCCTGTACTGCCTTTTTTCTCTTGGGACATGCCATTGCAGTTTACACAGGTTTTTGTGTGGGCTTTGCAATCTTTCCAAATATGCTTACTGCTGCTACACAGTGAGCACACTTGGAATTCCTTGGGCTGTGGGCAGTCTTTAGTCAGGTGTTCCTCCACAGCATAACATTTATAGCAAGTCATGATCGGGTAGAATTGTTCCTGCTTTATTCTGTGGCTAGGAACACTTAGGTAGAACATTTTAAGTCCAGAATCAGTAGCTTTTTCTGCTTGAGCAACTTGTTTAAATGTTACTTTAATGGTTTTTGATTTAGGGAATTTGTAAACATCCTCAACGTCATCTTCCTGCAAGTATGGATTGCAGGTGGCTATTTCTTTCTTGATTTCTGCCTCATCATTCTCGTATATTATGTCATCCACATTTTTGATTACTACAGACTTCTTCACTCTTAGTTGTGGTGGTATTACTGGCTCATACCCTTTAGCAACAAGATCTTGGTTGCATTCACCAGTGAGCAACTTGTCTGCATTCTTTTCATCACTGATGAGCAGAATCAAAGAGTCATTGGTAGCAATTACTTTATATGTTGGGATGTTGTGCTGTGACAGCAGCTCCAGCAGCTCCAACTGGGTACTGCGAAGTTTGCTGTTTCTATGCTTTATTTTGATTCTAGGCATGTTAGCATGTTGATCAATTATTATGTCCTAGAATTGCCCCCTAACAGGCCACCTAAAAGGTCCACCTACCAATGAACTCGGGCTTTTACCTATACTCCCCCCCCCCCTCTAAAGGGGGTGATCACTTGCCAGATCAAAGGAGTGACCCAGTTCCCTAAGCCTGTCACGAGCAAGCCCACCCTGGTAAGTACTAAACCACCCCAGAACGGGGCCCCCTCGTGCATATAGCCTCAGGGTTCGGCGTCGTCCTCACCAGGGCATCTACTGGGCGGGCCTAACAGACCTTCCAGAGTAGGACCAAGTCTATCAATGAGATAGATCTGTCACGGAAAGTGAGCAGATCGAGGTGAGTAAGTTGTAGGTGAGTAAGCTGAGTCTAGTCAACAGCTGGGGAATGAATTTCCTCTCTGCTTGGCCTGGCCAGTCGCCACTATGCCCGAGCCAACTGAGACACCTGCTTCACCTGCTCACGCCTTCGACCCGTTGAGGGGGGCACCCGGTAGCAGATCCGAGCCGTCAGGAGCCTCTACCATCCGGGGAACCGTGAAGTGGTACAACGTGAGAGCGTGTTACGGGTTCATCAGGCGCCAGGATACTGGCTCTGATGTATTCGTCCACGTCTCTGGGATCGCTGTACCTAATCCACGGTTTTTCCAGCGCTCTCTTGGCGATGGGGAGACAGTGGAGTTTCGTATCGTTCAGGCTGCCAAGGGTCCCGAGGCTACGGATGTCACTGGACCGGGTGGTGTTGCCGTGCAGGGCTCTGCTCATGCACGGCGCCGCCCCCCGGCCCCGAGACGCCAGCCTAGGGGTCCTGGGAGTTCTGGCGATACTAACACACTCGTTGCGATGTGTATCGCGACGGCTGAAGCTTTTAGTGGGGGTAGTAAGGCGGTTCTTGCTGTTCTCCTTCCTCAAATCTTTAAGGAGAACGGCCTTCCACGCCTTACTATTCCCCGGAGCTTCACCCGCGATCCTCGTCACCCCCCTCGTCAGGAGCGTCAGGCCCGGCGGCCGCAGCCTCCACCTCCCCGCACAACACCGCGGAAACGGCTGAGGCTGGATGCCCCTCTCAACAGGGCGACTGGCACTACCACCACCGAACCACTCCTTACCGACCCGGAACCGTTACAGGCCATGGAACTTGAGCATGGAGAGACAGTCGTGGAGGTTCACCTCCCTTCGTCAGGAGCTGAGGGGGAGCGTGTCTCTTCTCCCGTCCCTTCCGTCCATCTGGACGAAGCAGAGCCCTCCTCCTTGCCTTCTCCATCTGCTCCTGACGAAGAGGAGGTGCCTCTTCCTCTTCCTCCTCCACCACCGCCTGCTGCCATTGCTCGCCCCTCTTCTCCCCCTCCACCTAAGGAGAAGAGGAAAAAATCGAAGAAGAAAGGGGGGAAGGACAAGGCTGACCCCTCCACTGTCGCACGCCGCCTCGAGGCTCTTCTACCGCCCCTTTCTGACATCGCTACACTCGACGCCCGCACGGATACGGACTTAGAAGAACTCTTATACGACCTCACGGATCCTATTAACGACCAGGACACATTGCCACATGTCTATCGGCATTTGTACAAGGATTTCCGTGAGGCGTATCTTTCCAACTCCCTTTCTCCATCTCAGGAAGCCGTGATCCGTGAGGGCGAGTTTGATCCACCTAGGGCTGCATTGGTCCACTACATCGCAGTCAGACTGCTATCGTAATCCTGCTGCCTTCCATCAGTCACTGCCCACTTCCATCCTCTGCAGTTGCCCCTTGCCTGTTTGCCGCCCTTGCCTCGTCTTTATTCTGGCTGCCGTCTCTGCTTTACTTTTTTTTTTTTTTTCGTCGTTTTGTCTGCTTTTTATTTGCTTTTTTCCCGTGACGAGCTCTTTGTTTGCCCGTTCCCCACCATGCTGTGGGGAGAATATCACACAAAAAGGGGAATGAATAGTTGGAGTAAGCATGTGCAGTCTCCTGGATCACGTCTCCCGGATCACGTGCCTCTGAACGCCATTGGTCGGGGTGCGATTCGGGAGATACGGCCGTGATATGGTGTCACCCTCCTCTGTTATGCAGATGATCTTGCCCTCGTATTTACACGAAAAGACTGCTTCAGACAGGCAGACTTGGCCCTTTCTCGGCTCCATGCCAAGTGTGCCGAGTTAGGCCTAAAAATTAACTTCTTGAAAACCAAGTGCCGACCATTTGGGCTCCGCCCTCCAGACTGTCCACTGCTACTCGGTGGCCATCAGCTCTCCATCGTCAATGCCCATCGGTACTTGGGGGTCTGGCTTGACGCGGGTCTCAACTTTGCCTGCCACGTTCGATACCTGAGGGAGCGTGCATCCACCCGCATGGCTGCTCTCCGCTATCTTTCCAAGCGGAGTTTGGGGGCATCATACTCCGTCCTACGGACATTTTATATACACGCAGTCCGGTCCTTAATAGATTACAGCGCCATCTGCTTGACGGGACTCGCTCCTCCAGTCGCTAGATCTCTGGAGGTCATCAAGAATGATGCCCTCCGCATTATGCTGGGTGCTCCACGCTGGACCCGACTTGCAAATCTGCGTATGGAGGGTGGACTTCCATCTCTGGCCTATCGCATTGTCCTACGAGCAGCAATTGTCACTCTGAAGCTAATCCAGTGCCTGCCTCACCTGCCTGTCTCTGCCCTCCTAAAACGCCTTCTCTGCCGCCCACCCGAGCCGGCCCCTCAGCGTGACTGGGCCCGCACCACAGCCGCTGCCATCCATGGATTGGGAGCTGCTGCGAGCCTCTGTCAAGATCCCGACTCTCCCTTTCCTGGATACGTTGATCCACCGCCATGGGATCTTCCTCTTTTTAATATTATTGGTCCATCGGAGGCTAAACCCCGCTCCTCAATTCCAGCCATCCTTCGCCAGGAGGGTCTCAGTAGGGTGGCAGCTCTGGCCTCACCAGACTCAGCCATCTACTACACTGATGGCTCTGTTTCCCCTAATGGCGCAGCTGGAGCGGCCTTTGTCTCTGGGCAACTAGTGGAAGCTTGGCGACTCTCTTCAGGCGTATCTGCTTTCCAGGCGGAACTTGCGGCCATCCTGGGTGCATTGCGCCATGCTCACCACCATCGTCGCAATCGAGTCATAATCCACACAGACTCTCTTTCCTCCATTCAGAGATTACGATCCTTATCGCTGCATGACAACGTCTTTCTCCTAACAGCGATTCATACATTTGCAACACTTCTTGTCCGTAGGGGCGCAACGATTAACCTTCACTGGCTCCCGGGACATGTGGGAATTAGTGGCAACGAGCGTACTGATGACGCTGCGCGCTCAGCTTGCGATCTCCCAGACATCACATTCCCACTACGCCCTAGTCCCTCGCACCGCATCCGCACTCTCACTGCCACCATAGGAAGACTATCCCTTGAGGACCATCGGCTCTGGGTCACGGAGGGCTCTTGCTCTGCAAAATGGTATGCCACTGCCACGTTGTATTCCCTCCTGTTGCTCCCCCCAGGACTACCTAATTTTATTGTAGTCCGACTTCGAAGATTGCGTCTTGGGTTTCTTTGCTACAAGCAAATTGTGGGTATGGAGCCAGACCCGTGTGAACATTGCTTGGCCAGCTGTGATGAACCCCTTCTTCATTATCTTCTGGACTGCCCAGCCACCACCAGGCTCAGGTCTGGGCTCGACTCGGCCCTAGTCCGATCTGGTGATGTCTTCAGGGACGCTGCTGGCATTGTCGCCTATGCTCCATTAAATATATTACTTACTACGGTAAGGGATTACCCTCCGCCTCGCTAAAGCAAGTTTGCGCAAGTAGTGCGCACCTCTGACGGGCTCTCTGTTTGCCCGTGTCCCAGGAAACTGGGACGAATATCCCACAAACACAAACAAGGCCGTGATAGCTGTCCGCCTCTCGCACTGCAGCAATTCAGGCAGCATGTGATAGGCCTGACCCTGCTGACTGTCTGATCACCAGTGGGGAGCTCCATAAAGCGCTGCAGCGCAGAGAGGACACTGCGCCGGGGCTTGACGGCCTCACATACTCTGTCTTAGCAAATGCCGGAGATTATGGTAGAGCACGTCTACTTGACCTGCTCAACCTATCGTGGTCTGAGGGGCGTCTTCCGAGGTCGTGGAAGACGGCTGTTATCCACCCGATTCCGAAACCTCGTGATCCCGCCGCCATGCGCCCCATCTCCCTCCTCAGCTGTGTTGCCAAGACGGCTGAGAGGGTTGTGCGGGCCCGCCTTGCTTGGCGGCTGGGACCACTGCACCCAAGGATTTATGCTTTTCACCCTGGCAGGAGTACCACCCACTGCCTCGCATCATTCCTTGGGGAGCTGAGGGGAGGAAAGGGAATGGCCGTCTTCCTCGACCTTGAGAGGGCGTTTGAACTAGCGAACCCAACTGTTATCTTGGCTGCTCTTGCAGCCAGGGGTGTGGGAGGCAGGTTACTATCCTGGATCAAGGATTTTTCACTGCTCGATCAGCAGGGGTTAGATTTCAGGGGCATCTCTCCCCTTTTTCTCATCATGACAATGGCACCCCTCAGGGAAGTGTCTTAAGCCCGCTCTTGTTTAACATCTTGATGGAGGGGCTTTTAACCATTGACTATGGGCCTGGCATAACACTACTGTGCTATGCAGACGACCTAGCCCTCATTTTTACACGCAGGGACTGTTTTTCGCAGGCTTATTCTGCCCTCTCCTGCCTGCATGAAAAATGCAATGAGCTAGGGCTCAAAATAAATCTCACGAAGACTAAATGTCTGCCCTTTGGCCTCCGTCCTCCTGACTTCCCGGTGCTGCTCGGAGGCCACCAGCTCACCGTGGTCACTTCGCACCAGTATCTGGGGGTCTGGTTTGACGGGGGCCTCACCTTTGGCAGCCACGTCCGATATCTGAGGGAGCGTGCCTTAACTCGCATGGCTGCCCTCCGATACCTTTCACGACGGAGTCTGGGGGCATCATATGCAGTCCTCCGCACTTTTTACATCCACGCGATCCGCTCTCTTGTGGACTATGGAGCAATCTGCTTGTCTGGCCTCACACCGCCAATCTCCAGATCACTGGAAGTCATCCAGAATGATGCTCTACGAATCATGCTGGGTGCTCCACGTTGGACCCGGATCACTAACTTACGGATGGAGAGTGGTTTGCCGTCACTGGCGCACCGAATAGCACTACGAGTGACGCTTATCACTCACCAGTTAGTGCAGCGCCGACCAGAACTGCCAGTCTCTGCCCTGCTCCTACGACTACTACGACGACCACCTGAGCCGCTCCCCCAACGCGACTGGGCCCGAACCACAGCGGCTCTTATCCACAACCTGGATGTTGCGCCTTGTCTCTGCCAAGGCCCTGATTCCCCATTTCCTGGGTTTCAACACCCACCGCCATGGAGGCCACCTCCATTCCACATTCTTACTCCAACGGAGGCAAAACCTCGCTCCTCTATCCCTGCCATCCTGCGACAAGAGGGTCTCAGTCAGGTGGCTGCTCTGCACTCCCCGGGCTCGGCCACTTACTTTACAGATGGGTCGGTCCACCCTGATGGCTCTGCTGGGTCCGCTTTCGTCCTTGGAAGGACAGTTGAATCATGGCGCCTCTCCCCTGGTGTATCTGCATTTCAGGCAGAGCTCGCGGCAATTCTGGGTGCGTTGCGACATGCTCACCATCATCATTACCAATGCATCATTGTTCATACAGACTCCCTTTCTTCTCTGCAGAGGTTGCGCTCATTCTCACTGCAAGACAATATCTTTCTCATAACGGCCATCCATACATTTGCAACCCTCCTTGTCCAGAGAGGAGCCACTATCACTCTTCATTGGCTCCCAGGACATGTGGGGATCACTGGGAACGAAACAGCTGATGTCGCTGCACGCTCTGCCTGCTCTCTGCCAGAGATCACGTTCCCACTTCTCCCCGGCCCATCACATGTCCGTCGCACTTTGACTGCAAAAATAGGTAGGCTGTCTCGGGAGGAGCACCAGCTTTGCGTCGCTGAAGGTTCCACATCTGCGACTTGGTATGTCACAGCCACATCATACTCTCCTTTGGTGCCTCCCCAGGCCTGCCAAACTATCTTTTAGTGCGACTTAGAAGATTACGAATGGGATTCCCATGCTATAAGCAGATTAAAAATGCGGCAACAGATCCGTGTGCTCATTGCTTAGAGAGGTCGGATACGCCTCTCATCCATTACATACTTCACTGCCCTGCCACAGCTCATCTCAGATCCCGTCACGCAGCTGGCTTTGCCCAATCGGCCAACGATTATACTGACGCTGCTGGCATTGTGGCCAGAACACCTTTTAAAATTTTACTACAAACAGTTAGGGACTACCCCCCTCCTCGTTAAATACAGCTTGTGCGCTACATGTGCACCACTGACGGGCTCACTGTTTGCCCGTGTCTCAGCACTGCTGAGACGAATATCCAAACAACAACAACAGGCCGTGATAGGACGGCGTCCGATCCGGGAGAAGTAAAGCTAGGTACGGCAGCTGGGCGTAAAGTTGACTCTTCACGGTGGAATTAGAGTTGAATTCTACGGGGGATGCTCCTGAGTTTCGCTATCCTTAGTGGGGAGGAGGTGTTGACGGTGCGATAGCTGGAGAGCGACTCACATGGACATGACATGACATCCATCACATGACATGGACATCGACATCACATCTGATGGGGGAAACTGAAACTTGGGATAGAAAAGCGAGAGAAAGAAGATAAGAAGTAGTAAGAAAACAGTGTGGGGGAAGTGAAGAAAGTCAGAGAAAGAAAGTGTGGGGGCTGTCCCCATTGCTGTGGCTGATCATGTTCTTGTTTATTTATATATAGATTCTCGCTGCTCCCGTCTCAATATTTTATTTGTGCAAGAGAGGGCTTGATGGCTTGCAGGTGTCCTCATATGTGGTATTGTGTTTGGTGAAAATGTGGCATTCACTTTTGTTTTCATCTGATGTTGTTTATTTATTTATTTATTTATTTATTCTATTTTATTTATTTATTTATTTTTATTTTTTCATATTGACACAAACATTCATACATCTTTTTTATCTGTTTATTTATTATTTTATTATATATATTATATATATTTTATATATTTGGAGGGCCGATTCCACTTATTGGTCTCGGTTACACCTCATCTTTTTATTTATTTATTTGTTTTTTTTGTTTTATTTTATTTTATATATTTGGAGGGCCGATTCCCCTTTTGGGTTTCGGTTACACCTCATCTTTTTATTTATTTATTTACTTTTTGTTTTATTTTATATATTTGGAGGGCCGATTCCACTTATTGGTCTCGGTTACACCTCATTTTTTTTTTTTTTTTTTTTCAGGAGGGGGGACGCGTTCGTTCGTTCGTTTAAAGTTTTCTGCACTTTTAGTGCAGGCCGGGCCATCTATTAGCCCGGTTTGTGTGGGAAGGCTTGTATAGTAACTGGGAAGATGGCATGTCACTGCGGTGCCCCTAGGGCTTAGCAGCGCATTGCGTTCTTCTGCTGATTTTGGGGGGGGGGTTATTTAGGAGGTGGGGCAGCTTGTGCCACTTCTAAGAGGGTGCGAGTTGGTACTGTGGCGATGATATTAGCGGCTGCCTTGCGGAGCGTGCATGGGGTAATGGGATGATTTTCGGGTCTTAGTGTGTCGGGATTAGGGTAGGGGGGTTTGACCCGAAGGCGAGATGTGGCAGGGCAGTTTAGCAGGTAGTGAAGGAGTGGTTGAGAGGTGGGGGCCTCACAGTGTTCGCATTCTGTGGGAGAGGTGTTGTTGGTGGTGATTTCAGCTTTGCACGCAAATCCCAGCCGGAGAAGCGCGATGAATGTGGGTGAGGAGGCGGTTGTCTTTGGGTAGTGGCTGCATGAGTTCAGTATATTTGGTGGCCTGGGCAAACCAGGTAGCAGATGGAGAGCCGAGTTTGACTTCTGCCTCATGATCGATGCGGTTGCGTCTGGCTGTTCGTTGCTTGATCTTTTGTTTAATGCGTGATAGGCTTGGGGGTATGTCTGTGTCAATGTGGGGGTGGGCTGATGCATGTTTGGCTGCTGTATCAGCCCTCTCATTCCCCTTTATTCCAACGTGGCTGGGGATCCAGTGGATGGTGATGGATCCCCCTGCCTCTCGGATCTGTTGGGCTGTTGCATGGATGTCAGTGGTTAGTGCGAGGTTGTCAGAGGGTGAGAACTGTTTAAGGACATGGATAGCGGCAGTGGAGTCAGAATGAATGATGATGGTCGAGGAGGGTGCGGTGTGGAGGGCATCTTTTAAAGCTGCTGCAATAGCAGCAAGTTTGGTTTGAAGCGTGGAAGCGCCGTTTGTGATTCGGAAGCCATGACTGTGGTCGCCACACACAAAGGCTGCCCCGGCTCGTGTGTCCGTAACAGAGCCGTCCGTGTAATAAGTGACGGCATCAGGGGGGGTGATAGAAGCAATGCGTTGCAACCCCTCTTGGCGCAGCAATTGGGTGGGGGTGTTAGCTTTGTTTGGCGAGTCTGGGAGGAGGAGGTTGTACAAGGGTGGGTTCCAAGGGGCTTGGGGGCGGTAATGAGGGGCAGGAGAGTCAGGGGCTTGCATCATGGTATCGGAAAGGTTTAGGGCGTGGATGACGCGGGCAACACTGTGCATCCAGCTCCGGGAAAGGATGTCAGGGTGAAGGCCGGTTGCAGCTTTTATGCGTGAGAGGAAGGGAAGGGGGGAGGCTGTGTGGGCCAGTTTGATGGCTAGGCTTGTCACTCTTGCCTGGATGCGATGGTGGAGAGATTCTAAGTTGCATTCTAGGCGGAGGTTGCATAGCTTGGTCCACTGTGGAGAGTTGGTCATAATCCTCAGGGCTTCATTCTGAATGACCTCAAGTCTGTTTGATTGGGCAGTGTCGATGGTGAGAAGGACAGGGGCGGAGTAGTCAACAATGGACCTTATGGCTTGTATATAAAAGAGACGGAGGACTTTGAAGGACGCACCTCCCCCTTTGCCTGCTAGAGCTCTGAGCGCGGAGGTGCGCGTTCTGGTTTTCTCCCTGAGCCATGTCACTTCACCTCTGAAGGAAAGGTGGGAGTCTATTGTTACTCCAAGGTATTTGTGGGATGTTACATATTCAATGGACGTGTTTCCGAGTCTTAGTTGGTCTGTGGGAGGCCCAATACCCAGTGGGAGAGCTTTGGTTTTATTGACGTTAATTTTTAGCCCCAGTTCTCTGCATTTAGTGGTGAGCTTAGAGAGAGCCCTTTGTACTCGTGTAAAGAAGGGGCCTTGATGGATAATGAGGGCAAGGTCGTCAGCGTAGCAAAGTAGGCGGGTTCCTGGGCCTAGGTCAGTGCATAAGAGGCACTCCACAAGGGTGTTGAACAGAGTTGGGCTGAGGATACTGCCTTGTGGAGTGCCATTTTGATGTCGGTGTGGAGCAGACGTGTGTCCTTGGAAGCGGACAGCAGCTTCACGATCCCGGAAGAAGTCATCGAGCCAGCAAAGGAGGCGGCCCCTCACACCCTTGTGTGCCAAGGTTGCCAGGATTGCCTCAGGACATGCAAGCTCGAAGGCCTTCTCGAGGTCAATGAAGACCGCAAGTCCTTTGCTTCCTCGGAGTTCACAGAGGAAGGAGCCAAGACATTCTGCGGCCCCTTTGCCTTTGGTATATGCAAAAGTGTGGCGGTGAGGGGGGGGCAAGCACCATTGGAGGCGGTGGAGCACCATGCGCTCAGCCGTTTTGCCGAGGCAGCTGAGAAGAGAGATGGGTCTGGGGTTATTGGGGTCATTTTGTTTGGGGATTGGGTGTATCACAGCATGCTTCCACTGCAAGGGCAATCGGCCTAAGGTCCAAGAGTGGTTGAGGAGGTCCAGAAAGGCCTTCTCAGCCACTGGGCCCGCATGTAAAAGCATGCTGTAAGTGATTCCATCTAGGCCAGGAGCTGTATCTGTACTGCTTTTCTTTGCTTGGGCCAGCTCATGTGTTGTGAAAGGGCGATCAGACTCGGCTGGGGTGTTTTGGCTGATGTGGATCATTTCGGCTCTGTGTTGGTGGAGTTCCTCCTGCCGGCGCCTGATATCGCTTGGGAGTTGAGTGGGGTGGGTGAGTCTGGAAATTGTGTATGCTAGGTTTTCTGCGTCTTTGCAGGGATTTGGATGAGTTGGGGGTCGGGCAGAGGGGGCTGGTGACCGCTTTCAGTTTTTTCCATATAGAGCCAAGGTTAGAATGTGCTCCTAGCGACTGACACCACTCCAGCCATTTCTGTTCTTTTGATGCTGTTTTTCTCAGCGATGGAGTGCTGGATGACTGACTGGAGATATCTAAGTGCCTCGGGGGTGGGGTTGGCCCTGTAGATCTTTTTGGCCCTGTTTAGATGATGATTGAGTTCTTTGACTCTGGGGCAGTAGTACCAGTGGTTTTTGTGGTGGCGCTTAATGGGGGTGGTGGTGGGAATTGCCGTTCCTGCTGCTGCTTGAAAGGCACTGATGATCTGGGCAGCATGTTCCTCTAGGTCCTGTGAGGGATCGCTATTGATGAGGTCGTCTAGTGTGTTCATGAACAGACCCCAGTCTGCGTGCTTGGTGTTCCACCGGGGGGCAGGAGGTCTGGGGAGTGGGGTGATTGGGATGGTGCAGAGGATGGCATGGTGGTCAGAGGTTAGAGTGGGGTGGATCTCCCAAGTGGATTGACGTGCTAGCGTTGACGACACGAGGGAGAGGTCTAGCCTGCCCCCTTGTAGGTGTGTTGGAGAGTCAACGTCATTTAGGAGAGTGATGGTTGGAGTTTCCTCCAAGACTGTAGCTAGGTGGCGTCCTGTGGGGTTTGTGGGGCTTTGGGAGTTAAGGCAGAAATGGTGGGCATTAAAATCTCCGCCAACAAAGACTTCTGTGGCAGAGAGTGAGAGTAGCTCCCCAGTCTAAGGTCGGCCGTGGGTGAGCGGTAGACATTATATATTTTGAGGTGGCCTTGTGCTAGGGTGAGGTCCACTCCCTGAATCTCTGCCTCAGAACAGTCTGGAAGGGGGCTGATGGCGGCTGCAGGAATGTGTTTTCGTACGAGGATGGCGCAGCCTCGAGAACCACCATGCACATAGGGTAGTAGGAAGGGGGTGAAACCCTGCATACGTAGTGGGCGGTGCTTGCTTAAGAGAGTCTCCTGCAGGAGGAAGATGTCGATATTGTCTTTGTGTGCGACTTCTTCTAGCAGGGAGCAGCGTGCAGAGGCACCGAGGATGTTCCACTGCAGTATGCGGAGGGAGGTGGGAGGTGAGGTGTTGGCGGTGTTGCTGGTGTCCCCTAGGTTGTTTGGGTGGGAGTAGGAAGGGGGGACCTGGAGTGGGGTCTCCCTCTCTCCACAGAGCACTTGCGAGGTTGGTGGGGTTGGGCTTTCATTGTTTTTTTGTGCTCGGTGGGTCTGTCGGTAGAGAGGGAACGGTTTCTGGCATCTCGGGGTGTGTGTTTTGTACGGTTGTGTTGTCTGTGGCATGGTTGATGTGTGGGGTCTGAGGTGGCAGGAGGTGGAGGAGGCTGTGATGAGGTTTGTTGTGGGGGAGTGGCTTGGGTTAGGTCTTCAGGGGCAGTGGTGTGGGGGTCGGGATGTTCTATCCAGTTCTGGATCGTTGAGGATATTGCAGAGCGGAGGGGGCTTGGATCTATGGGCCGATTGAGGACCTGTTCTAGCATAGAAACCATTGTGTTGCAAAGCATTCGGCCTAGATTTTTTAGGTGTTCTGCCTTGAAGATGAAGTGATCTTTGGGAAGAGTGGTGTCTGGTTGTGGGGTTTGTGTGAAGGCTTCCAAGGTGGTCTGTGTGCTTGCGTCCTGCTTTGGGCGTGTGTCGGGAGGTGGTTGGCAGTGTGGCTGTGTGGGTGGGGTGCGTGGTTGGTGAGGTGGTTTTGTTGGGGGGGGGGGAATTGCCTGAGGAGTGACAGTGGGGGTTGGTAAGGGGGGAAAGTCGGTGGTCAGCTGGGGAGGGGGTGGAGGTGGCGGGGGCCGGTAGGTGGCAGTACGTTGGCCCCAGGTGAAGGTGTTTGAAGGTGCTAGGGGAGCCGTGAGGTGGCCTTGGACCCAGCGCACCTCCCTCTCCATCCCCAGCTGAACACGTTCCCTTCTGATTGGGCAGGCCTTGTTCCATGCGTGATGGGTCCCGCCGCAATTTGGGCAGCGTGCAGCGACCGGTTGCATGAGCCTTGATCTTGGTAAGGGCATGGCCTGGGTGGCGTGGCAGCCAGCTGCATGGTCATTGCACAAGTTGGCGGGCAGGGGAGCATCGGTGTCTGGTGGTGTCCATAACGTTGGCACAGATTGGAAGGCAACGTGAGGGGGGTTCTGGTGTGTAGAGAATTTGCAGCTGGTGCTTGCCTCATGTTCCTAGGTCGAGGACAGGGGGAACAGGGCCACGCACATGGAGACTATCACCTGCCTTGTTGCTTGTCCCTTGACATGTAGCAGCGTTCAGCGTTTTCTGACGAGGGGTGATCTAGGATGGCTGTCACTGTGGAAAAAGAAGTTGGGTATTTTAGTGAGTACGTATTTGTTTAGACTGGAGGTTGGGATCCCGCTTTTTGGATGCTGAGTTGCTTCCCCAGCCACGGAGTCAAGGGTGGTCAGTGCACTCATGGGTGGCGTCATCCAGTGGGACAATGGCTGTGTCCAGATTTTTTAACTGAATGGTTTTAAATTTGAGGAGGGGTGTATGCAGCGGTTATGGCGAGTGACAATGTCATACGTGGATGAAAAATTCTTTCGTTTGGTGTGATGATGAGAAAGCAGGAGTATTTGTAGATGAGGGTTGTGTGGTGGGGATAGGGGGGTTGCATTTGGTGGGTGGTTGCTGGGCATGGGAGATGAGGGGTGTGGCTGATGTGGTGTAGAGCTTTTGCAGCAGAGGGGAGGTGGTTGGTGGTCCCAGGGGGCAGATACAGTCTTGGCAGCCGGTCGTCGTTTTTTTTTTAACAAGAGTGAAGCCTTCATTGTCGTCTATGCGGTGGGGAAGGCTCTTGAAAAGCGGAGAGGTTTCCGGGGTTTCCGTGAGGATGTGTGGAGCCCGTGGAAACGGTGGCGTTGGCAGAGGTCGTGGTCGGAGGATCGAGGAGAGATGTCTGTGTCCATAGCCGGGGTAGATTCTCAAAGAAGTCTTCCAGGATCGTAGTCAGGTCCGGTCCAGGCGTGGTTTTTTGCTGATGATGTCGGTGCAGGAGCTGTCTGTGTCTTGGCTGACGTGGGCTCACATGCTCGAGATTTTTACAATACACAGCGAGAGGAAAAAAAAAAAAAAAAAAAAAAAAAAAAAAAGAGAGGAAAGGGGGGAATATATATATATATATATATATATATATATATATATATATATATATATATATATATATATATATATGTATCTAACTGATATATATATATGTGGGAGGGTATTTATTTACTCGGTCGTTCAACACCATTAGTTCTAAGCAGCACACACACATATATACACCCATACACACTTGTATACTCAAATGGTACTTAAATATACTTGAGTGTATGAATGTAAATCGGTATGTATGCTTTAAGCAAGAACAACGAAGGAATCGATCAGGATAAATAAATTATCAGCTACAATCCGGCGGTTCCCTACAGTGTCCGGGGGGCCTAACTCCCCACGTCCTCCTAGAGGACGTTGTGAGAGAACCCCGACACCATGCCCCGTGAGGACTTACCTTAACCCTAGCCCTGCAACAGAACGCTGCCTACCCTTGCCGCCTCCTATAACCAGGCCTCTAAGGCCCCCCTTCATGGAAATACCCTACGGTATCCCTTCAGGAGTTCAGCGTCGTACTACGGCAGGGACTCTAAGTGGCAGCCGGAAAGCAGCTGTTAGCAGGTAAAAAAAAAAAAAAAGAGGAAAAAGGAAAACACAAGGTTTGCTCAAGCAGTGATGGGGTGAAAATCGATCTCTGAGCTGGAGAGAGGAGACAGCTATGGAAGTCTTGGGTTGCGCTATCCACGTTTCACTATGGAGCGAGGATGTTAACACATCCAGATGATGGCGCGGGAATGCCCGGATCGCGTGCCCTCCAATCCCGAAGGAGATCCGATGCCCTCCAATTAGAGCGCTGTATGCTTCTGCTGCCACAGGCTAGTGGAAGGTTGGAGGTCTCTGCTGGGAGATGTGCTCGGTGCGGCAGCTAGTGAGAGACTGGTGGAGGAGTGTGGGGATTTTAAGGAAGGTGGGGGGAAAAAGGAAGAGAGAATAGGGGGAAGGGATAGTAAGAAAAGAGGGAAGAGGAAGAGGGAGTAGACAGTTGGTGGGCTGGGCCACCATGCTTTGTTTTGTTTATAGTATTTGTTAGATAACTGCTTTAATTTTGTTTATTGAGTTAGGTAAGTGCTTTGTTTTTCTTATATTTTCGTGTTAGTTTGGTAAGTATATGTAGTGGTTATGGCTGTGTATGCTTGTGTGCGCGTGCGATGCGCGGATGTGAGCGATGTGCGTGGGTGCGTGTTCATATATTTTGTATGTGGTGAATTGCGCTAGCGAGCATAGCTTTTTGAGGGTTTGGTTGGGTTGTTTGGGTTTATGTCACGTCATTCTAAGGTTATGTCGTAAATAGGTGGGGTTTTTGTATTCGTTAGTGCGTCACTTATCGTTTTGGTTGAGTTTAGTAAATTGGTATATGGGGTCATGGTTGTTTATTATGGTTTTTAAACTACTAGGGAACCATTTGTGGAAGGAGCGATTCTCCTCATTGATGTTGTAAGTTAATGCGTTGTATGTTTCGGGGTTTATTTCCTCGATTTTACTCCAGATTTTTTTCGCTTGGTTATGTAATCTTATGTTTAACGGTTTGGTTTTTTGGTTATGGCGGCGTGTATTTGTTCCCATTGTTAAGTGTGTAAGGGTACTGCTGATTAGTTGCAAATCTTGAGGGCTTTGTTTTGTAAGACTTGTGTAGTTTTTTAAGTTGGGTATAGCTGAAGGTGTGTGTGGGAATGGGTGGATATTCTAGTAGGGGGAGGATCAGTGCTTTGACAAAGGTGGGATTTGACTTTTATAGGCATGTCCTTGAATCTGAAAGTAAGCGGGATAATGCTCCAGTAGCTTTTTGTTTTCTATCCTGTACACTGGGAAGATAGCCTCTAGAGTTAAGTTTAAAACCAAGTATTTTTACCCTCTTCTTTGAAGTCTGGTTATTTCTTCATTAATTAATAAAGGTTCTTTTTTGGTGTTGGCAAGTTGGATGACTTGGAAGAATTTCATTTATGTTAGTTTGTATTCTCCATTTAGATTCATATTCATTAATTTTCTCGACTTCGCTTTGAGTTCTTGAATTCATGATCCTTCTAGAAGGTTCAGGATAGTTAATAATTTGGGAAATATCGTCAGCGTAACTTATATTGATGCCATGGGTAGCTTGTGGGGAGTCACTGGTGAAAATAGAATAAAGAGTTGGTGAGAGTAACGCTCGCCTTGAGGAACCCCGCTTTCCAGAGCAAAGCTAGCCACTGTGTAATTATTTTAATTTTAGTCTTTCTGTCGCCAAGAAAATCACAGAGAATTTTTTCAGTTATAGTTGGGAGGTTGAGATTAAGTAATTTATAAGTCCTAAATGCCACACCTTGTCAAAGGCTTTTGTTACGTCTCTAAGGATGATGTGGCATTGTCCTTTGTTAGATTTACTTATTGCTATATGTTCTGATGCTATTGCAATTGCTTGAGTGGTGCCCCTTAGTAGCTCGAAAACCATATATTGATTCTTATTGTATAGATTCTCAGATTCAAGGTGTAGTCTGGAGCCTTTTATTAATAATTCTCTCTAGTACCTTTCCAGGGACTTCTAAGAGAGAGATGGGTCTGTAATTTCTCTACGAGATGTGGGTTCTTGTTCTTTTTTGGCATTAGTTTTATAATGGCTTCTTTAAATTTGTCAGGGAAATATCCTGCAGAGATGGTTGCATTAAATATGTTTTTTAAATTTTTGGCCAATGGCTATATTGAGGGAGATCTAGGATAGTATAGTTTCTATTATATTCCACTTTCTCCCGGGCAAGTCTTTTTAAGTTCTTAATAATAGAGGTAATTTCATCTGCTCGCAATAGGAGTGGTAAATATTGTGTCTGAGTCTAATCTATCGGGGTTAGCTGAATGGTACGGTGTTAATCTATCTTCGTTGATGGTAAGGTGAATTCTTTTACTAAATTGTCGTGTCTGTTGTTGTTCTGTTCTTCTTCTGATCTCTTGAAAGATGGACTCCCCAGTGTCACCTATGTGTTCTTTGCTTTTTCAGAGGCTGAGTGTTGTCTGTTTCCCCAGATGATCTAATATATGTAATGAGGGTCAGGGGTTGAAGTTCCTGAGGATGATTTTTATTTTACGCCAAAATGTGGAGAGGGATCATTATAAAGATTGGCGGTGTTTGCAATAGTGTTTGCCCAATGTGTGTGATGTGTGTTCTGTTAGAGGAGGGATGTGTGGTAGATTGAGTTTGGAGTAGCTCTTGCATCGTCTATATGTGATCTCGTGGTCCAACCATGTCTTTGGGAGTGAGTTCTTAATGCATTGTATTGATTGGATGGAAGTATCTGTGTGTCTCTAAGCTGTGTTTATGAGTAGGTGATTGTTCTATGTGTGGTTGTACTGGGGATGTTGTTGTTGATTGCAATATTAATGTTGGAGTACCATCTTTCAAGAGATTTCGATCTGATTTCCTCTAGTGTACCATCATCGGGGATATGAAAGTTAGTAAATGTTGTGATTAAATCTTGTTTAAAGTTATTCCAATTGGCCATGGCAAAGAGATTAGAGTCAGAGGAGGAATGGGGACGGTTATTGGGGCTGTGGAGATAGTGGCAATTATGGGGGTGTGATCACTAGTGGTGAGAGTGGGCCTGGAGAGAAATGGGTGTTGTGGTAAGCTATTAGGTTGCAAAGGGCTATGTCTGGGGTGGAGATGGAGTTGTGTGAGAGGAATGTAGGAAAGGTTGGGGCCAATGATGTCATTACTGTGGTGTCTTGGATGAGACTAGCGAGTTGTCTTCCTACGACATTTGAATTTCTGTTGCCCAGGAGAGGCGATGTTTAGCATTAAGATCACCAATGAGGTAGACAGGGATGGTTCTTCTGAATAAGTTAATAAAATCGGGGGTTGGGAGGTAAGGGCGGCTGGGTGGAGAAGATAAACAGTGGCTATTATGAAAACTTTACCGGTGTGTGTTGAAATTTCTACGCCAATCATGCTCTGAGATGAAATGGTCTAGTAATTTATAAGTTAAGTTGTTCTTTTTGTCTATAGCTGAGACATCAATTGGTCTGTTATATGAGTTTATTTTGTGGGAGGTATATCCTGGGATTTTTAGTGTAGAAGATGTGATGATATACCATGGCTGTTTAATAATATTATGTCAGGATCAATGGTTTTATAGATGTTTATAAGGCCTAGAGTTTCTGCCTGACCA